>NC_046660.1:17930316-17938451 GCF_010883055.1 Belonocnema kinseyi
TACACGAAAATACGAAACCTGGCGGCCACTAGACGAGGCTCTAGAGGGTTCGTATTTTCGTGTACAACGTTACCGGCTGATGCCGTTGGAATTGATTGTTGAGTTATTTTTTTTTACATCTTTTATTATTAAGCTTTGTACTTTAACGTAGTTTTCTTTCGGCTCTTGCATTTCTCAAGGTTTGAGACCGATATTTTGTGTATAAAAAAAGTTCGAACGTTCAAAAAATGTTGAGGTTCAGAAAAAAAGATGAAATAATTTTCAGTGAAGTTCCTACCAAAATGCAGTACCTAAACGTACTTTATTGCACTCTAATACATTTCCCAAAGTTTCAGCTCGATATTTTATTTACAAAAAAAGTTCTTAGGTTCAAAAAAACATTCAGTGAACTGAAAAACTGTCGTCGGTAATATAGGTATTTAGCTGTGTCACATGCCCTTAAGAACTCTATTAAAGAGTGATAAAATAAATATTTCATTTCAGCATAGCAGCGACACCTTCGGAATCCAGTCCAACAACTGGGGCACAAACAACATCACAACCAGCTCAACCAGCTGCAACGCAACAGGCGGATTCAGCGCAGCCAACTATAACAATAACGGGTCCAGAGGGTCAAGCAGAAGGTGCACTGCTTACGGGCGAACAGTACAATGTCATGGTGACCAACATTATGGAAATGGGGTAAGACATTTTTTTTTTTTTTTTTTCAAGTTTCGACATTTTTCCGATATTTTTAAATTTGTTGAAAATTTAACAATTTGATTCAACAATTTTCGACTACTAAAACGGATGAAATTTCGACAGAAAGAGATCAATTCTAAAATGAAAAACGAATTTTCTACCAAAATATATGAATTTTCAAACTAATAGTGCAATTTACAATTTGAAAAGATAATGAATTTTTTTAACAATAAGGACGAATTTTTAACTAAAAAAATAAACGTTTTTTTTTTTCAACGAAAAACGGAAGTTACATTTTCAGTTTAAAAATTAATTTGAAAGAAAAAAGAGATTTCAATAAAATAGTGGAATTTGTAACCAAATATATGAATCTTCAACCAAAAAGACGAATTTTCAATTAAAAAAGGGTGCAATTAAAAAATGGTAAAGTTAAATTCTTAGTTTAAGGAATTAATTTTTTTGAGAGTCATTTTTGAACAAATAGATGAATTTTCAACTAAAATTATGAATCTTGAACCAAAAAATGATTTTTTAACATTATGGTTTAACCTTGAAACAAGCAGTTTAATTTTCAACAACAAAAGTATTAATTTTTCACGAATAATGTAATAGTAGAACTAAAAAATATAAATTTTCTACCCAAAATGTAAAAGTTACATCTTTAGTTAAAAAATTAATGTTAAACAAGAAAAAAAACCGAATTTTCAACTAAAATGATAAGGCAAGAAATATTTTTAAAGGTAATTTTTTATTTTTCAACCATTTAGTTGAATATTCTACTAAATTGTTGGATTTTCGAGCCAAAAGATGTTTCAACCAAGAAGATTGTGTTAATTTTCATCTAAAAAGATCGATTTGCAACCCGAAAAGTATGAAGTTTCGGCAAGAAAGTTAATATTTTTATTCATATATTTGAATTTTCTACCAATTCGATTAATTTTCAAACCGGAAATATGAATTTTCTACAAAGTTCAATTTTTTACAAACTATGTTAAATCCAACTCTGTATGAAAATTTCACTATTTTGATAAAAAATGTCTTTTTTTCGATTGTGAATTAATTTTTCAACTATAAATATAAGTATTTCATATTTGGTTGAAAATGGTTATTTTACATTTAAAATTGAACTTTTATGGTTAAAAATTCAAGTATTTGGTTGAAAATTCATCCTTTTTGGCTAAAAATGTAATTGTTTGGTTATAAAGCAATCTGTTTTGGTTCAGGATTCACTCATGTTTTTGAAAATTCGTCTTTTTTTATTGAATTCTACAGTTTTTGATTTTAAATAAAAATCTTTTTTTGTTCAAAATTCATATTTGTCGGTAGAAAATTTAACTTTTTGTTAGAAAATTCTCCTATTTGTCCTAACAATTTCACAATTTGGTTGAAAATTCAGATTTTTTAAATGGAAAATTCAACTGTTTTGTAGAAGATTATTCGTCTTTTTCATTACAAAAATCAAAAATTTAGTTGGAAAAAGATGTACTTTTTTAATTCGTATTTTTTCAGTAGAACATTAATTTTTTTTAAGTGAAAAATTCACCTTTTTGCTGAAATTTTAACTATTTGGTTAAAAATTTATCATCTTTGTTTGAAAATGCAACTACTCTGTTGAAAGTTGAAACTACTTTAATTTTTTTTTTTAATTTTAACCACTGTGATAAAACATTTAACCTTTTGGTTGAAAATTTATCAATCATTATTTGACAATTCAATTATTTGGTAGAAAAAGCATATACATTGTTGAAAATTCATAATTTTGATTAAAAAATTAATCTTGTTTATTTAAAATTCATATTTTTGTTTGAGGATTGAACTGTCTGGTTAAAAATTCGTCTTTTTTGGTTGAATTAAAGTGGTTGAAAATTCGTTGTTTTTTTTTTCGTCGAAAATTCGTTACTTCTTTCTGGTTGAAATTTAATTTTTTTTTTTACTGAAAATTTGAAGATTCTATTTTTCATTCTAAAAATGTATTTTTTTGTTGAAAATTTAAATATTTCATTTGAAATTCGTGTTTCTTGATTAAAAGTTCATCTATTTGGTTGAAAATTGAACTATTTTGTGAAAATATTGCTGTTTTTGTAGGATGCCAATTTAATTATTTCATTTTTGGTTGAAAATTTATCTTTTTTAGTTGATAATTCAACTATTAGTTTAAAAATTAATCTATTTTTATGAAAAATATAACTATTTAGTACAAAATTAACTTTTTTGTTAAAGATAGTTCATCTTTTTGAATTCAAAAAGTCAACAATTCGTTTAGAAATTTGTTTATTTTTTTGTTGAAAATTAATTTCATTCATTGAAAATTTGACGATTACATTTTTGGTTAAAAAAATGTTTCTAGTTGAAAATTCAACTATTTGGTTTAAAATGCATCTTTCTCGAATAAAAAGTCAACTACTTGGTTGAAGATTGACCTATTTTGTTAAAAATTCGTTTATTTTTTGTTCAATTAAACTGGTTTAAAATTCATTTTTTGGTACAAAATTCATCTTTGATTGTAGAAAAGTCATTTACCTTGGTTAGAAATGCATCTTTTTAGGTTGTAAATTGAACAATTTTGACAAAGTAATTTTTTTGTTTGTCGAAAATGAATTTTTTGATTGAAAAGTCATCTGCCTCCGAAAAAAATTGGTCCTTTTGTCTTGAAAATTTAACCATTTAGTTAAAAGTTCAACTACTCTGTTGTTAATGAAATTTAGTTCCTATTTAAATGAAGAAACGAGAGAAAAGGTCAATAATATGAAGCCAACGATAAATAAATAGGAATTTTGACAACTTATAAACTAAAGAATAATAATAATTAACAATAATACTAATTTAATTTAATTAATAATTTAAATAATTTTAAAATGCAGCTTTAAAGGTTAAAAAAAATTAAAAGTTTTTAAAATCGAAGATTTTTTATAAAAAGTAGGGTGGTCGCCGGACCGGGAATTTTACGAATTTTCAGAAGAAAAATCTGTCCAAGTTCGATTTTAACAGTTTTTTAAATAATTAAAGTGCTGTTTTGAGGATTTACACAATTAAAAATTAAAAGCATTTGAAGTTGCAATTTTTTGATAAAAAAACAGTTTTATTTTATCAACTTTAAATATAAATATATAAATTATTTTAAAAATGAATCTGTACTCTAAGTATAGAAATGTGAACAATAATTGATTTGACCAAACAATTCTAGATAGGTTCAAAATTTGAGGATTTCCAGATTGTAACTGTTCCAATCCGAAAGTTTTGATAAGAATTGAAATTAATATATCATTAATTCCGATAATTTTATTTGTAAATAAAAATGTTCATAATTTATCAATAATATATTTTTAATTCAGAGCTTCAGGTCTTCCTTTATGTTATTTTTTATATTAAATTTAATAAATAAATTTATTAATATATTATTTCTATTAATTTTTTCAGCTATTAAAAAATGTAAACTTGCGTTTATTTTCAAATTAAAAATAAATCCATAATAATATAGACATAATTAAAGGTTTTTATCAAATTTAAAATATTGTGAGTCTAAATTATTTAATTTGAAATTTCTTAATGTAGAAAAAGAAAAAGTATTTCATATTGAGCAATATTTCACTGTTTATTTAAGACGAGTAAATTGAAACCAAATATCTAAAAGAAAACAATTTTAAACTGATTTGTTTTACATAGAAAGCTTTGAATCTTTAGATTTTCGAAGAACTTTTAATCTTTTAGAGTTACAATTTCAATTGTTCTATTTAAAAATAGTTTATTTCATCAGTGAAATTGTTAAATTTTGACGCATAAATAACAATTGAACACTTATTATTTTTAGATAAAATTTGAGTAATTTTAAGAAATATGTAGAAGTTTTGAAAACATTCAAAATTAATTAAAAACGTGAAATTATTTCAAGTAATTTAAACGAAGTGTGTTAACACTTTTTTCATAACTTCTAAATATATATTAAAATTAATCGAAATTTTCCCACAATTTTTGAAAATCCAGTAAATTAAATTTTTTAAATTTTTGGTTAAAAAATTCATCTTGACATCTTTGACAGTGAATTTATTTTTGACTGGGAATTCTACAAAATTTTTAGAATTAAAATTTTGGTCCAACTTTGATTTCAACCGTTTTTCAAATAATTTCTTAAATTGACATTTTTATCAATTATTAAATGATTCAGTTTTAGAATACTGAATTTCAAAAATCTTTCGCGTTAAAAATTTTCCATTTTAATTTTTCAGCATATATTTTAATTTAAAGAATGTTAAAATGCAGTTTTAAAGGCTTAAAAAATTAAAAATTAGAAGATTTTTTATAAAAAAAAAAGGTGACCGTCGGACCGGGAAACCGAGAATTTTACGAATTTTCAGAAGAAAGTTTTTAAATTAATTATTTTAAAAATGGATCTGTAACTGTTTTAATCCGCAAATCTTGATAAGAATTGAAATTAATATATCATTTATTCCGATAATTGTATTTTTAAATGCAAATTTTCATGATTTATCAATCAAATATTTTAAATTCAGAGTTTCAGGTCTTCCTTTATATTATTTTTTATATTAAATTTTATAAATAAATTGATTAATATATTATTTCTATTAATTTTTGTTAGCCATTAAAAATTTTAAACGTGCGTTTTACTTTTTTTAACTTAAAAATAACTCCATAATAATATATTCGTAATTAAAGGTTTTTATTAAATTTAAAATATTGTTTGAATGTGAATTATTTAATTTTTGATCCACTTAATTAAAAATTTCTTAATATAGAAAAAGAATAAGTATTTCATATTTAGCATTATTTCACTGTTTATTTAAGACGAGGAAATTGAAACAAAATATTTAAAAGAAAACAATTTGAAACTGAAGTGTTTTGAATCTCTAGAATTTCATTTTCAATTTTCCTAAGAATCTTAAAAATTTTTTTTAAATTCTTCTGAAGTCTTTTTACAATTCTTGAAAAATGTCTAAATTTTTTGTTTGAAATCTGCAAATATCTACATTTTATTTTTAATTCGACTGTACGTATTTATAAATTAAAATTTTAAGGATTTTTTTTTAAGTTTCAGGAATTTCTAAAAGTTATAGAAAAAATTCAATTAATTTTAAAATATATTTAAAAGTTCCGAAAAAAATTCAAAAATTATTTTGAATTTGGAAACATTTAAAACCACTTCTAGATTTTCCAAGATTTTAAAATAAAATTTTAAAGCTTTTGAAGGATGCCTAGACTATTAAAAATAAAAATAATTTAACTTCTAGTTTAGGAACTGTCAAAGTTAAAATATTTTTAAATTTTTAATGTCTCTAGCTTAAAATGACTTAAAATAATGGAAAACTTTTAAACTCCAATTTTAAAAGTTTCGAATTCAAGGGTTCCACTTTGAATGCTTTAATTTGTTGTTTATTGTTTATCCCTTTATATGGAAAAGTGTTTAGAATATAATTTTATTTTTTCAATTTCATTGGCCGTGAAAAATGTTTGCGAACCGGGAAAAAATCGGTAAATGACCGGGAATTTTTTTCTTCGATTAAAACGGCCATCCTGATATTAACGTAGAATCCTGTTTTTTTTTGTTTTTTTTTTTCAGGTATCCTCGAGAACAAGTTGAGCAGGCGTTACGGGCGAGCTTTAACAATCCAGACAGAGCTGTAGAATACCTTTTAACAGGAATTCCGTATCAGCTGTTGGATGATGCGGCCGAGGAGCCAGGAGAAGCTCAGGATCCAGTTGTTGCTGATCAGGGTCAAGATCCACTTGCCTTTTTACGCTCCCAGCCACAGTTTCAACAGATGCGACAAGTCATTCAACAAAATCCACAGCTATTAAATGCTGTCCTGCAGCAAATCGGCCAAACCAATCCCGCACTTCTTCAACTCATTTCCCAAAACCAAGAAGCGTTTGTCCGCATGCTTAACGAACCCGGTAAATTAATTTCTCAATATTATTCATATTCCCCTCCCCCCCCCCTCCCATTTTCATAGCTATAAATAAGCTTTTACAGTTAATGGAAAAAGGAACGTTAGTCACTGTGGAGATTAAATATAGTTTTTTTTTTTTTGGTTGGCAAAGTGCCTTTTTCAATCGCGTCTGATGATTCGGGTTGGTTTTTTTTAAAATAAATTTCGCTGGTTATTTGATGAGGACAAAGACCTTTTTGTCCCTGAAATTATTTTAAAGTTTTGGTGAATTTAGAAAAGTGATTTCTACTTGATCTAAATTCAGAGATTTTTCCGATTATTTCAGTTTACTCTAATTAAATCATAAATTTTGTGTTGAATATTGATTACATTTAATTATAAGAATAATATTTTGCAATTTTTTTCTCTGTGAGATTTTTTTTTTTTTTACTGAAACAATCATTTTTCTCAATATTTTTAACAACAAAAAATGGATTTATCACGTTTTATTTGGTTGCTCGTCATTTATTCTGACTTGGAACAGGGAATTTTAGAAAATAGTTATCGTTTTTATTTTAGGACAGGGAGTTTTGGTAGAGAAATATAATTTCGCTTGGAACAGGGAATTTTTTTTTTAATCGTGGAGCGGAAATTTTTCAAAAAAATTAAAACAGGGATTTAAAAGAATTCCTGTTCCAAGTCAGAATTTTTGTTACAATTTGAAAATTAATCTTTCTTTAGTAAAAATGTAACTAATTGGTTGAAAGTTAACCTCTTTTGTTATAAATTAATTTGGTTGTTGAAGATTGATAATTTTAATTGAAAATCAATCACTAGTTGAAAATTTAATTACTTTGTTGAAAATCAATTTTTTCAACGAAAAATTTTACTGCCTGATCGAATTTGGATGAAAAAGTGTCTTTTTTTAATTGAAAATTCAACTATTTCTTGAAAATTCACATATTTGATAAAAAAATCGATTTCTTTAAAAGAAAATTATCTTCTTCTTTGCAAGTTTATCTACTTGTTTTAAAATTCTGATTTTCGGTTAAAAATTTAAGTATTCCAGTTAAATATTTATTATTTTTATTTTGAAGTTGAAAGTTCATTTTTAGATTGGAAATTTGGTTGACAGTTAAACTCTTTTGGTAAAAATTATTCGATTTATTTTTTGGTTGAAATTTCATCATTTTCATTGAAAATTCATCTCTGGTTGAAAATTTAACTATTTTGTTGAAAATCAATTTTTTCAACTAAAAATGTAACTCTTCCAGTAAAAAATTGAGCTTTTTTGCTGAAAATCTATTTTTTTTTAAATTTCAATTTTTAATATAAAATTCAACCATTCTATTTTTGTTTGAAAGTTCATCTTTTTGGTATAAAATTGAGCTGCCTGATCGAATTTGGATGATAAAGGGTTTTTTTTTTAATTGAAAAATCAACTATTTCTTAAAAATTCACATATTTGATAAAAAATCGATTTCTTTAAAAGAAAATTATCTTCTTCTTTGCAAGTTTATCTACTTGTTTTAAAATTCTGATTTTTGGTTAAAAATTTAAGTATTCCAGTTA
>NC_046660.1:17938551-17948584 GCF_010883055.1 Belonocnema kinseyi
GATTGGAAATAAAATTAATTGGTTAAAAGTTGAACTCTTTTGTTATAAATTATTTGTTGTTTTTGAAATTTCATCATTTTAATTGAAAATTCATCTCTGGTTAAAAATTTAACTACTTTGTTGAAAATCAATTTATTTAACTAAAAATGTAACTCTTACCGTCAAAAATTGAACTATTTTGCTGAAAATCCGTTCTTTTTTTTTTTGTTAAGAATTATATTTTTAACCGAAAATTAAACCATTCTATTTTTGCTTGAAAATGTATTTATTTATTTATTTTTTAATGAAAATTCAACTATTAGGTTGAATATTAATATTTTTTAGTTAAAATTGAAGCTAGTTGTTTTGAAATTTATGTACTTTTTGAAAAATTTGCCTTTTTTTGTAGAAAATTAAACCATTCCAGTTGAAGATTCATCAGTTTGTTTAAAAATTAATTCCTCTAACTGAAAATTTGAATGTCCACTTTTTGTTGAAAATGGATCTTTTCTTGTTCAAAATTAAAGTTGAAGGTTCATCATTTTAGTTAAAAATTCATGACTGGTTGAAAATGTAACGAAATTCAACTATTTTAATTGAAAATTAATCTCTTTAGCTGAGCATGAATTTTTTAACCTAAAATTGAAGTTGAAAATTTAACTATTCTTTTTTTGTAAATTAATCTTTCTCAGTTTAAAATTAAAGTAATTGGTTAATGATTTCTAATTTTAGTTAAAAATTCTTTATTTTCCGTTTAAAATGCCACTATGCCATACATTTAATTAAAAATCATGTCTTTGGTTGAACTTTTTTTTTATTGAAAATTTATCTGTTTAATTTTTGCTTCACAATTTATCTTTTTTAGTTGAAAATGGTGTATTTTTTGTTGAAATTTAGTCCTGTTTTCTAAAAAGTAATCTTCTCCGTTAGAAATTTATTTTAAAAATGAAAACTCAACTATTCCAGTTGATGATTAATTATTTGCTTTGAAAATTTATCAGTTTAATTGAAAATTACTTTTTAAAACTGAAATTTGAACTATTCCATTTTTTGTTGAAAATTAATCTTTTTTTTTTTTTTTTGAAATAAAACTATTGGTTAAAAATTAAACGCGTTTTTTAAAAATGTATCTTTTTAGTCAAAAATGCAATTGTCCTACTTAAATATTCATCATTTTAGTTGACAATTCATCTTTTTGGTTTATAATTCAATTATTCCATTTGAGGATCTATTATATTAGTTGAAAATTCAACACTTTTTTGATAATGTAACTATTTTGTTCAAAATTAATTCTTTAAACTGAAATTTATTTATTTTAAACTAAAAATACAACTATTCTTATTCAATATTCTATCATTTTAGTTTGAAAATTAATCTCTTGTTGAATATTAATTTTTCTACGTAAAATTTAATTGTTTAATGTTTGTTTGACAATTTTTTTTTTGAACATTCATATTTTTTTTTGAAAATTAATTAGTTTGGTTAAAAATTAATTTTTTTGACTGAAAGTTAAACTTCCATTTTTGGTTAAAAACTGATCTTTTTTAGTTCAAAATTCCACTGTTTAGTTTAAAATTGATAATTTTTTGTTTTAAAAAATGGTCGTTTTTGGTTTGAATCGGTTTGAATATTTTTTCCAGGATTTCATTAGGCACCCAGATTTTTTTTTTTTAATTTGTGACACCATTTACACTACTTTTGATAGCTTGAAGTAAGTTCGAGGTCCGTGATTAATTTCCCCCTTTTTCAAGCTAGTTTTATTTTCAACAAAAAATATACATTTTCAACTAAAATATTGAATATTTGTCTGAAATACTTGAATTTTTAAACAAAAAGATCAATTTTATACCAAAAATACGATTTTTTACATATATATATATATATATATATATAATACATGCATTTTTAACTAAAAAAGATCAATTGTCAGACAAAATTTGAATAGATAAATTTCAAGTCAAAAAAATTAATGCTCAACCAAAGAGATGAATTTTCCACTAAAATTACGGTATAATTCAATTGGAATAGATACATTTTTAGTTTAAAATGTATATTTTTCAACTAAAAAAACTAATTTTCAAATCAAACATTTTTCTAAAAAAAAAAATAATAATAATAATTTTCAACTGAAAAAATAATAATTTCAACAAAAAATTGACTAATTAAATTTTTAGTTAAAAAAGTTATGGTTCAAAAAAAGAGTTGATTTTTAAGTAAAATGATGGAATATTCAATTGGAATAGTTACATTTTTAGTTTAAAAGAAATTCAAAGTTTAACTTTCATTCAATGATCAATTTTTAATGAAAATTATGAATCTTTGACTAGAATACTTGAATTTGCAACCAAAAAGATTAATTGTCAAACAAGAAAATTAAGTTTCTAGCAATCAAGACGATTTTTCAAAAAAATACTTGAATTTGCAACCAAACAATTGAATTTTCGATTTAAAATGATGAATTTACAAAAAAACATTTTAATTTTGATCTAAAAAATATCAGTTTTTAACAAAAAATGAAGTGGTTACATTTTCAGTTGAATATATTAATTTTCCACCAAAAGAACAAACAAATTTTCAATTAAAGTGATGAATTCTCAACCAGATGAATTTTCAACCAGATAAATGTTTATACCATAAAATTAATTCTCTATCAAAAGAGACGGTTTTTCAACAAAATAAATGAATTTTCAGTTAAAACGGTTAATTTTTCACCAAACTAATGAATTTTTCACTAAAATAAATAATCTTCAACTAAAAAAGTAGAATTTAACAAACAATAAACAGAGCATTTTCAACTAAAATTGAATTTTGAACTCAGAAAGAATAATTTACACACAAAAAATAGAATAGTTGAATTTTAAATTTATTAAATAAATTTCCAAAACATTTTTTTAAACAAAATAGTTCAATTTCAACGTCAATATCGAGTTTAAAAATTAATGCTCATCCAAAGAGATGAATTTTCAACTAAAATAAAGGAATTTCGTTCCAAAAAACAATTGGAATTGTTACATTTTCAGTTAAAAGATAATAATTTTGTAGCAAAAAAAAACGTATTAAAAAAAAAACAGTTACTTTTCAACCAAACTGATGAATTTTACACTAAAATAAATAATCTTCAACTAAAAAAGTAGAATTTCACAACAAAAAAACAATGAATTTTCTACTAAAATTATGAATAATTAACCAAGTAGTTGAATTTTCATCTGAGAAAGAATAATTTACAAAAAGTAGAATAGTTAAATTTTAAGTTAATAAATAAATTTCCAAACCATTTTTTTTTTAATTTTTCAATTTTCAACTTCAATTTCAAGTTAAAAAATTAATGCTTGTCCAAAGAGATGAATTTTCAACTAAAATAATTGAATTTTGTTCCAAGCAACAATTGGAATTGTTACATTTTTAGTTAAAAAATAATAATTTTGTTGAAAAAAAACGAATTAAAAAAAACAGTTACTTTTCAATCAAACTGATTAATTTCCCACTAAAAAGAATAATCTTTCACTGAAAAATGTCGAAAAAAAAACCAATGAATTTTTAACTAAAATTATGAATAATTAACCAAGTAGTTTAATTTTGAATTGCGAAAGATTAATTTGCCACAAAAAATAGAATAGTTAAATCTTAAGTTAAAAAAATAAATTTCCAAAACATTTTTTTAAAATACAAAATCGTTCGATTTTCGACTTCAATTCCAAGTAA
This sequence comes from Belonocnema kinseyi, assembly GCF_010883055.1. Classification (NCBI taxonomy): domain Eukaryota; kingdom Metazoa; phylum Arthropoda; class Insecta; order Hymenoptera; family Cynipidae; genus Belonocnema; species Belonocnema kinseyi. The sequence continues at coordinate 17,942,233 of NC_046660.1, forward strand.
AAAATTACTGCTCATCCAAAGAGATGAATTTTCAACTAAAATAATCCAAACAACAATTAAAATGGTTACATTTTCAGTTGAAAGATAATAATTTTGTAGTAAAAACAAAATTATTTTAAAAATAAACAGTTACATTTCAATCAAACTGATGAATTTTCGACTAAAATGAACCTGAAAAAGTCGAATTAAAGAAAAAAAATGAATTTTCAACTAAAATTATAAATAATTAACCAAGTAGTTGAATTTTGAACTGAGAAAGAATAATTTACAAAAAAATAGAATATTTCAATTTTAAGTTTATAAATAAATTTCTAAACCTTTTTTAAAAAATAAAATAGTTCAATTTTCAACTTCGATTTCAAGTTAAAAAACTAATCCTTATATAAAGAGATGAATCTTTAACCAAAATAGTTGAATTTTGTTAGAAAAAATTGAAATAGTTACATTTTCAGTTAAACAATAATAATTATGCGTAACAAAAAAAAACTAATTAACAAAAGTTACTTTTCAATTAAACTGATGAATTATCCACTAAAATGAATCATTTTCAACTGAATTTAAAAAAAACAATGAATTTTTAACTAAAATTATGAGTAATTAACCAAGTAGTTGAATTTTGGAATTGAGGAAGATTTATTTACAAACAAAAAAATAGAATAGTTAAATTTTAAGTTAAATAAATTTCCAAACCATTTTTTTTTAAACAAAATCGTTCAATTTTCAACTTCAGTTTCAAGTAAAAAATTAATGATCATTTAAAAATATGAATTTACAAATAAAATAATTGATTGTCGTTCCAAAAAAACAATTGGAATTGTTACATTTTCAGTTTAAAAATAATAATTTGGCAGACCTCAAAAAACTTACTGAAAAAAAAAAAAAAAACAATTACTTACTTTTCAACCAAACTGATGAATTTTCTACTAAAATGAATAATATTTCACTGAAATAGTCGAAAAAAAGCAATGAATTTTGAACTAAAATTATGAATAAATAAACAACCAATTGAATTGTTATAAATTCTCAATAAAAAAAGTTGTGTATTAACCAACGAAATGAATTTTCAACTATAATTATGAATAATTAACCAAGTAGTTGAATTTTGAACTGAGAAAGAATAATTTGCAAAAAATATAATAGTTAAATTTGAAGTTCAATGAATAAATTTCAACAAAAAATTTTTTTAACAAAATAGTTCTATTTTCAACTTCAATATCAAGTTAAAAAATTAATGCTCATCCAAAGAGATGAATTTCCAACTAAAATAATTGAATTTCGTTCCAAAAAACAATTGGAATAGTTACATTTTCAGTTAAAAAATAATAATTTTGTACAAAAAAAAAACTAATTAAAAAAAACAATTACTTTTCAACAAAAAGTAAGAATCTTCAACTGAAGTAGTTACATTTTAGGCAAAAAAAAAACGAATTTCCAAATAAAAAATATAAATTTTCAAACAAAAAAATGAAATTGGTATAAATTATCAATAAAAAAAGTTGTGTATTAGCCAAGGAAATAAATTTTCAACCAAGATGATGAAATATTTCACAGAAATAATTACATTTTCAGTTGAAAAAAAAAAATTAAATTTCAACAAAAAATACATTTTTAAGGGCATGTGACACAACTTAATTCCTATATTACCGACCTCACTTTTTCAGTTCACTGAATGTTTTTTTGAACCTTAGAACTTTTTTTGTAAATAAAATATCGAGCTGCAACTTTGGAAAATATATAAGAGTACAATAAAGTACGCTTAGGTACTGCATTTTGGTAGGAACTTCACTGAAAATTATTTTATCTTTTTTCTGAACCTCGACATTTTTTGAACGTTCCACCTTTTTTTATACATAAAATATCGGTCTCAAACTTTGAGAAATGCAAGAGTCGAAAGAAAACTACGTTTAAGTACAAATCTTAATAATAAAATAGGTAAAAAAAAAAATATTTCAACTATCAATTCCATCGGAATCAGTCGGTAACGTTGTAGACGAAAATACGAACCCTGGCGGCCACTAGACGAGGCTCTAGAGGGTTCGTATTTTCGTGTACAACGTTACCGGCTGATGCCGATAGAATTGATAGTTGAAATATCTTTTTTTACATCTTTTATTATTAAGATTTGTACTTAAACGTAGTTCTCTTTCGGCTCTTGCATTTCTCAAAGTTTGAGACCGATATTTTATGTGTAAAAAAAGTTGGAACGTTCGAAAAATGTCGAGGTTCAGAAAAAAGATAAAATAATTTTCAGTGAAGTTCCTACCAAAATGCAGTACCTAAACGTACTTTATTGTACTCTAATACATTTTCCAAAGTTTCAGCTCGATATTTTATTTATAAAAAAAGTTCTTAGGTTTAAAAAAAACATTCAGTGAACTGAAAAAGTGAGGTCGGTAATATAGGTATTTAACTGTGTCACATGCCCTTAAAGAAAATCAAATAAATTTTCAACTAGAGTGAAGAATTTCCAATGGAAATGATGATCTGTGATTAACTCCCCCCTTTTTCTAGCTGGAGCCGCTGGTGGAACGCCAGCGGCTGGAGCTCCAGTTGCAGCAGCAGGAAACACAGCGGCCGTTCCTGCCCCAGGAAGTGGGGCGGCGGGAACGACTCCAGCTGTGATTCAGGTCACTCCTCAAGACAAGGACGCGATCGAGAGACTAAAAGCCCTCGGATTTCCCGAGCATCTCGTCGTTCAAGCCTATTTTGCATGCGAGAAGAACGAGAATCTCGCCGCCAATTTTTTACTCTCTCAGAATCTTGACGATTGAAAAATAATAAGAAAGTGGTAACGCGGTATAATGTTAGGAATCTGGTACAGAACGGGTATCACTTCGTTGTTGATTTAGGAAGGTGCATTTGACCTGTTCTTTTTTTTTTTATATATATATATAACTCTGTTGCATCAATCGGTTCGAGTATCTCCTCAATTCCCGTTCAATATTCGATTTGTCGAACAAAGCAGTCCAAAATCCAGAAAAATTCACTGACAACAATTGCGCAAATTTCACATTGAAGAATCTTTGATTAACCCTTATTCCTTGGACTTTGCTTCGTGAGAAAAAATCTGATTAATTTATAAAGGACAAAATCGTTTTCAGGGGAATTTTGAAGGGATTTTGTATTTCTCTTTCTTTCTTTCTTTTTTTTTTTTTTTTTTGCGTGGAGAAACCCAACGAGAACACAGGAAGATATAGGCACATTTAATGAGTGATGTGTGCGTATGTGTGAGCTTCAGCGTGCAGCACGCCCACGCTCTTGTTTGCTTGGCGTGCGTCTATAATGTATTTGTATATATGTATATACGTCTTGTGTTTTCATTGAATTTTCCGACGCAAAAAGTCTCTCTGTACATACTTATGTACGAAAAGAAGAACGGACTCTTTTGAAATATCGTAAATAATTCTGCAAAGTTGTTTCGAAACAACTCAATCCGCGTTGTTAAGATTTTTCTTCTTCTTTTTTTTTTTTTTTTTCTTCCCTCCCTCAAAATCTCGAGATATTTTCATCGGCGATTGCAGCATCACATTCTCGACTAATCGCGAGTTAAATGTTGAAATAAACAAAGAAACAAAAAAAAAATAAATAAATAAAAAATAACAGATTATTTAAATGATAAATAATGATACAAGAACATTAACTATCTAATCTGTATTTATTAACCGTTCGCGGTTAAGTTAGAGAGCCTAATTTTTCTCAAAGACTTGGACTATACATATTCAGTTTAAAAGGAATTTGTATGGAGCTTATCTTTGATAATCAACAATGTTACGAGATTGATGAGTAACAGAGAAAATTGAGAAAAGTGCAGATATTCAACGAGATGCTTATAAATAAGCGTCGCTTAAGTAGTATAGCTCTGGCGCTAGTTGACCATTTACCGACCGATGGTAATTACCTGGTGTCGGTAACTTGGAATAGAATCTTGCTCGGTCGGTAAGTGGTGTATAATAGCGCCACAGCTGTACTACTCACTTACAATTAGTAAAGTCAAAATTAGAAATGTAATGAAAAGGTAGCACGCACAAAAGACAGTTATGTGCATACTTTTTTCATATTTTTGGTGGCCATGAGTTATATTTGTTGACAAGACTCGACTGCTTTTTTCTATCTCCTTTTTTTTACAATAACACGGATATTTTAGTTTGATTTTTCTTTTCGAATGGGGAAAAGTGATAGCTATTAATTTGAAACGTGATAGATTTTGCTTGAATATCAGCAGAGAAATGTAAAAGGAAGGAGACAAACTATTTGAATAAATGTTTCGATTAAAAGCATTTTCAGGAATTGTGTAATAGATTTCAAGATTTTATGTAACATTTTTTAACTAGTTACGACAGGACGAAATTTTTGCGAAAAATATCGTTTGCTTTCTCTTTAACAGCAAAAAGCGTTAACAATAAGTGCGCGATTATTCAGGTTTCAGTTTCAAAATTAGACTTTGATTTCGGTCTTACAAAGCAAAGACACTTGTAATACTTATACATATACATAGAATCAATAAATACTTTAAGATTTTCAAATAAAAAATATAAAATACTTGATGTATTACTCTTATTTGAATTAAATCAAAAATTAGTTTTAACCTCTTACAATTGTTTACTTTTAGATTTAGATTTTTTTTTTAAGTCTAGTATAATGTGAATTTCTTTTTTTAAATGCCCTCGCTTATCATTTTTTTTTAAATTTTACTCCTAATAATTCTTTATCCCTTAAAAACTTTCTTTTAATTTAAATTTCGTCAACTACGACAAAAAATACTGTCCTGTGGTCCTGAAGGTTTCATATTCTTTCCTCTATTTTCCGAACTGAATTAATAAAATTCAATGAGAAAATCCAACTCTTTTTTATTGAAACTTTATTGTTTGGTTCAAAATTTACTTTTTTTTGTATTAAAAATTCAACTATTTCGTTGAAAATTGATCCTTTTTTGTTTAAAATTCGACTATTTTGATAGACAATTAATAAAAATTAAATTTTGATGAAAGCTCGTGTTTTTTGCTTAACAAAATTTTTCTTTTAGTTCAAAATTCAACTATTTGATTGAAAATTAACTTTGTGGGTTCAAGATTTAAAAGTTTGTTGAAAATTCGTGTTTTTTGGTTGAAAAGTCAAATAAGTGCTTGAAAGGTAAACTATCGTCTTGAAAATTTTTTTTTTGTATAAAATTAAACCGTTTTGTTGGTTTTTTTTTTGTTTTAACTAATTTTTTTTAATTGAAAATAATTTATTTAATTGATACAGAATCTCCTTTTTAAATATGTTCAAAATTCAAATATTTTATTTAAAATTAACTTTTTTGATATGGGACATTCTTTTACAAATCGTACAGATTTGGACGAAAGTTAACCGGCCCATTTTTGATTGAGCTAATATTTTTTTTACGGATTCTTTATCGAAAAAGAGAAGATGCGTATTTGAGGATATTTTTTATTTATCAATTTTTTGAGAAATGGGAACGGTTGAAAAATTGGAGAGAAGACTATTTTTTTTTTAATGCATAACTCCTGTTCTATTGAAGCTAGAGACCTTATTTTTTTCATTTGAAAGATAAAAGAACGATCTTGAATTTAAAAAATCATCCCAAAAATATTATTAACAAATTGAAATTGTTATACACAATTAAAATTTTTAAATTGATTTTTAACTAGTTTTTTTGTCGTATTCTACGTCAAATGTCCGATCGAAAACGATTTATTTATTATTTATTTAGATTTCAAAATGGTGAAATTATTATTACTATCGGAAAAAAATTAATGTATCTAGCGCTGTCGAGCGCGGTACCTCACACCGGCGCACGTATCACATTGCACGGCCGATTTTCTTCTTTGATATCATTTTTCTCTTAAATATAAATGATTATTATATATTTTTAATTAAATAATCTTATTTCTTAAACAAGATAACTTTATTAAAAATTCAAGAAATAAATCAACAATAAGAAGTAAAAGAAAAACATCATTGTTAAAAATTTAGATTACTTTATTAGAATTTCGGTAGGTTGACTTATTGAATAAGTACCTCTTTCAGTTTTATGTTATACAGTATTTACATTCCTCAAATTTGAGCATTTCTTATTTACAAATTTTTACAATATTTTTCTTTTCATGCAAGGAAAATTGCTTTGCTTCCAATTCTTGAAGAGAAACTGGAATCATACAATGATATTTTAAAGTCCCCTTTATAGCTTTTTGAAAGTGTGGTGACAATCGCTTTTCTTCTTCGTACTCAGCATTTGTCGAATAACGAGATGTTACCAGGTGTATACATATGAAACCGGTATTGCCATCTAGCGGCCAGTAGGCACACTTGTAGGCACTGTCGGAACTTACCATTTGTGCTAATTGGCGTA
>NC_046660.1:17948684-17950176 GCF_010883055.1 Belonocnema kinseyi
CTTTTCAAAAGTGATTTCTCGAGCGAATGATTTCCTTTTTTTTTTAGTTTTCGTGTAAAGGCTGGGCCGTGCAGTTCTGAAATTTGCTTAGATTATGCTCTGTATGCACTGAAGAGTCATCTGCTGATGATAAAGTTGTTAGCGAGGTTGCCAGTGGAAAAACTTCTGGGCAGTCGGGTGAAACAAGCAGACTGATATTAAATGATCAAATTGAAAATTTAAACAAAGGATTAAGTATCTTAGGATCTTCACCGATTAAGAAAAAGAAATTAACGCAAAAAAGTATTCTGAAGAAAAGATAAAAAAATTACGGAAGTGTTTAAGAAAAAAGTATTTAACGCAACTAACGATGGTCCAGATGAGATTGACGATGATGTCTCAATTTTAAGAACTTTGCAAGAAAGTTATAATACCTCGCAAGACCACACGCATAAAATAAAAATTCTAACGATTTTCAGACAGTGGTCTTATAAAAAAAAATTTCACTTTATTTCCCTTCCGCTGCTCATCACATGATAAGTGTTGCAAAACAAATTGCTCGAGACAAAGGGATATTAAGTGATCGAAGTCTTAAAACCCATCCATCTTTAACAGCAGATGACGTTAATACTAGAATTACCTTTTATCAGTCTGATGATTTTACTCAAATAATACCAGGCCAAAAGGATTACGTCTCTGTTAAAGTGGATGCAAAAAGAATTCAAATGCAGAAACGTCTTCTATTAAATAATTTGAAAGAATTGCATAAAATTTTAAAACTTAATCACCCAGAAATGAAATGCAGTTTCTCAAAATTGGCTTCTCTGCGACCTAAACACTGTGTGTTAGCAGGATCTAGTGGTACTCACTCAGTTTGTGTCCGCGCAATACATGAAAATGTTAAATTATTAATTGACGGCGCCAATTTAAAATCAATTACTGATGATTCGACGCGACCTATAATAAATTATCGTGATTGTGTAGATCGTATGGTAAGTGATGTAAAGTCTACTAACTGTTTTGTAGGACTATGTGATCAATGTCCGGGTGTAAAGAATGTTATCGATCAATTGGAACAGAATTTTGAGGAAAAATTAATTGAAAATATTAAGTACAAGCAGTGGATTACAACCGAAAGAACTACATTACAAACCCTAATATCTACTGTCGATGAATTCCTACAAACTTTAAGTAACGGTTTAACTAAATTATTACTACATTCATTTTTATCAAATGGTGCCATTGGGCACCATTTGAAAAAACAAACAAAAATTTATTAATCTTACTCATCACGAACAAGATTTTAAAGTGGCACTCTAAAAAGACTTGCTGCTAGAGTTAGTCTGCAAAGAGTAAATAATCCTATTCGTACACCTAGAGAATTATTTATCTGGGCGACAGTAGCTCTACCAAACGTACCAGGTGTATACATATGAAACCGGTATTTTTTCAAGAAAAAAACACATTTATTTCAAGAGAATGATAACAAATATTTTATTCAAAGTATGCGCCC
>NC_046660.1:17950276-17969624 GCF_010883055.1 Belonocnema kinseyi
AATTTCAAAAGTACCTCCCCAACACAAATTCGGAGCTGCACACTTTCCATTCAGAACTGCACACTTGTGCAGAGCTGCACGTTAGATTATGCTCTGAGTGCATAATTCCCCTGTGGTTTCCGTCTGCAAAAAATACAATACCTTCTTTAATATTACATAGTTATATGCCGCATAAATGTATTTACACACATAAAATGTCACTTTGGATGCATTAAAATTACAGGTTAGAAAGCAAATTTCCACATGCTGTGTAGAATGACGTCTCTTACAGATTTAATGCTATGAATTCACGTTTCATTTACGCTTGTTACGTCCTACCTTTCGGATCCACCGAATAATGTAAAGAATTATTCTTTGATTGGTGGATTCCTTTTCTAGTCTTAAGGGCATGTGACACAGCCAAATACCTATATTACCGACTTCACTTTTTCAGTTCACTGAATGTTTTTTTGAACCTAAGAACTTTTTTTGTAAATAAAATATCAAGCTGAAACTTTGGAAAATGTATTGGAGTACAATAAAGTACGTTTAGGTACTGCATTTTGGTAGGAACTTCACTGAAAATTATTTCATCTTTTTTCTGAACCTCGACATTTTTTGAACGTTCGAACTTTTTTTATACATAAAATATCGGTCTCAAACTTTGAAAAATGCAAGAGCCGAAAGAAAACTACGTTTAAATACAAAGCTTAATAAAAAAAGATGTAAAAAAAAATTTTCAACTATCAATTCCATCGGCATCAGCCGGTAACGTTGTACACGAAAATACGAATCCTCTAGAGCCTCGTCTAGTGGCCGCCAGGGTTCGTATTTTCATGTACAACGTTACCGGCTGATGCCGATGGAATTGATAGTTGAAATATATTTTTCTTATATCTTTTATTATTAAAATTTGTACTTAAACGTAGTTTTCTTTTGGCTCTTGCATTTCTCAAAGTTTGAGATCGATATTTTATGTATAAAAAAAGTTCGAACGTTCAAAAAATGTCGAGGTTCAGAAAAAAGATAAAATAATTTTCAGTGAAGTTCCTACCAAAATGCAGTACCTAAACGCACTTTATTGTACTCTAATACATTTTCTAAAGTTTCAGCTCGATATTTTATTTACAAAAAAAGTTCTAAGGTTCAAAAAAACATTCAGTGAACTGATAAAGTGAGGTCGGTAATATAGGTATTTAGCTGTGTCACATGCCCTTAAGGTTCGCTGTTGACTGGCGTTGATTTTAAAATCAACTACCGCGGTTATTTGAATCTTTAAATTAATCACAGGTGATGAAATGAAGAATCTAACCAGTTAAATAGGTCATTTTAAATGAATAACTTTATTCATTAAACTTTACACATTAATCCATGGGACACACACACACACAACAGTTAATATAAACTTTTTAATTATTATTATTATTATTAAATTCTATATCTAACTTCACTTAATGTTAGATATAAATTAGATTCGACGACTACACTAAGTTACGCGGAACTTATACATTTTAGATTCTACTTTCTAAATTATAATATTTAATTATTTAAGATCTCGAGTGACGCGGGTTCAATGAATATCTACGATTGAAAGATATCTCCGTTCCTCCCCGAGTCACATATATTTATAACCTTGCATTTTTGGATTACGTGCAAGGGTAGCATTAGAGTAGGGGAGTCAAGTGCAACCCCTTGACGTTGAGCCTGACCAATAGGAGCTCGCTAACGAATGCCGTAACGTATCAAGCTGACCACGTAGGCCCGGCGTACGTGACTTTTAATAAGGCTACATTTTCATGTATACTATTTTATCTTATTAGGTATATGAAGCAAATTATTTTATCCTAAAATTAAAGAAGAAGAGAGAGAGAATGTTGAAGAGTTTATACTAACATTCTGAATTACCTTGATAAGCAATTTCATAAAACAATTATTAATTTTTTATACGAATTTAAATTAACTCGTATCTTACGATAAAGAAAGTTTCTTCCTTATCGACTGAAATTATAAAATCAACGAGTTTAATCGACGGCAATACACTAGCCGTCACAACGCTGTACATAGTAAAATTCCCCAGACTGGTAAAATTACCGACTGCGCATAAATTTCTATTTTCTTACGAAAATTTCTCCACTTTATAGTGATTTTAGATTCGTCCGTATAATATTCCACATTTGTGTAATTTTCGCGATAGAGCTTTTTTTCGCTCGTTTGTTCGCGTGTTATGAGCGAACGTACATTTTAGTTTGCAAACTTTATAGCTCACTTTCTGCGAAAGCATAAATGCGAGTGACTGATTTTAAATTATAAATTTTATGCCATATAAGCTTGCGTAATTATAAATATATTTTTAATGTGATCTTAATGATTTAAGTATTTGAGGTTAGGTTGATGTTTTGGAGAAATGTTCCACTTTCCGTTGTTTTATTTAACATCACATATTAAATTTTAGTTCAGTTGAGAATTTTACACTTGTCCAATTTTAGACATTTCTATACTAATTTCACGCCGCTGCGCGCGAGTCCACTTTTCACATACGTTTAGCGTACTAAAATTCCACCACCTTTTTTTACAGTGTACCATTTCAACTTGATCATTTGTGATCTCGTCCTTTTTTTTCTTCGATTCTGCTATTAATAAGTATGTGACAGGAAGTACAAATTTTCTATTGCAATGATTCCTTCGTTACAGATCAATTTAGTGCTTGTAGCTGAGTTTCTTTCACTCTTCGCAAATCTGATGCCCCTTTTTTTCGATGACTAAGTTTTTGAAAGGGATTGAAACATATGTCTCTACGAATGTTCGTTCCTTGTAATTTTTTTGATTCTTCTTTAGCCTTGGTAAATTTCGAATTTTGAAAGAGCGAACTTTCCAAATCAAAAGTCAAGTCAAATCTGCCGTTGCTGCTCCTCCGCATCGCAAGGCCTGTTCTAAAGACTCCTTATCTGCCGTTTGATTCTAATTTAAATTCGATTTCTATGTATATTTTAAAATAAGCGTAACTAAGCATAACTTATCGAAATCATAATAAAGTAATATACATTTTCAATAATGATGTTTTTCTTTTACTTCTTGTTATTTATTTATTTCTTGAATTTTTAATAAATTTATCTTGTTTAAGAAATAAGATTACTTAATTAAAAATATATAATAATCATTTATATTTAAGAGAAAAACGATATCAAAGAAGAAAATCGGCCGTGCAATGTGATACGCGCGCTGATGTGAGGTACCGCGCTCGACAGCGCTAGATACATTAAATTTTTTCTGATAGTAATAATAATTTCACCAATTTGAAATGAATCGTTTTCGATCGGAAATTTGACGTAGAATACAATAAAAATACTAAGAACTTAATTCATGGGGGTCAAACTAGTTAAAAAATCGATTTCAAATTTTTAATTGTTTATAACAATTTCAATTTGTTAATAATATTTTTGGGATGATTTTTTTTATTAAATCTCGTTCTTTTATCTTTCCAATGAAAAAATAAGTCTCTAGCTTAAATAGAACAGGAGTTATGCATTTAAAAAAAAATAGTCTTCACTCGAATTCTCAATTTTTCAACCCTTCCTATTTCTCAAAAAATTGCTAAATAAAAAAAATTCTCAAATACGCATCTTCTCTTTTTCGACAAAGAACCCATAAAAAAGTGTTAGCTCAATCAAAAGTGGGTCGGTTAATTCTCTGTTCGATTTGTAAAAGAATACGCCATATAGGGTTGAACTTTTTTGTTGGTAATTACAGTTTTTTTTTTTCAATTCAATCCATTGCTATTTTAAATTAATATCGGTTTTGGTTGAAAATTCAACTACTTGATTCAAAAATAAGTTCTTTTTTTTTAATTAATCTTTTTTTTACTAGAAATTTTTTAAACTGAAGACTGATACTAAAATTTTCGGTTAAAAAGGTTTGTTTTCTTTAGATGAAAATGTATCTGCTTGGCAGAAAATTATTCTTCTAGTTTGAAAATTCATCTTGTTGGTTGAAAATTAATTTTTCTTTGTTCAAAATTCAACTATTTTGTTGGTTATTCGTTTTTTTTTAATCATTTTTTGACTGAAAATTAAACTATTCCGTTTTTTCTTAGAAATGTATCTGTTTTAGTTTGAAAATTGAACTGCGTATGTGGTTGAAAATCCATGTATTATTTTTGTTTATAAATTTATTTATTTGGTTGAAAATTTTACTATTTTGTTGAAAATTAAATTTTGTTTGGTTGGAAATTAATTTTTTTTAACTAAAACTTTAACTGTTCCACTTTTGTTTTAAAACTTATCTTTTTAATTAAAAAATATATTTCTTTCGCTGAAAATCCAAATATGTATTTTGTAGAGAATTCATTTTTTTCTGAAATTTTTACTTTTCTATTTTTGGTTAAATATTTTTTTTCAATTCATTTCTACAGTTTCAAAATGGAAAACCGGGAATTTTACAAATCTTTAGAAGAAAAATCTGTCCAAGTTCGATTTCAAAAGTTTTAAAAACTAGTTAGCTTAATTATATGTTTTAATTATGATATCATTCAGTTCACAATATCTAATTTAAAAATCTTTTTCTTAACAAATTTTGCATTTTAGATTTTTATTTTTACGCTTACATTTTTACTTTAAAGAATTTTAAATTGCAGTCCTGAAGACTTAAACAAGTAAAAAATAAAAGTATTTGAAGTTGAAAATTTTGGATAAGAGCCATTTTTATTTGATCAACTCTAAATAAAATATTTTTTAAATGGATCTGTACTTTAAGTATTAAAAATTGTGAATAATAATTGATTCGGCAAGAAGATTCTGAATCCGTTAAAAATTTAAGAACTTTTAAATTTTAACGTTAAAAATTTAACTGTTTCAATTCGAAAGTCTTAGTTGTTAAAAAAATCTAAATGTCAGGTTAAAACCTCATAAACTATTTTCAACTTAAAAATAGATTCATAATTATATATTCGTATTTAAAGAATTTAATTAAATGTGAAATATTGTTTCAGTCTAAAATATTTCATTTTTAACACAATAAATTAAAAAATTTTTTAATTAAGACAAAGGATAATTAGTTAATATTTAGCGATATTTGACTGTTTATTTAAAATGATTAGATTGAATACAAATATTTAAAAGTATACAAATTGAAACTGAATTATTTCACATGGAAAACCTTAAATCGTTAAAATTTCGTTGCAAATAGCAACAGTCTAATTTAAAAGAAAATGTAATATTTTGAATACTAAAAAGAAAAAAAAATTCTAAGCTTTTTAAGCAGGGCTTCAAAAGAATTTTAAGAGAATATTAAAAATTTTTTTTAAAGATTTCAAAAATTGTCAAAAAAAGAATCTGGAATATTTCAAGGAATTTTTTTTAATTTGCAGGATTTTCTAAAAATCGTAGGAAAAATTCGATTCATTTTAACAGATATTTAGAAGTTCGGAAAAAATTTCAAAAATAATTTTAAATTTGAAAAATGTAAAACAATTTTTAGATTTCACAAAATTTTGAAACTTTACAAGGGTGTTTAAACTATTTAAGATGAAAATAATTTAGGAAGTGTGCGGTTTAAAAAAAATGTTTAATTTTTAAATTTTTTATGTTTCTAGCTTAAAATTGCTTAAAATAATATAATTTTGAAAACCTTAGAGTTCCCAGTGGGCACTAAATTTGGCGACGTCTTTACGACATAGTTACAACAACTTTACGACATCCTATGTCCATGTCGTCAAGTGTCGTAACGATGTCGTAAATACGTCGCCAAATTTTGTGACCACTGGGTTCATTGATTTATTCTTTAATTTATAGAGCATTGGAAATTATAATGTAGATATATATTTTTAGAATTGAATCTGAATCTTTGAACTCTGCATAATTTATTAAAGTAATTTCATTTTATATATTTTTATTTTTATTGATCATTTGAGTACAACATTTTTGAATTTAAAAACTTTTAAGTTCAATTTTAAAAGTTTAAAACTCAAGAGTTCCATTTTGAGTGCTTTAATTTATAGTTTATTTTTTATTGCTTAAAATGGAAAAATGTTTAGCTTTAAAATTCGAATTTTTCAAATTTTTTGACCGTGAAAAATGTTTGTGAACCGGGAAATTACCGGAAACTTTCATCGTCGATTAAAACGGCCACCCTTTATTTGGTTGAAAATTCATCTTTTTTTGGAGGAAAATTATTCTTCTTGCATGAAAATTTATCTACTTTGGTTATCGTGAAAACTTTATTTTTCAAATTACTTGGAAAAAGAGGATTTTTCACGGAAACGAAAGTAGATCAGTTTTCATACAATAAAAATAATTTTCTGCAAGAAAAGATGAATTTTCTACCACATAGTTAAATTTACAACCAAAGAAATGAATTTACAAACAAATAATAATATTATAACAAAACGAAATTTTCAATAAAATATATTAATATTTTTTAATAAAAGCGGTAAATTTTATAACAAGAAGAAAAATATAAAACCAAAAATGATGAATTTTTAACAAAATACAATGGATTTTCGATCAAATTGTTTAATTTTCAACTAAAAAAGATAAATTTTTAACCAAAAATGGAATGGTTTAATTTTCAGTTAATAAAATAATTTTGAACGAAAAAAAGGTGTCTCAGTAAAATAGTTGAATTTTCAACGAGAAACACAATGAGTTCTCAACGAAAAAAGTGAATTATCAACTAAAAAAATTCCTAATTGAAAATTATATTCATTAAATTTGAAGTTTAAAAAAAAATCATCAAAACAGTTAAATTTCCAACCAAAGAAATTAATTTTTTAACTAAAATCAATGAATTTTCAAACGAAAAAGATCAATTTTCAAGATTTTTAAGCTAAAGAAGAACCAAGATGATGGGTAGCTGGAGGGAAACCAAGATGGCGTTCCGATGGTGGAAGAGTGACAGATTGAATTTTCATTGATTCAGTTTATTTAAAAAAAAAAGAAAAACTAATTTTCGCAAAAAAATAGTTAAATTTGGAACCAAAAAGATGAATCTTTGAAGCGCTACCTAAAGATCTGGCAAATTCCCCTAACTGGCCATCGACGTGCAGACATCTTGCCAGCTGACGTCATAGCTTTAAATGCTGGTCCAATTAGAATCTTTCGTCTTCCCGCAAAAAATTTAAAAAGTATAATTTTTAATCATTAAAAAAAACATGCCAATTTATTTTTTTCTAACTTTACTCAAGTAATTATATCTAATTTTAAGTGCTCTTTTATTTTCACCCGGAAAAAATGTTCGTTGTAGTATAAATATTCTATCATTTTAGATAAAAATTCATCAATGCTTGAAAAATAAAATTTTTAATCTAAAAATTAATGTATCTAATGCTTGGTTGAAAATTTATCTATTTTGTTCAAATTTCCTTTATTTTTATTCAAAAAATTATCTTTTTGTTTTAAAATTAGACTATTTCAGTCAAAGATTCAGTATCAATAAAATAAGATTAGTTTTCTACAAAAAATAATGAATTCTCAATAAAATACGTAATTTTTTGTAACAAATAGTTAAATCTTCAAACAAGAAGTTTTAACAAAGAAATTCATTTCCAATCATGAAAACGAATGTTTTACAAACAGGTTTAATTTGATACCAAATGGTTGAATCTTCAAGAAGAAAATTAATTTTTAATCAAAACAGATTAATTTTTAATTAGACAGTTGTATTTACAACGAAAAAATATTAAATTTTCAAAAAAAAAAAAGATTAATATAAAAACCAAAAAGATAAATTTTTAACAACGTGTAGTTGAATTTTTGGTAAAATAAAAAATGGTTACAATCGAACTTTCAACACAATAGTTTAATTTTCAGGTTGAAAAATGAATTTTCAAAAAACGCGAATTTTTAACTAAAATTATGAATTTTCAGGTAAAAAATTACTTTTTAACAAAAATAAAAACGTTTAATTAATTAAAATTATGGATGTTCAAACAAAGAAATAAAAAATGATTAAAAAAACAGATAAATTTTCAACAATAAAACTATTTGAAAAATTTCCAATCCAAATATACGAAATTTTTTAAAGAATGTTGAATTTTGAACATGAAAAGTTTAATTTTTAAAGAAAAAGTTAATTTTTACGCAAGAAAGATGGTTTTTTTACAAGGGAAGATAATTTTAAATTCCAAAATGATAAAGTTTCTTTTTAAAAAATATATATTTAGCAAAGCGTTTGAATTTTCCACAAAAAATATGCATTTTAAAGAAAATACTTGAATTTTCAAAAAAATAATTAAATTTTATCAAACGAATAGTTAAATTGCAAACAAAATAGTTAAATTTTTAAACTGAAGTTGAATTGTAAACAATAAATAAATTTCTGATATTAGAAATGGCCGATTACTGGTCAAATAATTTTCAAGAAAAAGATTATTTTTTCGAAAACAGTTAATTTTTCATCGAAAACAGTAAGAAGAGAAGATTTTCTACCAAAAAAAAGGTATTTTCAATCCAAAAAGGCGAATTTTCCATTAGAAAAAGACGAAATTTCAACAAAACCTTTGATTTTTTTTCGAAAAAATGTTTTTTTTTAAACGAAATAATTGTATTTTCAACAAAATAAACGAATTTTTAAGTAAACTAGATGAAATATGAATAAAAAATAAAATGGCAGAACCTTGAAAAAAAAAGAATACAAGAGTACAATAACACTATTTGTAAAATTTTTAAATCTACGGTACAAAGTTTCTAGAATATTCTTTAATTTGGAACCCGAAAAACTTAATTTTCGAAAGAAAAAGTCTATTTTATACAAGAAAGAAGACTTCTGCCAAATTTTCAGCAAAACAATAAAATTTTGGATGAAAAACATCAATTTTTTAGAAAATATTTGAATTTTCAAACTGAAAAGTTGAATTTTCCAGAAAAAAGTTAATTTGTGATCAAGTAAATAAATTCTCTACCAAAATGGTCGAATTTTCAGCCCATATAAACTAATTTTTAAAAAGTTGAATTTTTAAACATTGAAGATAATTTTTTAAGAAAATTTTTCAAACAAAAGTGTTCTAACTCCAATCAGAAACCAAAACGATTTCCATTGTCAACCAAATAGCTTAATTTTTAAGAAAGACGATTTTTTTAGAAGACAGTTGATTTTTCCACAAACAGTGACACTATTCAACCGGGAGCAATGAAATTTTAACCAAAAAAGTTTAGATTTTGTTTTCTTAGGCGTTTTTTATATATAGGTAACCTTCGAAATTATTTCAAACCTTTTTAATGAATTTACTTGTAAATCTGAAAAGTGTGGTTAGGTTAGGTTGACCCATATTACACAATCTGTGTAACAGTAAATATAAAAAAAATACTTTGAATTCTGCCGAAATATTATTTAATCCTCTTGAATCGTCGAAAATGCTATTGTCCCCATTTCGTTTTTGTCTTTATTAGTTAAATTTACGAGCGACTTGCGTGACGTGAACCAATGAATTGCGCGTGATTCGTGATTGCGCTGGCATGCCTTGTATTTGTGAGTGGTGTTTTCTTTTTTAGTAAGATGACTAATTACGCAATAAATTTGGTGCAAGAATGACTTTGAAACTCTCAAGAGATCACCAAGAAGCTCAATTTACAAGAAGATGGCTTCAAGAATAGCAGCGAGTGCAACAGTTCGTGCTGTCAAAGGAAGAAGAATTCTGCCAACTCGAGCTGCTCTAGTTTTGGTAAGTTTTTAATCAATATTTCCATTTTTGGTGCACTTATTTTCATGTTAATCTGCATTATTCCACACTTCTCTTAAGATATGATCACAAAATTACGTTTTACGCTGTTGTCATTTCAACATAACCTCACTTTCCTGTCGAGATTTGTTTTTGTAGTTTTCTTGTTCAAAATTGTACTCTTGTTTCTTAATTCGACAAATAGTGATATATCCATAAATATTTAACACAAATAAAAATTGTCTCTTATTTTTGAGAGTAAGTCACACAATTGGTTAGTTAGTTGTCAAAAATTAAATTGCAAATCAGTGTTGAATAATTTGTTGCAATTGGACAAATTTCATGTAAATATTCACTTGCGGAAACTTTCGTTCTGATTTTAAATTAAAAAATGAATTTAGTGAAAAAGTAATTTTTGAGGTAACTTGAATTAACTTTATGCAGTAACTCTTCCCTTTTTTCTGAAGAATTCCTTCTTTTTCCCCGTGTTTTCGAGAAACATAACCTTTTTCTCGTTTTTCGCTAAAATGTGAACTGAATTATTCAAATCCAATGAGATAAACCAACTACTTTTGGTTCAAGTTGATTCTTTTTAATTAAAAAGTCTACTATTGTAGTTTTAGTTGAAAATTTAGAATTAACAAATTTATTTATTTCGTTGAAAATCTTATTATTTTGTTGAAAATTCCACTATTTTGTTGAAAGACCGTTTTTTCTTATTAAAAAATTGGTCTTTTTGGATTGAAACCCCAAATGTATGTGGTTAAGAATTTTTTTCTTTCATAATTGAAAAATCTATCATGGTTAAAAATCCAAATCTTCTGTTGAGAATTTAACTGGTTTGGTAGAAATCTAATCTTTTTTTGGTAAAAAATGCAACTCCGTTTTTACTTTTTTTAAAGGAGAATTCATATTTTTGGTCAAAAATTCAACTGGTTTATTAAACATTCTTTTTTTTTTGATGAAACGTTCTTCTCTTTTGTGTCAAAATTTTATTATTTAGTTGAAAATTTCAATATTTTGTTGAAAAATATCTTTATTGGTTGATAATTCAAGTGTTCTGTTAAACGTTCTGTTTTTAAAAAAGAAAGTTCGCCTTTTTAGATTCAAAATTCATCTTTCGGCAGAAAATACATATTTTTTGGTTAAGAATAAACATTTTTGTTGAAAATTTAAGTATTTTGGTGTAAATTAAATTTTTTTTTCTTTAAAAGATGCCACTGATTGTTTGAAAATTATTCTATTTTTGATGAAAATTCGTCTTTTTTGGTCAAAAATTCAAATTTTTTGTTGAGCATTCGCTTTTCGTATAAAATTCGCATTTTTGTATTGAAATTTTTCATCTTTTTTGGGTGAAAATTTTATGATTTTGTTGAAAATTCCACTATTTTGTTGAAAAGTCATCTGTATTGGTTGAAAATTGAACTATTTTTTTTTAAATTCAATTAATTTGTTGGAAATTAACTTTTTTGGTTAAAAATGCATATTTTCATATTGAAAATTTAAGTTTTATGCAAAAAAAATAGCCTGTTCACATGAAAATTTAACAATCTGGTGAGATTTTTTTTCTTTCACAATTGAAAAACCTTTGTTGGTTTGCAAATATTTTTTGATTGAAATGTCTATTTTCACATTTTTCGTTAAGAACTAAAATTTTTTAGTTGAAAGTTAATTCTTTGTAATTGAAAAGTCTACTATAATATTTTGTTGTTCAGAATTTAACTCTTTTAGTTGATAATTCAAGTTTTTTGTTAAATGTTCGTTTTGTTTTAAATAGAAAATTCGACTTCTTAGATTGAAATTTCATATTTCGGCAGAAAATACATATTTTTTGGTTAAAAATGAACATTTTTGTTGAAAATTCAAGTGTTTTGTTACAAATTTAATCTTTTTTGATCAAAAGATACTACTGATTGATTAAAAATTATCTATTTTTGTTGAAAATTCGTCTTGTTTAGTCAAAAATTCAAATTTTTTGTTGAGCATTCGTGTTTTATATAAAATTCGTCTTTTTGGATTGAAAATTTATCTTTCGGTAGAAAATACATATTTTTGGTTGAAAATTAACTTTTTTGTTGATAATTTATATTTTCAGGTTGAAAATTTAACAATATTTTTTGAGAATTCATCACGTTTGGTCGAAATTTTAACTGTTTTATTGAACGTTCGTTTTTTTTTTATAAAACGTTCGTCTTCTTGGATTGAAAATTCATATTTTGGTTAGCAAACTTTTTTTAAGTTAATTGTTTTCATCTTTTTTGGGTAAAAATTTGATTATTTTGATGAAAATTACACTATTTAGTTGAAAAGTCATCTTTATTGGTTGAAAATTAAACTCTTCTGTTCAAAATTAAAATTTTTTGGTAGAAATTTAATATTTTTTTGTTTGCAAATCTTTTTCGATTGAAAAATCCATTTTCACATTTTTCGTTAAGAATTCATATTTTTTGGTCAAAATCTTCGTTGCAAGTTCGTTTTTTTTTATAAAAAACTATTTTTTTAAAAAGCCATCTTTTTCGTGAAAAATTAAACTTCTTCGTTTATTGAAAATTCAACACTTTTTGTAGAAAATTCAAATAAATTTAACTGTTGACAAATTTAAGTATTTCATTGAAAATTTAACTATTTGGTTAAACATTTTTTTTTAAAGTTCATATTTTCTGGTTAAAAATTAACTGTTTTTTTTTTAATTCGTCTTTTTGGCTTTAAATTCAAAAGTTCGGTGGACAAATTTAACTACTTAGTTGAAAATTCAACTCTTTGGCTGAAAATGTGTCTTTTTGGTTTAAAAACTCAAGGTTTTTGTTAAAAATTCATAGTTTTGGATTTTAAACTGAACTGTTTTGTAGGAAATTAATCTTCTTGGTTTATAAATTCAAAAATTGGGTTGAAATCTGTGCAACTGTAACTATTGCAAATAAGAAATAAAAATTTCAAGTCCGTTTTTAATATAATATACAAAGAAAAAAGCTAATTATTTTATATACTATATCATATCAATGAGAGTATAAAAAACATTTATTTTTCAGACACCAAAAGCAGTAAATAAAGTGAAAGAAATACTGAACGAGAAACCGGATTGCGTAAGTTCCATGGATTTTATAGATTTTATAGAGATTGAATGGCCCTTACGAAAAAATATTGTGGACAAATTATTTTAGGCTTTACTATCATTTTTTTGTAATTTTCGGAAATTTATTACAGAAAATTATTATACAGAAAACGATTAATTAATTAAAAATTAATCTTCTACCAAATGTGGAATAGTGAAATTTCCAGATAAAATAAATTGAATTTCCGACAAGATATACAATTTGCAAAAAAGAAGTAAAATTTCAACTATAAAAGAAAACAATTTCAATAAAAAATAGTATAATTAAATTTTGTGATGCAAAAATTTGTTTTCAACCAAAAATAGCGAATTTTTCAATATAATAATTATTTTTCTACCAAAAATTGAATAATTGATATTCCAAGCAATAAATATTTTCATATTATATAAAAAACGGTCGAATTTAAACAAAAAAGACGAATTTTAAATTAATTACTTAATTTTTAAGTTCAAAACTTAATGTTCAACAGCAACAAATTATCAATAAAATACTTAAATTTTAATCGAAAAAAATTACCATTTTCAGTTTGAAAAATAATTTTGGACTAAGAAAAAACAGGTTTGAACGAGATACCTAAATTTTCAACCAAAAATTCAGTTAATAAATTTTTAACGAAAAAAAAATTGATTTTCATCAAGATAGTTGATTTTAAACCAAAGAGATGAACCTTTAACAAACAAAGAAAAATGTACAAGTTGATAATTCAACAAAAAAAAACTTTTACATTTGAAGCAGTTGATTTTAATCAGAAAAAAAATTTTCTCCAAAAAATGGAATAGTTAATTTTTCATCAGAAAATATGAATTTTCATCCGAGAAAATTAATTTTCAGCCAGAAAAGATAAAATTTTAACAAAAATACATACAATTTAACGGAATAGTTGAATTTACAACCAAAAATTAAAATTTTAAAAGTAAAAAAATAAGTTTTCAACCAAAAATGAAATGCTTGAGTTTTTATTCAGAAAAATTAATTTTCAGCGCAAAAAAACGAACTTTCTGCAAACATTTTAATTTTCTACTAAATTTTTTAATTTTCTAGGCAATAAGACGGGTTTGGTAGAAAACATTTTAAATTTTTAACCTGAAAATATGAATTTTTAACCAAACAGTTGAATTTTCAACCAATTTGTTAAAAATTTAGCAGAAAAAAATTAATTTTTGACAAACAAAATGCTAAGTTTAAACAAAATACATCAATTTTTAAGTAAAGAGTTAAATTTTCAACTAAAAAAGATAAATTTTCAACAAAAAATGGAATTGTTAAATTTTCAACAACAAAAAACACTAATTTCCAAGAAAATAGTTATGTTTTTGGCAAAAAATGAATTCTTAGCAAAGTAGTTTATTTTGCGACTAAATATTTGAACTTTCTACTAAATTTGTCAATTTTCGGTTTTTAGTGATTCCCAAACATATTATAGAATTTACAGGGTGGCCGCTGGACCGGGATATCACAGTGATTTTTTTTTTGACCGGGAATTTTACAAATTTGAAGAAGAAAAATATGTCCACGTTCGATTTCAACAGTTTTTAAATAATTAGTTGAATTGTTATGTTTTTCAATTATGCTATTATTTAGCTTACAATGCGTAATTTAAAAATTTTGTTATTTTGAAAATTTTCGATTCAAAAGTTTTATTTTTAAGCTTACATTTAAGAATTTTCAGATTTTAACGTTAAAACTTAAACGGTTACAATTTGAAAGTCTTAGTCATTAAACAAATTTGAAGGTGTGACTGAAAGTTTATAAACTATTTTCAACTTAAAAATAACATAATAATATATTCGCAATTAAAGGATTTTTTTTAATTTAAATATTGTTTTAGTCTAAAATATTCAGTTTTTAATCCATTCAATTTGAAATTTTTAATTAAAAAAAAAGATTAATTATTGAATGTTTAGCAATATTTGAATTTTTATTTAAGACAAGTAAATTGAAACCAAATATTTTAAAGTAAAGAATCTTTAACTGAATTTTCTGACATAGAAGACCTGTTATCGTTAAAATTTCAAAGAGCCGTTAAACTTTGAACGTTAAAATCTTAATTGTTGTATTTGAAAAATGCTTAATTTGTGAGTGATTTTTTTTTAATTTTGACTTATAATTTACAAATAAAGATTTGTTGAAAAAAATTTGAGTAATTTCAAGATATTTAGGAGTTTTAAAAAGATAAAAAATTATCATGCAAATTTTAGAAAGTTTTCTTAAAATCTTCTAGAATCTTTTTTAAAAATTTTGTTTAAATCTTTGAAAAACTTTTTAAATATTTTCTCAAAATAATTTTTCAAAATAAAAAGTTATTTTTAATTTTCCTAGGAATCTTAAGAAAATGTTTTTATTTTTTTGAAGCCTTTCACAACTCTTGAAAAGAATATAATTTTTTTGTTTAAAATCTGCGAAAATCTACATTTTGTTTTATATTAGGCTATCATTTCAAGTTTTACATTAAGTTTGAATGTTTTCAAAACTTCTACATATCGCTTAAAATTAATCAAATTTCGCCTACGAAATAATAAATGTTCAATTGTTGTTTATACATCCAAATTGTAAAGAAATTTTCTAAAATTTACAGGATTTTCTGAAAATTGTAGAAAAAATTCAATTAATTTTGACATATATTTAGAAGTTCTGAAAAAATTTCCAAAATAATTTTAAATTTACAATAACTTAGATTTCTTAAGATTTTGAAATAAAATTTGGAAGCTTTCCAAGGATGTTTAAACTATTTAAAAAGAAAATAATTGAACTTTTAATTTAAGAAATTTTCAGTTAAAAAAGTTTCAATTTTTCAAAATTTGATGTTTCTAGTTTAAAATTCCTTAAAATTATATAATTTTGAAAATTTTATAGTTCATTGATTTTTTTTTATTTTTTTATATTGAAAAATGTTAGTACCGTCAATTTTATATGCGTAAATTATTGTGCATCGAATACAACATTTTTTAATTAAAAACTTTTAAATTTCAATTTTAAAAGTTCAAATTTAAACAAATCCACTTTGAGTGCTTTCATTTGCATCTCAGTTTTTATGACCTCAAGTAAAAAAATTTTTAGCTTTAGAGTTCCATTTTTTAAATTTCATTGACCGTGAAAAATGTTTGCGAACCGGGAAAAAGCCGGAAAATAACCGGGAATTTATTTCATCGAATAAAACGGCCACCCTATGATCAATATTTAACTGAGATATTTGAATTTTTAACTAAAAAGATGAATTTTCTACCAAAAATTCGTCTTTTGAAACAAAATACATCAATTTTCAACAAAATAATTGAATTTTTAACTAAAATTATGAATCCTTAATTAAAAATCATTAACTTAAAAAAATAATAATTTTCAGCTGGAAAAAAAAGGTTTGACGACAAAATAGGTCAGTTAAAAAAATTGATTTTCCACAAGATATAATCTAACTAAGTGATAAATTTGCAACTAAAATAATAAATCTTTAACTGTGATACATGAGTTGTAAACGAAAAAGATTAATTTTTAACTAAAATTATAGATATTTAATTCGAATATTTGAATTTTCAAACAAAAAGATTAATTTTCTGCCATAATACGACTTTTTAAACAAAATACATCAATTAAAAAAAAATAGTTGAATTTTTAACAAAACAGAACGAATTTTCAATTAAAATTGTAAAATTTTCTATTGTAGTGGGTACATTTTCTAAGAAAGTGATAAATTTTTAACTAAAATTATGAATCTTCATGATTCTTTAACAAAAAAATGGAATAGTTCAATTTTCAAGTATAAAATGAGTTTCTAATCAAACCAATGAATTTTTTCAACTAAAATGATGAATCTTGAACCAAGGTACAGAATAAAAACTTTGAATAAATATAAATTAAATAATAATAAATATTTAACAGTTCCACTTTGAGTGCTTTCGCTTGCAGCTCAGTTTTTATCACCTCAAGTGGAAAATTGTTTAGCTTTAGTGTTCCATTTTTTAAATTTCATTGACCGTGAAAAATTTTTACGATCCGGGAAAAAACCGGGAATCTATTCCGACGATTAAAACGGCCACCCTGAATTTACTATTTTCGTAAAAAATAATATATAGCTTTTCCAAGGAATCTTTTCAGTTAATAGGGTAGATAGGACGTTATTACATTGTCACCAGAAACTTTATTGGTTTTTAAATTTCTGATAATTTTAATCACTTCTGTTGGCGTAGATTATTTTTACGTCCTCTGTTTTCATTTTATTATTTTTTAGATCATTCCTAACAACCCAAATAATTATCCAACCGTGAGTTTTGGATCCTAGATTTTTATTTTGTCCATGAAAATTGTCTAAAAAATCAGCTATTGCATTTACTTTCCCTTTTGTACTACATACTTAGTTTTTATTAAGATTAAAAAAAAAAATCTGGGAATTTCTGTAAGAAGTAATACTAAAAAAATAATCAGAGCTGCCACAAAGTCAATATTAGTCACTTTTTTCTCAAATCACTTTTTAGTTACTTTTTTCAATAAATTAACTGATCGATTAATTAGTATTTAGTTCAGGTCTATACCTATTTTTGAATTGTCTTGAGTATTTTCGAAGTATTTCAGGGTATTTTTAAACATTCCGAGAAATTTTTAATAGATTTCAATAATTCGAAGAGATTTTCTAAAGATTTTAGAATATTTTTAAAAAATCGAAGGCATTTTCAAGAGCTTTGAATTTGAAATATTTTACGGAATTTTAAAAGATTCCAAGGAATTTATTACTTTGACGGGATTTTAAAGCGTTTGAAATATTTTAGGATAATGCATTTTCTTGAATATCGGAAGATATAGAACGATTAAAAGATTTCCGAGAATTTTAATGATTTTATGGGATTCTACAGCTCTCAGAGTATTCTAATACATTTTCCAAGTTTACAGGAAATATCTTTAGTGGATTTCAAAGAATTTATTCACGAGAATTGAATTAGGCACACTAGTGCGAATTCGCACCCGAAGTTTTTTCATTTTGTTGGCATTTACGCAAATACAGCTGAAGCGGATTATCCCCATACATATTAAACGTATATGTTAAATATGTGTGATATATGATAGTTGTTTGTTATATGTTTAATATATTAAATATTTAATATTAACATTGAAAAAAAAACCAATTCCTACCAGTGTACCGTTTAGGTATTCTCGGTTGAAGTGTACCGTTTGAGGGTTAATTCAAGGGATTTTTAAAAAGTTTTTATTTAATTGGTACTGGAAATGAATTGATAAAGTGATCAAATAATTTGAAAGTTTTAAAAGTATTTTTTTCAAATTCCTTGGCATTTTCAACAGCTTTAAGAAATTTCAGAAGATTTTAAATGGTTTTTAATATTTTAGGTTATTTTATAAGATTATAAATAATTTTTTCATTGATTTCAGTAATTTAATGGGATTCAAAAGATTTGAAATATTTTATGAAATTTTAAATGGTTTCGCAGAAGTTTTTTTTATATATTTCAATAGTTTGAAGAGATTTTAAAGACGGAAATATTTTAAGATATTTAAGAAAATTCCAATTTCCAATCTCTTTTATATTTGTGAAATATTTTTTATTCATTTCAAATCGTTAAAATATTAAAAATTTTTGTGATATCTTTTTAAATTTTTATAAAGTCTTTAAAATCCTTTAAATCTTTTAAACCTTTGTGAAATATATAAATAAAATCTTTGAAATATTCGTGAAATTTTTTTGAAGTCTTTTGAAATATTTGTTAAGTGTTCGAAATCTTTGTAAAATCTTTGTGAAATTTTCTAAACATATTTTAAATCGTTTAAAATATTTAAAATGTTTTGAAATCTTTGCAATCTGATGTACTGTACTCTTTTTTTAAATCATTGAATTTGAAATCTTTATGAAAATTTTGAAATATTTTTGCAATTTTTTGTATTCATTTTAAGTCATTAGAATGTTTGAAATCTTTTGAAATCTTTTAAACGAATATTTTTAAATCTGAAATATTTGTGAAATCTTTCGCCTTCATTTGAAATCATTAAAACATTAAGAAACCTTTGTGAAATCTTTCTTTAATCTTTGTTTGTGAAACCTTTTGTATTAGTTTGAAATTGTTTAAAATCTTTTAAATCTGGTATAATTTATCCGTTTTTGAAATTCTTAAGATCTTCTGAAAAGTTTGTGAAATCTTTAGTGTTCATTTACAATCTTTATTAAATCTTTGAAATCTTTTCTACATGCCTTTTTCGAATCCTTGAATGCTTTTTAGGTATTTGAAATCCACGGACTCTTTTTGAAATGTTTAAAGTACTTCTAAATATTATAAAAGCTTTGAAATATTTTGAAATCTCTAGAATTCTTTTGTTACCTTTTGAAATCTGATGTATACTTAAAAACCGAGTGGTCAACGACTTCGGAAACTGTTTTAAAAGCAAAACAAAAATTCAAATGCAAGGTTCTCGTGGGAAATTCAGGGTATCCGTTTTAATCGACGAAATAAATTCCCGATTTTTTCCCGGTTCGCAAACATTTTTCACGGTCAATGAAATTTAAAAAAGGAACACTAAAGCTAAACAATTTTCCACTTGAGGTAATAAAAACTGAGCTGCAAATGAAAGCACTCAAAGTGGAACTGTTAAATTTTGAACTTTTAAAATTGAA
>NC_046660.1:17969724-17991437 GCF_010883055.1 Belonocnema kinseyi
TTCTAGAAGATTTTAAGAAAACTTTCTAAAATTGTCATGATAATTTTCATTTTTTTCGAAACTCCTAAATATCACTTAAAATTATTCAAATTTTTTCTACAAGTGTTCATTTGTAAATTATACATCAAAATTTAAAAAATTCACTTATAAATTAAGAATTTTTCAAATACAACAATTAAAATTGTAATGTTCAAAGTTTAAAGGCTCTTCGAAATTTTAACGATTCCAGGCTTTCTTTGTCAAACAATTCAGTTAAAGATTTTTTACTTTTAAATATTGAGTGTCAGTTTACTTTTTTTTTTAATTTTCGAGCAAAAAGATGAATTTTCAACGGAAAAAGACAAATTTTCAATACAAAATTAAATAGTTACATTTCTAGTTAAAAATGAATGAATATTCAACCAATTAAAACCGAATTTGCAAAAAAATAGTTAACTCTGTAACCAAAGAAATATATTTTAAACCATAAATAATTATTTTCTACCAAAAAAGAAAAACGAATTTTTAACGAAAAATGATATATGTATTTTGATAAAAAATGGAGTAGTTAAAAAAACAAGAATAATAATTTTAAATAAAAAAAAGAAGTTTCAACAAAATAGTAAATTTTTAACCAAAGAAATGAATATTCTACTATAATTATGAATCTTCAATTTAAAAAAATGAATTTTTAAACAAATAACTGAATTTCAAACTAAAAAGAATTATTTTTTACCAAAAAAGATTTTCAAAGAAAAAATATAAATGATCAACCCAGTTTAAAAAACTTAATTATGAAGAAAAAAAAATCATTTTTTAACCAAATAGTTGAATTTTCGAATCAAAAGCTGAATTTTCAACTGAAAGACAAATTTTCAATCAAAATTGAAACAGTTTTTCAACGAAAAATTATATATTTTAATCCAAAAATGGAATAGTTAATGTTTCAGTAAAAAAGTAATAATTTTAAACCAATGAAAAAAAAGAAGTTTGAAAGAAATAGTAACTTTTTAAGCAAAGAAATTAATTTTAAACCATAATTATAAACCTTTGACTTAAAAAAATACAAACAATTTCAAATTTCAAATACAACAATTAAAATTGTAACGTTCAAAGTTTAAAGGCTCTTCGAAATTTTAACGATTCCAGGTTTTCTATAGCAAACAATTCAGTTAAAGATTCTTTACTTTTAAATATTTGGTTCCAATTTACTTGTCTCAAATAAAAATTCAAATATTGCTAAATGTTCAATAATTAATCTTTTTTTTTATAAAGAATTTCAAATTGAATGGGTTGAAAATGGAATATTTGCGACTGAAACAATATTAAAATTTTTTTTAAATCCTTTAATTAAGAATATATTATTATGAAGTTATTTTTAAGTTGAAAATAGTTAATAAACTTTCAGTCACACCTTCACATTTGTTTAGTGACTAAGACTTCTTTATTGGAACTGTTTAAACTTTAACGTTAAAATCAGAAAATTCTTAAATTTTGAACTAATTTAAAATCGTTTTTGTTCACTTATTATTACTTAAAGTACAGATAAATTAAAAAAATGTATTTCTTTATTAAATAAAAATGTTTTTTATCCCAAATTTTCAACATTAAAGGCTTTTATTATTTATTTGTTCGATTCTTTAAAAAAGGTTTTAAAAATTCTTTAAATTAAAAATGTAAGCTTAAAAATGAACATTTTGAAAGGAAAATTTGTGTGGTAAAAAATTTTTGAATTACGCATTGTTAGCTTAATAATAGCATAATTGAAAAGCATAACAATTCAACGAATTGTTTAAAAGCTGTTGAAATCGGATGGGGACAGATTTTTCTTCTACAAATTTGTAAAATTCCTGGTCAACAAAAAAATTCCCTGTCATTTCCCGGTCTCAAAAAATTCCTGGTCCTGGTCAATAATTCAATTCATCTTTGCAGATTGGACTTAAGGTTGGAGTAAAACAGCGCGGTTGCAACGGACTTAGTTACACATTAGACTATGCCATCGAAAAAAGTAAACTCGACGAGGAAGTACTTCAGGATGGTGTTCGGGTAATAATTGACAGGAAAGCTCAGCTTTCGCTTTTAGGGACAGAAATGGACTACGTGGAGACGAAATTAAGTTCCGAGTTTGTATTTAATAATCCAAATATCAAAGGAACTTGTGGCTGTGGAGAAAGTTTTTCTGTATAGAAAAAAATTTTTAGTAGTAAATATATTCTGTACAAATGCCTAATCGAATTTTCTTGGGGCAGTTGTTTCACAGAAATAGAGCAATGTAAAAAGATGTAATTTTCACAAATTATAATATTTAATGAATTTAGGGGCAATGTTTTCAAATTACAAGTATATTAGTACATTTGTTTTTAATAAATAATGTTTAGAACTTACAAATTTCAAATTATTCATAGAGTATTTCATCTTATTTTATTTACAGTAGTCTTGAATTTATTTATTTGTTTTTGGAACAAATTCTCGTGAAGTTGTAGATAAATTAGAATATTGCTGGATAGTAATTTATTTTTATACGTATGTAAACATTTAAAGGCAATCAATTATGAGAGTAGTTGCAATTTAATTTGTAACATATTTGATTTAAGTCAAAATAGAAAGGTTTTTTTTTTATTTGTTTGTTTTTTTGTTATATATGGAGAAATTACTTAAACATTAATGTATTTTTAGCCATTGTGTGGAAATAGTCACAAAATGGGATCCGTTTTACAGCTTTATGTAATTATAAAATAAAGCATCCTTTGTGTGAAGGACATTTCCTTTTTTTTTTAACTACCTATAATATTCGAATAAAAAATGTTTACTTATTAAATACTAGATGGAAATATTTTGTTAGATAATGAGCGGTACTCTTTTTTTTCAAATAGAAGTGTGCATGTAGAGGGAAAAATTGTTTAATTTAATTATTTTTTGCATAAAATGAAATTTTCGAGTGGCAGCCTCAAACTGAAAATTAATTTTACGAAAAAATAATTGGAGTTAATCACTTTTCCCTCCGTGTACACGCTTATTTGACAAGGGAGTACCGCTTTGTATTTAAAAAATATTTATGCCAAGTAAAATGAGGTTTTCAACCAAGAAAGATAAATTTCAAAAAACCCATAAATATTTTTTTTGCCAAATATTTCAATTTTCAAACAAATAGAAGATCGACTTCAATCAAAACAGTTGAATTTTTAAGAAGATGGTTGAATTTTCGATAAAAAAATGAATCATTAAGCAAATAGATATATTTTCAACAATAAGGAATTATTTTTCACAAAACAAAAATCAAATTATCATCAAAATACATTAATTTTTATAAAAATGCATGAATTTTCAAAGATAAAATATAAACTTTCAAACAAAAATGGAATAGATAACGTTTCAGTATAAAAAAATTAATTTTGAACACAAATTTCAACAAAATAGTTATTTTTTCAACAAAATTAATCAATTTTCAACTGTAATAATGAATCTTAGATTTTAACCAATGAGTTTTGAATTATTTTCTCAAAAAAAAAAAAAAAATGCAAATTTTTATTAAAATACAATAATATTCATAAAAGACCGTGATTTGTCAACGAAAAAATATAAGCTTTCAACCAAAAATGGAATAGATAATGTTTCAGTTAAAAAAAAACTAACTTGAAAAAATATATATCAACAAAATAGTTTTTTTAAAATAAAATTAATGAATTTTCAGCTATAATGATGAATCTTAGATTTTAACAAAAGAGTTTTGAACTAAATAGTTGAATCAATTTTCAATCAAAAAGAATGACTTTCTACAAAAAAAGACGAATTTTCAACAAAATACTAAAATTTGTAACCAAAGAAATGAATTTTTAACTATAATGATTAATCTTGAATAAAAGAATTGGACAATGATGAATCTTCGATTAAAAAAAAAAGAAGAGTTTTGAACCAAATAGTTGCATTTTCGAATAAAAGATGAATTTTCAACCATAAAGATTTATTTTTCATGAAAAAGACAAATTTTGATCAACATACATGAATTTGCAACGAAGAAATATAAATTTTTAACCAAAAATGGAATATTTAAAGAATTAGTTTTAAAAAATTAATAAAAAAAAGAAGTTTTAACAAAATAGTGGAATTTTCCAACAAAAAGTTTAATTTTCAACGGAAAAAGACCAATTTTCAACAAAAAATGCAATAGTTAAGGAATTAATTAGAAAATATTAATTAAAAAAAAGAAGTTTTAACAAAATAGTTGAATTTTCGAACAAAAAGATGGATTTTCTACTATAATGATGAATCTTCAATGAAAAAATGAGGTTTGAAATAAATAGATAAATTTTCAATAATTAATAATTTTGTTCTCCTAAAAATAGAGGAATTTTCAACAAAATACATGAATTCGCAACGAAAAAATATAAATTTTCAACCGGAAATAGAATAGTTAAAGAATTAGTTAAAAAAAATTAATTATAAAAAAGAAGTTTTAACAAAATAGTTGAATTTTCAACGGAAAAAGAAAAATTTTCAACAAAAAATGTAATAGTTAAGGAATAAGTTAGAAAAAATTAATAAAAAAAAAGAAGTTTAAACAAAATAGTTGAATTTTCGAACAAAAAGATGGATTTTCTACTATAATGATGAATTTTCAATGAAAAAATGAGGTTTTAAATAAGTAGATGAATTTTCAACGAATAATAATTTTATTCTTCTAAAAATAGAGGAATTTTCAACAAAATACATGAATTTGCAACAAAAAAATATAAATTTTCAACCGGAAATAGAATAATTAAAGAATTAGTTAAAAAAAATTAATTATAAAAAAGAAGTTTTAACAAAATAGTTGAATTTTCCAATAAAAAGATAAATTTTCGAAGGAAAAAGACCAATTTTCAACAAAAAATGCAATAGTTAAGGAATTAATTAGAAAATATTAATAAAAAAAAAGAAGTTTTAACAAAATAGTTGAATTTTCGAACAAAAAGATGAATTTTCTACTATAATGATGAATCTTCAATGAAAAAATGAGGTTTGAAATAAATAGATGAATTTTCAATGATTAATAATTTTTTTCTTCCAAAAATAGAGGAATTTTCAACAAAATACATGAATTTGCAACGAAAAAATATAGATTTTTAACCGGAAATAGAATAATTAAAGAATTGGTTTTAAAAATTAATTAAAAAAAAGAAGTTTTAACAAAATAGTTGAATTTTCCAACAAAAAGATAAATTTTCGACGGAAAAAGACCAATTTTCAACAAAAAATGCAATAGTTAAGGAATTAGTTAGAAAAAATTAATAAAAAAAAAGAAATCTTAACAAAATAGTTGAATTTTCGAACAAAAAGATGGATTTTCTACTATAATGATGAATCTTCAATGAAAAAATGAGGTTTGAAATAAATAGATGAATTTTCAATGATTAATAATTTTGTTCTTC
This sequence comes from Belonocnema kinseyi, assembly GCF_010883055.1. Classification (NCBI taxonomy): domain Eukaryota; kingdom Metazoa; phylum Arthropoda; class Insecta; order Hymenoptera; family Cynipidae; genus Belonocnema; species Belonocnema kinseyi. Next base: position 17,975,112 of record NC_046660.1, read on the forward strand.
TAAAAATAGAGGAATTTTCAACAAAATACATGAATTTGCAACGAAAAAATATAGATTTTTAACCGGAAATAGAATAGTTAAAGAATTAGTTAAAAAAAAATTAATAAAAAAAAGAAGTTTTAACAGAATAGTTGAATTTTCAACGGAAAAAGACCAATTTTCAATAAAAAAAATGAAATAGTTACATTTCTAGTTGAAAAATTAATGTTCAACCAATTAAAACAGAATTGGCAATAAAATAGTTAACTTTTTAACCAAAGAAATGAATTTTAAACCATAAAGAATTATTTTCTACCAAAAAAGAATTTTTAACGAAAAATGATATATGTATTTTGATCAAAAAATGGAATAGTTGAAAAAAATAATAATTAAAAAAAAAGAAGTTTCAACGAAATAGTAACTTTTTAACCAAATAAATGAATTTCAAACTTTAATTATGAATCTTCTATTTAAAAAATTGTTTTGAACCAAATACTTGAATTTTCGAACAAGAAGATAACTTTCAGCCATAAAGAATTATTTTCTACAAAAAAAAGACGAATTTTCATAAAAATACATGAATTTTTAACGAAAAAATATAAATTGAATAGTTCAAGAATCAGTTGGAAGAAATTAATTTTGAAAAAAAAGAAGTTTCAACAAAATAGCTGAATTTTCGAACAAAAAGATGAATTTTTAACCATGAAAAATTACTTTCTACCACAAAAGACGAATTTTTAACAACATAGTTCCATTTTTAACCAAACAAATGAATATTCTACTATGATTATGAATCTTCAATTTAAAAAATTATTTTTGAAACAAATAAATGAATTTTCAACTAAAAAGAATTATTTTATACCAAAAAACACTAAGTTTCATCAAAATACATGAATTTTCAAAGAAAAATATCAATTATTAACCAAAAATGCATATTTAAAGTTTCAGTTAAAAAAAATTAAATACAAAGAAAAAAAATCATTTTTTAACAAAATAGTGCAATTTTCGAATAAAAAGCTGAATTTTCAACGGAAAGACAAATTTTCAATGAAAACTATAATAGTTTCTCAATGAAAAATTATATATTTTGAACCAAGAATGTAATAGTTAAAGTTTCGGAAAAATAACAAAAATAATTTTAAACCTAAAAAAAAAATTTTTGAAAGAAATAGTAACTTTTTAAGCAAAGTCATTAATTTTAAACCATAATTATAAAGCTTCGATAAAAAAAAACAGGAATTTTGAACCAAATAGTTGAATTTTCGAACAAAAAGATAACTTTCAAACATTAGGAATTATTTTCTACCGAAAAAAGATGAATTTTCATCAAAATACATGATTTTTCAAAGAAAAAATATCAATGATCAACAAAAAATTGCATATTTAAAGTTTCAGTTAAAAAAAAAACTTAATTACAAAGAAAAAAAATCATTTTTTAACAAAGTAGTTGAATTTTTGAACAAAAAGATGAATTTTCAACCATGAAAGACCAAAAAAGACGAATTATTAACAAGATTTTTTCATTTGTAAACAAACAAATGAATGTTCCAATAATTATGAATCTTCAATTTAAAAAAAATGAGTTTGGAAATAAATAAATAAATTTTTAACTAAAAAGAATTATTTTCTACCAAAAAACACTAATTTTCATAAAAATACATGAATTTTCAAAGAAAAAATATCAATTATCAACCAAAAATGGCATATTTAAAGTTTCAATTAAAAACAATTAATTACAAAGAAAAAAAATAATTTTTTAACAAAATAATGCAATTTTGGAATGAAAAGCTGAATTTTCAATGGAAAGACACATTTCCAATCAAAATTAAAATAGTTTCTCAACGAAAAATTATATATTTTGATCAAAGAATGTAATAGTTAAAGTTTCGGAAAAATAAAATAACAATTTTAAACCTAAAAAAAAATTTTTTTTAAGAAATAGTAACTTTTTAAGTAAAGACTTTACTTTTTAAACCATAAATATAAATCTTCGATAAAAAAAGAAACAAGAATTTTGAACCAAAAATTAAAGATGAATTTTCATAAAAATACATGAATTTTCAATGCAAAAATATAAATTTTCAACAAAATAGTTCAATTTTTAACCAATGAAATTAATTTTGAACTACAATTTTAAATATTCAATCAAAAAATGCATTTTTAACAAAATAGTTGAATTTTCAACCATAAAAAATTATTTTCTGCAAAAAAAGACGAATTTTCAACGAAAAAATATAAGTTTTCAATAAAAAATGGATTAGTTTTTGGATTAATGTTAATTAAATGGGATTTTGAAGTGCCTGGTGGCACGTGTTAATTTTTGAATTTTGGAAAAAATTCCATTTTCGGGAACGGAAAATCAGGGCATAGCATAAAAAATCAGGACACCGATAAAAAAATTGGGACATGAGCAAATTTCGTTTTGAGGTTATGTCTTGGTTCGAGCCCTTAATCCTAAATTCACCGATAATTTTCTAACCAAAAAATTCGTTATCTTACTTGCTTTATAATCATTAAAAAATGAAATTACAAAATTATTTTAATCTGGCAATAATTTTAAACAAATCGATTTGAATAAATAAACACGAAAAACACTATTTAAAGAGAAACTTGTTCAATAAAATAAATCACCCAGAAAAACATTGAAAACATTTTTTAAAATATTTTAACTGCTTCTTACCTAACTGAATTGGCATCTAGTTAAAAAAATTAAAAGAAAACTTATCAAAGATTAAACAATTGTATAAATTTGGCCATGCAATACTGTATTAAGGGCGTTCGAATCAGACCCTAACCTCAAAATGGAATGTCATTTTGGTCCACAAATACTAGAACTAAATCTTTTTTATATAATTAGGGTCTGTTCCTGGTTTTAATTAAATATGTATTCGGCGTGAAAAATTGGCCAATTTCAATACTTTTTGAGTAAAACTATTTTTTCGAATGCTCGAATGAGCATCTAAAAAAAGTCGTTTCACACAAAAAGTATTGAAATTTGCCAATTTCTAAATTCGAATAGATTATTTATTTAAAACAATAGTAGGCCTTAATTAACTAACAAAAATGTAACTCTAGTATTTATAACATTTATGGAGTAAAATGAGGCAATTCAATTTTAGAACATAATCTAAGTTTTTAACGATTCTGAATGGGACTGGGAGCTTGATGAAGAAAGCATAATTAAAGCTCGTTCATTTGTTGAGTTTCAAAAAAATAAGAAAACCTATTTTAAGCCAATCGAAATTCGAGATTTTTAATTCTTCCATTTGAAAAATAGCCTTTAATGTTCCAGTTTTTTACTTTTTAACTTTTGTGATTTGTCAGTTGCTTTTTTTCTTGTTTTTAGCCTCAATTAAAAAAAAATCTTTCCTTTACGAACATATTAAGATAAGAAATATTTCGCTCTTATCTTTTTTACTTCAGATTTATGAAATGCATGCAAAATTTGTCTTAAATTTGGACGACTCGCGAGGAAAGATCTGGAAACAAGGAATTATCTCGAAAAATAATTTTTAAAAATTCTCGCTTTTGTGCAGAACTGTAAAATCTCAATTCTCGAGAAACATAAATTTCGATTTATTTTTTATATCAAAACACTTTTTTTATTCTCAAGGAAAAAGAGATAAGAGCACGAGTGACTCAACGAAAGTTGGCAGCGCCTGCGCTAACATTTCTTTAAACTTTCTCTGCAAATTTTATTTTAACTTATTTGTACTTTAATTAACCAAACTTTAACTATAGTCAAACTATTTTTATTGCTGAAATATTTTGTCAGACCTTCCTACTCTTAATTTTCCTTCATACTTTCCCCTATGAGCAATAAATTTAAATAAATCAACGCCTCCGAGAGAAATGAAGAATATTGCAAGTTTGATGAAATGTTTCTGTAGACCAAAGTTTCAAAAACGTTCGAAAGTTTCAGACGCTTGCGGACAGTCGGACACCAGTTTGAAATGAGATAATTTCAATTCAATTTGAAAAACTTTAAATTCTTAACATTTCGAGTGAAAATATTGTATTTTAAACAAAATAAATTAAGTTTGAATGGAAAAATAGGAAGGGGCATGGGAAAGCTGCATAGGGGCGTGGGAAAAACACAACAAAGAATTGCATTTTATACTGAAAGATGATTAATTTTCTATCAGAAAATAACAATTTTCAACAAAACTGATGAATTTTTTTTACAAAAAACATGAATTTTTAACAGAACAGATAAATTTTCTACAAAATAGTTAAATTTTCAACTGAAAATATCAATTTGCTACCAATAATAGTTGAATTTTGTTATTGGGGTCTATTTAATTTAATCAAGAAAAAGTCGAATGGAGTGAAAGACTGTGAAGCCTGCAATAAATAAATATAGGATTTTTGAATTATTTTGAATATTTACAAAATGTTAGATTAGAAATTTGAAAAGTTTGCTTAGAAAATAAATGTAATTTTCCACTGTTCCAAAATTTAGGTTCTGTAAAGTTTTTATTTTTTGTATGATTTAAAAAAAAATAAAAAATACCAACTTTTGTCAAAAAATGGAATGGTTACATTTTCATTAAGGCAAATTAATTTGCAATAAAAGAAAACGAAATTTCTACAAAACAGTTTCATTTTGCATCAGAAAGTTGAATTTTCTTCCAAATTGTTGAATTTCCAAGACTTCTCATTTTTTACAAAATAGTTGAATATTTAAACAATCAGTTAAATTTTTAATCAAATTGATTAATATTCAGTTTAAAAAATTAATTTCCAAGCGTTAAGAAATGATCTTTCAACTAAAATTCTGAATCCTAAACAAAAAACATTAAGTTTTATAAAAACAGTTTATCTTTTAAACAATGAGTTTAATTTCTAATCTAAAAATAATTTTCAACGAATAATGTAATATTTTATAATTCAACAAAAAACATTTTATTTGAAATAAAAAACAGTATATAGATAGATTTGTAACCAGATAGTTAAATTATCTACCAAATTGATGAATTTTTGATCCAAAAATACGAAATGTCTACAAAACAATTGAGTTTTTTACCCAAAAATGGAAAATTTGTACAGTATTAAAATTAATTATCACACAAAAATATGTATGTTTATCAAAATAGTTGAAGTTTCTACAAAGAAAAATTTTGTAGCAAGGAAAGAAAAACAAATTCGATTAAATTGTTGAAGTCTTAAAGCGAAGTGACAAAATCTCTACTAAGTAATTGGTCAAAGTCAAGGTCAATTTGGTTTTGTGCCAATCCCAGACCGTTGCCGGTTTTCGGCCATCTTTATTCTCGCATAAATGTAGACACGCAGTTATTGTAAACGTGTTTTAAAAGTATAAAGAAGAGCCTTAAAAGATATTTGAAATGCCTAATACTTCTTACTGATATTTGGTTGGACTGGCTGCTGCTTTTCGACAATTTTAAGTAAAGAAATATCTCAGTTGGAAATCGTAATTTTAATTTTCGTTAGCTGTCTGCGAGATACTTCATGACTCAATAAATCAACTGCAGTCATTGTTTGAGCGGTTTACAGGATGTAACGTTTCAAGTTCACAGAGTTTTTGAATGGAGATTTTGATTCTTTGTCCTCAACATTTTTTTTTCTCTAAAAAATGACGCATTCAACAAATTGTTGAATGCACTAAACTTTTCAGGATTTTATGCAGGGTTTAAAAAATATATCTAAAATTCATGCAACAACCCCATTCGGATTTAGAGACATTTAATTTTAAATTTCAATTTCAGATATAAAATTTTAAAATTGTAAAATTAAATAGTTAATATCTTTTTAGTGGGAAAGTATTATTTTGCTTTAAAAATTTATCTTTTTGGTAGAAAATGATTTTTTATTGTTGAAAATTAATCAAATGAAAATCAAAATATTCGATTTTGAGTAGAAAATGTACCTCGTTTAGTTGACAAATGAACCATTTGGTTGAGAATTCATGTATTTTATTAAATATTTATTTCTTTTCGTTGAAAATTAATCTTTTAGTTTACAAATTTGCCTTTTTGTTGAAAAATCATTTTCATGGCTGAAGATTTACTTATTTTTTAGAAAATTTATCTATTTTGGTTAAAATTACATTTTTTTTATTTCAAAATTGTGCTATTTTGATGGAATTTTTTTGTTGTTTCGTGAAAAATGAATGTTCAAACTGAAAGCTTACAAATATGTACTGAAATTTTCAGTTAAAATTTCAATTTTTTTTAGTTGAAAATGCAACTATAAGAAATCCATACATTTTGTTGTAAATTCTTTATTTTTTTTGTAGAATATGATTCTTTTCGTTTGAAAATGGTTAAAAATTTACTAATTTGTTTGAAAATTCTGTTTAAAAAAAATTAATTTTGTTAACTACACCATTTTCGTTTCAAATTTTAATCATTTTGTCAAAAATTAGTTTTTTTTTTGTTGCAAATAAATTTTTTCGTCAGAAATTCGTTTCTCACGTAGAAAATTAATATTTTTGCTTAAACAATCATTCGTTTGGTAAAAAATTAAATTTTTTTGTTTGAAAATTTAAATATTCGATTTTTTGTTGAAAATATTCTTCTCTTAGTTAATAAAAAAACTATTTGGTTGAAAAATTTATGTATGTCATTGAAAATTCATCTCTTTTCTTTGAAAATCAATGTTTTAGGTAAAAATTTGCCTTTTTTAAAAAAAATTCCTAAGACTGAAAATATAACTATTTTTTGAAAATTCATTTTTCTTTAGCTAGAAAACTGATCTATTTTGGTTAAAAAATCATTTTTTGGGTAAAAAATTGAATTATTTTGATGTAAAATAGTATTTCTTTTGTTTGTTAAAAATAAATTTTTTAAACTTAAGACTTAAGAGTATGTATTAAATTATGTAGATAAGATTTTAATTTTTTAGTTGAAAAATCGCCTTGTCGGTAGAAAATTATTTTTTTTTCGTTTGAAAATTCATCTTATCGATTTTTTTTAATTGAACTATTTTGTTAAAAGCTCCTTTTTTTGGTTGTAAAGGTTTGAGAATGGTTTAAAATTGACGGAATTTGTTGAAAATTATTTATTTTTTTAACTAAAAATTAAACTATTCCATTTTTTGTTAAAAAATTTATGTTTTTTAATAAATTACCCAACTATAGGGTTGAACATTAATGTATTTTGTTGTAAATTTTGTTCTATATTATTATTATTTTTATTTGAAACTTGTTGATAATTTACCGATTTTGTTGAAAATTATTCTTTTTTTAATTAATTTCTTTCAACTATTTGTTTATTTGTTATAGAATTTTCTGTAACTTTAACCCCGGCTTCCAGGTCATTCAGAGCTATAACGTTACGAAATTTTCTACCATTCTGACTCCTTTTGCAGCTTGATCAGGGCAGAAATTGAACTATGTGGTTTAGTATTAATATATTTTTTGAAAATTCGTCTGTTCTATTAGAATAGAATTTCTTTTGTTTGAAAATTAATTTTTTGTTGTTAAAATGCACCTGTTTGTTGGTAATTCGTTTTTTGAGCTTAAAAATTAATCATTTCTTTTTTGGTTAAAAATTGAACTCTTTTTTTTAAATGTTACTTTTTACCTGAAAATTTAACTTTTCCATCTTTTGTTGGAATTTTTTTTCAGTATAAAATAAAAAATTGTATTGAAAATACGTTTTTCGTTTCTTGCAAATTTTCCTTTTTCGATTGAAAATTGAACTATGTTGTTAAATATTCATCATTTATGGTAGAGAATTATACTTTTGTATACAAATTCATCTATTTTGGTTATCGTGTAAAATCCCTTTTTTCCACACTATTAAAAAAATTAAGTTTTGTCCCATGCAACAGTTTTACCCTCGGCATACAGACATCTTGGATTTCCCCCACCCAAGCTGAAATTCCAAATAAAAAATGTTCCCGCCTAATTATTTAAAACACTTGGAAAGTTTGGAAACTTTCAAAACTTTCACGACACTTTTAACTCGCCCAAAGTTTCATTTATGTTTCATGGAACTTTGCAAGCCAAGGGTTTAAGGAGGGGAGATATGGTTTCTGATTGGTGAATTTCGGCCGCGAGAGGCGCTGCATTTTCTATTCTCGCATTTCGCATTCTGTGGCTTGGAGACACAGAGCAAGGCAGGACAGGAGGGCATGCGAACCACAGTTCAGTGCCGCCATTGAAGGCCTCCTGTTCGTTTGCGAAAATTCGCTTGCGTTGAACCAATTTTCTGCTAGCCCATCACCCCGCGAGGGCCGTGAGAGCCCCCTCATGCAAGAATACTGCATTCTGCTCAAAGATAGATTGAGAAATTCCGTCGATGATGATAATAATGTAAGTCAATTCCCACGAATTTCCCACGAGCCCATCCGCTCGGGCAAACGGCTAGTCTGCCACTCGGCAAAGCGTACGCAATCGCCGAGAATGTGTGCGAGTCTCCAGTCAGTCTTCCTTCTAACTTCTTATAAGAGTAGAGTGTTAGTGTTAGTGTCAGCTATACGTATAGTATAACCAATACGTGACAGCCCTCTCTCTCTCTCTCTCGCTCGCTAATTGAGCAAGAGCCTCGCTCGAAGACGATTCATTCTACTTTGAAAGGCGGACTATATTTTTAAAGAAAAGAGGCCAAACCCGAAACCCCAGGATCAAATCATCGACGATTTTGGCCAGAAATTCGGCTTTACAGACATCCCGACCCGGAAGTCTGGAAATTTTTTCAAACACGAAGAGAAATTACCTGGGGCAAGATCCGACTACGAAATTAATCAAATATCTCACAAAGTTTACTCCTTACTCCCTTTTGCGAATTTTAGGACTTTCAGACCCGAAAAACTATGAGTATCTCTGTATTGATTTTTTATCTCTCAACTGTATTTTGTCAACCAGGGCGTTTTTTCCACAAGTGTTCCCGATATTGTAATCAAGGCCGCTTGCCACGAGCCATTTCCAAGGCAGATTTTTCCTATTGGGTTTGCCCTCTTTCGAATTATGCGAGTCAATTTTTAAGAAAGAATTTCAAGTTTTTGAAACCAGTGATTTTGTGATGAATTTCAGATGTATTTTTATCATGTGTGAAGGAAAGTCGAGTGATGTGCAAGAGATTTAAAGTGGTAAGATTTCACACTGTTGGGGTGATTTAAAGGGATTTTTGAAATTGTGGAAGGTTTGCTTTTGATGTGAGTCGATACTCTATATGTTTGGGGGATTTTTTCTGGTGTGGAGAAATCGTGTTTTTTCGAGGAAAATATTACGCCAGTTTGAGTGGGGATTTTGTGGCTGTGTGAGGGTCATTTGTACATACGTGTTGCGTTCACGAGCTCCAAAGCATATAACCTCGTTTTTCGACGAATTCCGATAGATTATGTCCCCATGCAGTCTTTCCTGCCATCAGGTTATTCATTAAGTTATGAAAAATAATTGGCAATGAAAAAAATCCAAGAGTTTTTCAGATTCGTTGATTTTTGCTTTAAAATGCAAGTCTGTGAGTGGGGCACTTTTTCTACTTTTTGGGGTCACGTTTGAGAAATTTGGCCACTAAACAATTTTTTTTATCATTTTATTTACCTCCTTTTTTGCACATTTGTTCCAAGTGTGATTTGGTATTTATTCATTCAAATAAATGGACCACTTTTATGTTTAAAGTGTTCAACATTGAATAGTATAAAATGGGAAACGTATGGTTTCAGATTGTATGATTTTAAATGGAAAGCTTTAATTTTAGATTATTAATTATACTATTAAACTTGTGCAATATTAAATTAAAGGCCTGGATAGTGAAACCGTTTCAGGTTTTGGACTTTCAAAATTGAATAATTTGTTATTTGAAGGGGTTAAAATTGAGGAATATAAAATAGAAATTATATGATTCCTGATTATACCGTTTTATATTAAAAACTTTAATGGCTTTACTGTTTTAGATATTATAATTCTATGATAATAATCTTTAAAAATACTTTGAAATCCCTTGCAACTTTTAAAATGTTGAAAAATACTTTTTATCTTTTAAAATGGTATAAAATATTTCAAATCTTCCGAAATCCCTTGAAATATTTTAAAGCTTTCGAAAATACGTTGAAAGTTCTAAATATACCCTAAAATATTTCAAATCCTTTGAAATACCTTGAAACATTTTAAGGATTTTAAAAATTCTTTGTACGTTTTAAAAATGCCCTGAAATCTTTCTAAATCTATTAAAAATTCCTTGTGATCTTTTAAAAATCCGAAAATATTTGTAATCCTTATAGTTTCTTAGAATCCCCGAAAGAATTTAAAAACCTTTGAAGTACCTTAAACTATTTTAAAAACTTGAAAATACCTTGAAACTTTGTAAAGATCTTAAGAATTCCTATGTTTAAAAAATGCCCTAAAATCTTTCGAAATCTGTGGATGCTTTCAAAATTGGTTTGAAATCGGTTGAAAAATCCTTATGTCTTTTTTAAATTACCTAAGTATTTAAAATCCCTAGAAATAACAAAAATTAAATCCTATTAAATAGTTTGTAATACTTTGAGACTTTTTGAAGATTTCGAAAATTTCTGGGATGTTTTAAAAATACCATGAAATGTCCTAAAGTATTTTAAATCGTTTAAACTACCTTAAATTATTTCAAATCCTTTGAAATACATTAAAAATGTTGAAAATTTATTTAATTTTTAAAAATAGCCTAAAACCCTTTGAAATCGATTGAAAAATCCTTGTAATTTTTCTTTGAATGCCCTAAATAAATTCAAATCCCTTCAACATTTTTAAAGCTCTTAACAATTCATTACATTTTTTTCGAATAACCTCAAATCCTTTGAAATCTATCGAAAATCTCTTGTAATCTTTTATAATACACTAAATAATTTAAAACACTTTATATCGCTTGAAAATTCTTTGTATGTCATAAAAATATATTGGGAAATCCTTGTATTCATTTAAAATACCCTAGAAAATTTAAAATTCTTTGCAATTTTTAAAAATATTTTGGAAATTCCCTGGATATTTTAAAAATAACTAAAATCCTTTGAAATCTATTGAAAAATCCTACTAATCTTTTAAAATGCTCTAAAATATTTCGGATTCTGTAAAATACTTAAAAACTTTTTAAAGCTCTTGAAAAATTCAGGAATGTTTTAAAAATGCGCTAAAATCCTTTGAAATATATTGAAAAATTCTTGTAAACTTTTAAAATATAAATAATTTTAAATCCTTTAAAATCCCTTAACACTTTAAAGCTCTTGAAAAATCCTTACATTTAAAATATCCTTGAAACATTTTCAAGCTTTTGAAAATTCTTTGGATGTTTGATAAATATTATAAAATCCTTAGAAATTCATTTAAACATTCTAAAGCTCTTGAAAATTGATCTAAATTTAATTTTATATCATGATTATAATTTCAATTCTTGCACAATTTAAAATTGAAAGCCTAAATATTTAAACAATTTTAGATTGTAAATTTTCAAAATATAATTATTTTATGTTGACAATTTCACTATTATACAAGCTTAAATTGTAAACTTTAAAAGTATAATTATTTCATATTGACAGTTCCATTCTTGTACAAATTTAAACTGAGAGCGTAAATATTTAAACAATCTTAGATTGTAAACGTTCAAATTTAATTATTTCATATTGACATTTCCATTCTTGTTCAAATTTTAATCGAGAGTCTAAATGTTTAAACAATTTTAGATTGTAAACTTTAAAAATATAATTATTTCATAACGAAACTTTTATTCTTTTACAAATTTAAATTAAAAGCCTAAATATTTAAACAATTTTAGATTTGAAACTTTCAAAATTTATATTGCAACTTTCACTCTTGTACAAACTTAAATTGAAAGCCTAAATATTTAAATAATTTTAGGTTGTCAATTTTCAAAATATGATTATTTCATATCGAAACTTTCATTCTTATACAAATTTAAATTGAAAGTTTAAATATTAAACAATTTTAGATTGTAAACGTTCAAAATATAGTTATTTCATAATGAAACTTTTATTCTTGTACAAATTTAAATTGAAAGACTAAATATTTAACAATTTTAGATTGTAACGTTCAAAATATGATTATTTCATATTGTAAATTTCACCTTATACAAGTTTAAATTGAAAACCTAAATATTTAAACAATTTTAGATTGTAAACGTTCAAATTGTAATTATTTGATATTGATACTTTAATTCTTGTACAAATTTAAACTGAAAGCGTAAATATTTACACAATTTTAGATCGTAAACGTTCAAAATATAATTATTTCATATTGAAAATTTTTTTCTTATACAAATTTAAATTGAAAACTAAAATATTTAAAAAACTTTATATTGCAAACGTTCAAAATATGATGTGAAATTTCGATCTTCAATGTGGAATAATTTGATCTATTAAGGTTATAACATTTTAAATTAAGGACGTTTAAAATATAACAATTTTAGATTGAAATATTCAAACTTTTGCAATTTCAAATTGGAATCCTAAATAGTTTAACAATTTTATGATGTCGATTTGGGATTTAGTTTCAAAATTAAATAATTTGATTTTTGGCACATCGCTACAATACTTTATGCTTCGTTATTAAAATCCAATAATTTGGAATTAAAAATTTTATTCCTGTACAATTTTACGTTGAAAGCCTAAATATTTAAAGAATTTTAGGTTTCAATCCTTCAAGATATCATTTGAAATCTTAGCTTTCCAAATTGAATAATTTACTATTTGAAGAGTTGAAAATTGGTTAATTTAAAATAGAAAACTTATGGTTTCAAATTGTGAAAATTTAAATTAAAAACATTAATAATTTCCCTCTGGTTATTAGTTATACAATTTTAGAATAAAAACGTTCAACATGGAATAATTTGAGGTTGCAACTTTCAAATTTCGGGAAATTTCAAATTGAAAGCCTAAATATTTAAACAATTTAATTATGTATACATTCAAAATGAGATAACTTGAGATTAAGAATTTGAAAATTAAATAGTTTTATATCTGAAGCGTTTAAAATTTGAAAATATAAAAATTTATCTCAAGTTCTGAACGTTCAAATGAACGAAATATTTTTCGACATTTCTATTTTATCCATAAATATTGTTCCAAATTATGCATTATATTTTTTTTCAATAACTTCAACCACATAATATAAAATATAAATTGCACGGACTTAAATTATAAACTTTTAAACTGAAAAGTTCAATAGTTACACAATTTAAAATTAAAAAATAACACCCGAAAATCTTTTGAAATCTATTAAAAAATGCTCAAAAATTTTTAAATAGCATACAAGATTTAAAATCCTTTCAAATATTTTTAAATCCTTCGAAACATTCTTAAATATTATTTTTATGTTTTAAAAATAACCTAAAATTTCTTGAAGTCTATTGAAAAATCATTTTAATCTTTTAAAATATCCAAAAATATTTTTAATCCTTTGGAATAAATTGGAACTTTTGAATTTTCAAAATTCATTTGATGTTTTAAAAAATGTCCTTAATTCTTTTTAATCTATTGATAAATTCCCTACAATTTTTAAATAGCACACCAAATTTTAAATCCTTTGAAATCTTTTGAAATACTTCGAAACTTCTTAAAGATTTTGAAAATTCTTTGGTTTAAAAATTACCCTCCTAAAATCTTTTGAAAAATCTTTATAATTTTTTAAATGTCCTAAATTATTTCGAATCCTTTGAAATACCTTAAAATATTTCAAATCTTCTGAAATCCCTTCAAACATTTTAAAGCTTATTTATAATAATGAATTAATGTTAATTTAGATCAACAATATAATTTTAATTCTTGTACAATTTCAAATTGAAAACCTAAAATACTAAATAGTTAAACAATTAATTTGAATTAAAAGTCTCTATAATTTAAGATTTTTAGTCTTGCAATCTTCAAAATTTAATAATTTGATATATGAAGCGTTTAAAATTAGCTAATATAAATTGAAAATTATATGGTCTGTAATTTTAGATGATTGGACTGGTTTGATTTCAAATTGGATAATTTTAAATTAAAAGCTTTAATAGATTACAAATTTCAGGACATAATTTTCAAAATTTAATAATTTGAATTTTTAATGCCAGAATTTGAAATTTCAGAGATTTAAATATTTTAAAGATATAAACTTTCAAAAAAAAAAAAAAAAACTTTCGAATTTTTTCCTCTTTTAATGTAAAAAATCGAAGTTTTTAAAATTTTTGGTTTCATGGGAAATCAGGGAAAAGTCATGTAAAATTAATGATCGTCTTTCGGGTAAATATTGATTTTACTCGATTTTATGTAATTTTGAGTTTGCGAATGTTGAGCAAGAAACGATTGTTAAAGAATTTCTGCAAAAATTTTCGCCTTGATTAGCGAGAATACAAGAATTGTGAGCGAATATTCTTTGTGTGAAACTATTTTTTATCGGTCTTTTATCAGTTGTTTGTATTACCCTAAGACCGAAGCGAAACCGTTTTTTTCTTAAGTGATTTATTGCATTTTTTCTCTAATTGTTACTGAAAATAGAGGAGTTTTAAAAGCTAATTTTGTAAAATGAGTGGTTGATTTGCAACATAATTATTATTACGTCAGTATATGTAGCTTGAAAGGGCAAAAAAATATGAAATATTTTTAAACCGGTACATGTAGAACGTTTTTTCTGTTTCAAATAAAATTATGAAAATAAGAAACATTTGAAATCCTTTTTCCTAAACTCTATTATTAAAGTTTTACCTGCAATTTTTAATTTATTATTGATCCTTATATTGGCTGTTTTTTTTTAGAAATTAATGTTAGCTTACCTAAATTAAAAGGTTTATTAAATGAAGGGATAATAAAATAGGAAATCTCGCGATTTCTTTCGAGCTAAGCCACGAGGATGAAAATATGATTAAATATTTATTCAGTACGCATGACCCACTTGTGAGTCTTGTTACACTATCAGCCTCTTGATTGGAGAAGAGACATTTGAATTCCGTTAAATTCATCAGCTGTGATATAAAATCCTATGGGGCCTTAGATAAATTTTTAATTTGTTTTGTATTTTTCAGGTCACCGACATGCGTACTGTTGTGGACGTCATCACAACCCTGGAGAGAGTGGCGATCACCAAAGAAGTGCTTGAGGCATGCATCATATTTATAAAACTACTAGCTTTTAAAAAAATCAGAATTTGAATAAATTATTGAATCTGTTGTAAATAGGGTGGCCGGAGGTCAGGGAAAACCGTCAGGGAATTTTTCAACATCTTTAACAATTTTTAAAGTATTTCGCAAAATTTGAAATATTTTAGGACATTCAAACAAAAATTACAAGGATTTTTCAAAAGATTTAAAGAAATTTTAGGGTATTTTTAAAACGTCCAAGGAATTTTTAAAAGCTTTAAAATGTTTTAAGAAATTTCAAAGGATTTTTCTATAAGTTTTAAAGGATTTTAGCGCATTTTAAAAATATTTCAATTTTTTTTTTTCAAGATCTTTAACAAATTTTAAGGTGTTACACAAAATTTTTGAAATTTTTTTTTTTGAAATTTTTCAAAACTCTGGAGAGAGTGGCGATCGCCAAAGAAGTGCTTGAGGCATGCATCATATTTATAAAACTACTAGCTTTTAAAAAAATCAGAATTTGAATAAATTATTGAATCTGTTGTAAATAGGGTGGCCGGAGGTCAGGGAAAACCGGAAAATTAGAGGAGAGTTAGGGACTTTGAAAACAAATTGCAAAAGTTAGGGAATTTCTGTAAGAAGCACTTTTTTTTTTAATATCCAAATAATTTTCAAGAGCTCGAAAATGTTTTAAAGGATTTAAAATTATTTATATTTTAAAAGTTTACAAGAATTTTTCATTATATTTCAAAGGATTTTAGCACATTTTTAAAACTTTCCTGTATTTTTCAACATCTTTAACAATTTTTAAAGTATTTCGCAAAATTTGAAATATTTTAGGACATTCAAACAAAAATTACAAGAATTTTTCAAAAGATTTAATGAAATTTTAGGGTATTTTTAAAACATCAAAGGAATTTTTAAAAGGTTTAAAATGTTTTAAGAAATTTCAAAGGATTTTAGCGCATTTTAAAAATATTTCAATTTTTTTTCAAGATCTTTAACAAATTTTAAGGTATTACACAAAATTTGAAAAAAATTTTTGGGCCATTTAAAAAAATTACAAGTATTTTTCAATCGATTTAAAAGGATTTAAGGTTACTTTTTGAAAATCCAAGAAATTTTTAAAAGCGCTAAAGAGCTTCAAGGGATTCAAAATATTTTAGGACATTCAAACAAAAATTACAAGGATTTTTCAAAAGATTTAAAGATATTTTAGGGTATTTTTAAAACATCAAAGGAATTTTTAAAAGCTTTAAAATGTTTTAAGAAATTTCAAAGGATTTTTCGATAAGTTTTAAAGGATTTTAGCGCATTTTAAAAATATTTCAATTTTTTT
>NC_046660.1:17991537-17998391 GCF_010883055.1 Belonocnema kinseyi
AGGATTTTAGCGCATTTTAAAAATATTTCAATTTTTTTTTCAAGATCTTTAACAAATTTTAAGGTGTTACACAAAATTTGAAAAAAATTTTTGGGCCATTTACAAAAATTACAAGTATTTTTCAATTGATTTAAAAGGATTTAAGGTTACTTTTTGAAAATCCAAGAAATTTTTAAAAGCGCTAAAGAGCTTCAAGGGATTTGAAATATTTAACGGGATTTTAAAATATTACAAGAAATTTTTAATAGATTTCAAAGAATTTGAGCGCATTTTTAAAACGTTCCAGAATTTTTCGAAATTAAAAAAAAATTTCAAGGATTTTGCAATAAATTTTTAAGGATTTAAAGTTATTTTTAAATAATCTAAAGAATTTGCAAAAGCTTTAAAATTTTTTAAGGATATTTCAAAGGATTTAAAATTTTGTAGAATATTTTAAATACAAGGATTTTTCGAAAGTGTTCAAAGGATTTTAGCGCAGTTTTAAAATATTTCAAATTTTTTCAAGAATTTTAAAATGTTTTATAGTATTTCACAGAATTTGAAATATTTTAGAGCATTTTAAAAGATTAGAAGGTTTTTTTAATCGATTTCAAAGAATTTTAGCGCATTTTAAAAAAATTTCAGAATTTTTCGAGATTTTAAAAAAGTTTTAAGGTATTTCACAGAATTTAAATTTCAAAAAATATTGCAAGGATTTTGCAATTGATTTTAAAGGACTTGAAGTTTTTTTAAACATCCAAGGAATTTTTAAAATCTTTAAAATGTTTTAAGGAATTTTAATGGATTAAAATTTTTCTAGGATATTTTAAAATGAATACAAGTATTTTTCAATTGATTTCAAAGGATTTTAGCGAATTTTGAAAAAAATTACAGAATTTTTCAAGATCTTTAAAAAGTTAAAAGGTATTTCACAGGATTTAAAATATTTAAGACATTAAAAAAATACAAGGATTTGGCAATCAATTTTAAAGGATTTAAAGTTATTTTTAAATAATTTAAATAATTTTTAAAAGCTTTAAAATGTTTTAAGGAATTTCAAACTGTTTAAAATTGTGTAGGATATTTTAAATACAAGGATTTGTTAATTGATTTCAAAGGATTTTTCGATAGATTTCTAAAGATTTTAGCGTATTTTAAAAATATTTCAAATTTTGTTAAGATCTTTAAAAAGTTTAAAAGTATTTCACAGAATTTGAAATATATTAGAGCATTTTAAAAGATTAAAAGGATTTTTCAACATTTCAAAGGATTTTAGCGCATTTTGAAAAAATTATAAGGCATTTTTTGGGATTTTTAAAAAGTTTTAAGGTATTTCACAGGATTAAAAATATTTTTAGAAGGATTTTGTAATAAATTTCAAAAGGGGTTAAAGTTATTTTTAAAACATTCAAGGAATTTTGAAAAGTTTCAAAATGTTTTAAGTAATTTCAAAGCATTTAAAATTGTATAGGATATTTAAATACAAGGATTTATTAATTAATTTCAAAGGATTTTTCGATAGATTTCTAAAGATTTTAGCGCATTTTTAAAATATTTCAAATTTTGTTAAGATCTTTAAAAAATTTAAAAGTATTTCACAGAATTTGAAATATTTTAGGGCATTTCAAAAAATAACAAGTATTTTTAAATCGATTTCAAAGGATTTTGGGCTATTTTTGATTTTAGAGTATTTTTCAAATACACAAGTATTTTTCAAAAGTTTTATACAATTTTTCAAGGATTTGAAATATTTTAGAGCATTTAAAAAATTACACGGATTTTTCAAATGATTTTAGCGCATTTTTAAAACAATTTATTTAAAATTGATTTGAAATATTTTAGGACATTAAAAAAAAAATGACACGGATTTTGCAATACATTTTAAAGGATTTAAAGTTATTTTTAAAACATCCAAGGGATTTTCAAAAGCTTTGAAATGTTTTAAGAAATTTTAAAAAAATTTAAATTTTGTAGGATATTTTAAATAAAAGGATTTGTAAAAATTTCAAGAGTTTTATAATATATTATAATATTTTCAAGAATTTTCAAGAGTTTAACAAATTTCCAAGCTATTTTAAAAGATTTGAAATATATTAGGGCATTTTCAAAGATCAGAAGAATTTTTCAATAGATTTCAAATTATTTTAGGACATTTGTAATACATCCAAGCAATTGATTAAAATATTTAAAAGATTTTTAAGAATTTAAAATATTTTCGGACATTTAAAAAAATTATAGAGATTTTTCTATTTTATATTATCAAATTTTAAACGTTTCAGATATTAAACTATTCAATTTTAAGTCTTAATATCAAATTATTTAACAATTTAAAAAGTTTAGGGAATTTTTCAATAGGTTTCAAAGGAAACTTTTTTAAGTTCTTAACAATTCCTTGGATTTTTTTAAATTGCCCAAAATAATTTCAAATCCTTTGAAATCCCTTCAAACATTTTAAAGCAAGATTATAATTTAATTTCAAATTGAAAGCCAAAAATCCTGAATAGTTGAAGAATAATTTCATTATATTATTATATTATAATAATTCAATAAATTTTAAAGAATAAACATTCAAGGAATTTTCAAAACTTACAAATTGTTTAAGTTATTTCGAAAGATTTGTGATATTTTAGGGCATTTTACAAGATTAGATGGATTTTTCAATAGATTTAAAAAAATTTTAGGTTTTTTTTTTGCAAAGAATTTTAAAGAGCTTTAAATTGTTTCGAAGATTTTTCAAAGATTTCAGATGTTTTTAAATTTTGTAGGCTTTTTAAACATTTTCGGTCATTTTTCAATAGATTTTAGGGTATTTTTAAAATTTCCTAATTTGGAATTTTTAAAAGCTTTAAAACATGTGAAGGGATTTGAAAAGGTTCTAAAGGAGTTATAAGATTCTATGGTATTTTTAATATTTAATAGATTTCAATAATTTATGGAGATTCCAAATGATTTTTAACCTTTAGGGTATTTTCTAAAATTCTGATGAATTCTCAGCAGCTTTTAAAAGTTTGAAGTGATTTCAAAGAATTTTCTGGTATTTTTAAAAATTCCACGCAATTTTCAAGATCAACAGTTTTTAAATAATTAGTTGAATTGTTATGTTTTTCAATTATGCTCTTATTTAGCTTACAATGCGTAATTCAACATTTTTTTACTTTACAAATTTTCCATTTAAAATTTTTATTTCTAAGCTTGCATTTTTAATTTAAAGAATTTTTAAATGCTTTCTTAAAGACTTGAACAAATAGATAGAAAAAATTTTTATTTTATGTATAAATGATTTTTTAAATGTATCTGTACTTTAAGTAATAAAAAGTGAACAAAAACGATTTGACAATATGATTTTAAATCAGTCCAAAATTTAAGAAACTTTTTTTTAATTTTTAAGAGATTTTAACGTTAAAAATTGAACTGTTTCAATTTGAAAGTATTAGTCATTAAACAAATGTGAACGTCTGACTGATAGTTTATAAACTATTTTCAACTTAAAAATAACATCATAATAATATATTCTTAATTAAAGAATTTTCTTAAATTTAAAATATTGTTTCAGTCTGAAATATTCCATCTTTTATCTATTTAATTTTAAATTTTTAAATAAAAAAAAATATTAATTATTGAATATTTATCAATATTTGAATTTTTATTTAAGACAAGTAAATTTAAATCAAATATTTAATAGTAAAGAATCTTTAACTGAGTTGTTTGACATAGAAAGTCTGGAATCGTTAAAATTTCGAAGAGCCTTTAAACTTTGAGCGTTACAATTTTAATTGTTGTATTTGAAAAATTCTTAATTTTTGAGTGAAATTTTTAAACTTTGATGTATAATTTACAAATTTCGCCTACAACTGATAAATATTCAATTGTTATTTATACATCTAAATTGTAAAGAAATTTTCTAAAATTTGCAGGATTTTATGAAAATTGCAGAAAAAATTCAATTAATTTTGACAGATATTTAGAAGTTCTGAAAAAATTTCCAAAATAATTTTAAATTTAAATCAAGTTCTAGATTTCTCAAGATTTTGAAATAAAATTTCTAAGCTTTCCAAAAATGTTAAAACTATTTAAAAAGAAAATAATTGAATGTCTAATTTAAGAAGTGTTGAAAAGAATTTAAAGAATTAATAATTTGGTTAAAAAGTTGCCTTTTTAGAGAAAATTCAACTATTTATTTGAAAATTGATATATTTTGCTTTAAAAAATCGTATTTTTTTTTGTAAAAAATTAATCTTTTTTTTTTTAAATTAAGTATTCCAAGGATTTTTAAACTATTTAAAAAGAAAATGATTGAATTTCTAATTTAAGAAGTGTTCAGTTAAAAAAATTTCAGTTTTTCAATATTTTTATGTTTCTAGCTTAAAATTCCTTAAAATTATATAATTTTGGAAATTTTTTTAACTTTAGTGTTCTATTTTTATAATTTTATCGACCGTGAAAAATTTTTGCGAACCAGGAAATGAGCGGGAATTTATTTCATCGATTAAAACGGCCACCCTGTGTAGGGTATTTTAAAGAATTCCAAGAAATTTTCAATGTTTATTCAGTAATTTTATAGGAATTCAAAGGATTTAAAATCTTTAGAGTAGTTTAAAAAATTCCAAAGAATATTCAAGTGATTTAAAAAATCTTACGGGATTTCAAATGATTTGAATTATTTTAAGGGATTTGAAATAATTTCCTAGGGTTTCTAGGATTTCAGGAAATATCTTATTTCATAGGATTTTATCATATTTTAATGAATTTCAAAGAATTTATTTAAAAGAAATAAGGGATTTTGTAGAGTTTGAAAAATTTGATCATGTTTTGCAATTTGTTTAGAATTCATATCAATTAATTCTAAATTCTTTCCAATTCTCTTAGATTTTTAAATTACTGATTCTTCTAAATTCACATAATTCTACTTAATTCAGGGTATTTAATAAAAAATGCAATTAACTTTTTTATATTAAATTTTTTAAATTCACCTTAAATCGCTAAAAGTTCACTCCAATTTGACTGATTAAAAAGTTTTATGAAACGAATTCTTTCGAATATTTTTGGAAAAAATGTTAAGTTTAATTTTATCACCTTTTTAAAAAAATTTAAAGTTATTACACTCCATGTATTCAAGTTTTATATTAAAATTAAAATTTTAGTCTTAAAATATTAATGGTCAGATGTTTTTAAATTTGCCATTTTTAAGAAAGAATAAAAATATTTCTTCAAACTTTTTAAAAATTGTCCACAATTGCTAAATTTAAAGAAAGGATCCTTGTAGATATTTTTTTTTTTTTTGTAGAATGTTGAATATAAAATTGGTAAATTAATAGGTAACGAGGCTCGGGAAATATGTAAATGACATTCGAAGAAAATTGAGCAATGCCGAGTTGGCCAGGCGGATGAAGGATTTGGTGCGGCGATGGAGGACATGGATTAATCATAAAAATGAAGCAATTCCGGCCGAACCTCCGCCACAAACAGTCGTCAATGGAGTTAAATCTCCTAGTCCGGCTCAAAGAAGTCCAGCTTTACGGGGGTTGCAACCTCAAAGTCCAATGCTAAAAGCTGCAGCACCTTTTAAGGTAAGTTTTCTGCATTAAAAAATTTTTTTATTTTTATTTTCTTCTCTCCTGTTCAGAAAAAAAGAATCGATTCAATAGAAAATAATTTAAATGGAAAATTTGAGAATAATCACACGAAAGCGACTGTTTACTCACAATTTTTCTGCTAATGTCTCCATTTTTTTTGGTGAATTTATATAGGTGTCATACAAAAATAAGTTGAATCCTGATAAAAAAAAAGATTCATTTTTAACCAAACAGTTCCATTTTTAACTAAAAATATGAGCTTTCAGCAAAACAGTTTAATTTTTAACCGAAAAGTTAAAGTTTTTAATGAAAAAATGAATTCTCAACAAATTAGATCAATTTTCAGCCAAATTAAATTAATTTTCTACCCGAAGGAACAAATTTTGAAAAGAAAAAATTAAATTTTTAACCAGATAATTGAATTTTCAACCAAGAAGATTAATTTTAGACCAGAAAAGATGTATTTTTAACTGGTTACATAAATCTTTAACCAAATTATAATAATTATTTTCTACAAAACACATCAATTTTGATTGAAATAGTTGAATTTTTAACGAAAAAGATTACTTCCCTACCAAGAAAGATAAATTTTCAGCAAAATCCATAAATTTTCAATCAAATCGTTGAATTTTCAATCAAGAAGATTAATTTTCGACCACGAAAGATAAATTTTCTACAAAGTACGTCAACTTCTTACCAAATCATTTAATTATCAACCAAGAAATTTAATTTTCTATCGAAAAAAGACAAATTTTTACAAATAAGATGAATTTTCTTTCAGGAAAAAACGAATTTTAATCAAAATGTATAAATATTTTACCAAATAATTGAACTTTCAAATAAGAATTTTAATTATCTACCAGAAAAGACGAATTTGCAACAAGATGTATAAATATGTAACCAAATATTTGAATTTTCAATCAATAAGAATTATTTTCTATCACAAAAGGCGAATTTTCTACAAACTACATAATTTTTTGACAAAATAATTGAATTTTTAACTAGCAAGATTAATTTTCTACCAGAAAAGACGAACTTTCAACAAGATATATAAATATTAAACTAAATAATTAAATTTTCAACCAAAAAGAATTATTTTCTAGCACAAAAGGCGAATTTTCTACAAATTATATAAGTTTTTAACCAAATATTTGAATTTTCAAACAAGAATAATTTTGTACCAGAAAAATAAATTTTTTACTAGGAAAGACGAATTTTCAACAAGATATATAAATATTAAACTAAATAATTAAATTTTCAACCAAGAAGAATTATTTTCTGCCACAAAAAATGATTTTTTTT
>NC_046660.1:17998491-18009560 GCF_010883055.1 Belonocnema kinseyi
ATAATTTTTTGACAAAATAATTGAATTTTCAACAAGATATATAAATATTTAACCAAATAATTGAATTTTCAACCTAGAAGATTAATTTTCTACCAGAAAAGATGAATTTTCAACAAGATATGTAAATATTAAACTAAATAATTAAATTTCCACGAAGAAGAATTATTTTTTACCACAAAAAATAATTTTTTTACGAAATATATTAATTTTAAACGAAATAATTGAATTATTAACCAGCAAGAATAATTTTATACCAGAAAAGACGAATTTTCAACAAGATATATAAATATTTAACCAAATAATTGAATTTTCAACCTAGAAGATTAATTTTTTACCACAAAAAATGATTTTTTTACAAAATATATTAATTTTAAACGAAATAATTGAATTTTTAACCAGCAAGATTAATTTTCTACCAGAAAAGACGAATTTTTAACAAGATATATAAATATTAAACTAAACAATTAAATTTTCAACCAAGAAGAATTATTTTCTACCACAAAAAATGAATTTATTTTACAAAATATATTAATTTTAAACGAAATAATTGAATTTTTAACTAGCAAGATTAATTTTCTACCAGAAAAGACGAATTTGCAACAAGATATATAAATATTAAACTAAATAATTAAATTTTCAACCAAAAAGAATTATTTTCTAGCACAAAAGGCGAATTTTCTACAAACTACATAATTTTTTGACAAAATAATTGAATTTTCAACAAGATATATAAATATTTAACCAAATAATTGAATTTTCAACCTAGAAGATTAATTTTCTACCAGAAAAGACGAATTTTCAACAAGATATGTAAATATTAAACTAAATAATTAAATTTTCAACCAAGAAGAATTATTTTCTACCACAAAAAATGATTTTTTTTTACAAAATATATTAATGTTAAACGAAATAATTGAATTATTAACCAGCAAGGATAATTTTCTACCGGAAAAGACGAATTTTCAACAAGATATATAAATATTTAACCAAATAATTGAATTTTCAACCAAAAAGACTTATTTTCTAGCACAAAAGGCGAATTTTCTACAAATTATATAATTTTTTAACCAAATAGTTGAATTTTCAAACAAGAAGAATAATTTTGTATCAGAAAAATAAATTTTTGACCAATTGATATAATTTTCAACCAACAAGATTAATTTTCTACCAAAAAAAAGATAAATTTTCAAACAAAATACATATATTTTTAAACAAATACATAAATTTTCTACCGAATAGTTGATTTTTCAACCAAGAAGATTAATTTTCTACTAGAAAAGACCCAATTTTTAAAAATACATACATTTTCAACTAAATAGTTTGAACCATGTATTTTTAGTTTAGACTTTTTTTCTAAAAATTGTTTACTAAATATTTAAAATTTTAATTAAAAAAATGAATTTTTAACAAAAAATGGTGTAGTTAAACTTTTTTTAAATAGAATTTATTTCCAATAAAAAAAAAAGGAATTTTCCGCAACAAAGTTGAACTTTTTAGTATTTTTAATATTATTTTAACAAAATAATAGGAATTTTTATCAATAAGAATTATTTTCTTTCATAAAAGACAATTTTTCTACAAAATATAGAATTTTGTAACCAATTGGTATAATTTTTAACCAACAAGATTAATTTTCTACCAAAAAAAAAAAGATAAATGTTCAACAAAAAAACATATATTTTTAAAGAAATACATAAATTTTTTACCAAAAAGTTGATTTTTCAACCAAGAAAATTAATTTTCTACGTAAAAAGATGAATTTTCAACAAAGTACATACATTTTCAAATAAATAATTGAACTTTCAACTATGAATTTTAATTTTCTACCATAAAAAATGCATTTTTTTACAAAATATAATAATTTCTAACGAAACAGTTGAATTTTTAGTGAACAAGATTAATTTTCTATCAGAAAAAACGAATTTTCAAAAAGATATATAAATACTTAACCAAATCATTGCATTTTCAAACAAGAAGGATAATTTTGTACCATAAAAATAATTTTTTTACCAGGAAAGATGAATTTTAACCAATAAGAATTATTTTCTTCCATAAAAGACCATTTTTCTACAAAATATAGCAATTTTTAACCAGTTGATATAATTTTCAACCAACAAGATTAATTTTCTACCAAAACCAGATAAATTCTCAACAAAATGGATATATTTTTAAACAAATACATAAATTTTCTAGCAAATAGTTGATTTTTCAAACAAAAAGATTAATTTTCTACGTGAAAAGACGAATTTTCTACAAAATTAATAAATTTTTTTAACCAATCAGGTGATTTTTCTACTGAATAATTAAATTTTTAGTTTGAAAAATTAATTTTTGACACAGAATAAGGAATTTTCAATTAATATTTTGAAGCTTCAACAAACAAAAAATTAATACGTAACGAAACAGTCAATTTTTCGACGAAAGTGTTTAATTTTAAAGTCGAAAAAAACGAATTTTCTACAAAACAGTTGAATTAAAAAATATATTAATTTTCAATCGAAAAATATCAATTTCTACTTAGACCGTGACATTTTTAAAGAAAAAAGATGAATTTCTGTAAAAAAAGATTCAATTTTCATTTCAAAAAGACGAATTTTCAACAAAATAATTTATTTTTGAACCAAATAAAATTTTTCTTAAATAAAATAGATTAATTATTGAAAGAGGGGAGTAGGAAAAGCTGAAGCATAAACTTTTTCAACGTTTTTGACAAAATGCGACTAATCAACTTTTTCCCATTTTTCTTAGAAGTTTGGTAAAATTAAAATTTAAAACTAGACAAAAATGTACCATTTTTATTGTGAACATTCAAAATTGGATAATTTCTCGTTAAAACTTTATGTTTAGAGTATTTTTAATTAATAGCCTTTGGTTGAAAGTTGATTGTTTTTTGGTAAAAAATTCGACTTGGGTCGAAAATTTAATTATTTTGTTGAGCATTCAACAATTTTTTTTTTAAAGTCATCTTTTTTAGTTGTAAAATTTAATGGTTTTGTTAAACATTCGTTAAAAATTCATCGTTTTTTTATTTATTTAAGAACTCATTTTCGTGAGTTGAAGGCTTCACTATTTGGTTAAAAAAATAAACTATTTCGTTGAAAGTTTAATTATTTTCTTGAAAATTCACCTCGTCGGCCGACAATTTAATTATTTTCTTGAGATTTCTTTGTATGGTATGAATTATAAATAATCATATTTTTCTTTACGAATTCATCTTTTGTTGAAAATTAAACATTCCGTGTTAAAAATTGAACGGTTTTTGTTTAAAAATTCGATTATTTGATTGAAAATTCATCTTTATAAGTAGAAAGTTCCAGTGTTTGATTAAAAATTAAATTAATTTGTTAAAAATTTATCTATGATTGAAAATTGAATTTTTTTGTTGAAGTTTTTTCTACGTTAAAATTTATATTTTTTTATTTGAAAATTCAATTATTTATTGGAATATTTATGTATATTTTTGAAAAGGTATCTTTTTCGACAGAAAATTAATTTTCTTGGTTAAAAATTCTTCGCTTGAGATTTTATTTTCGTGGGTTGAAAATTGAAATATTTGTTTGAAAAATCAACTATTTTGTTGAAAATTTAATCATTTTCTTGAATTAAATTGATATTAAATTTTAAAGTAACGAATTTATCTTCTTGTTGAAATTTCGAGATGAAAAATTGAACTATATTTGGCTGAAGTTTAATATTTTTTGTTGAAAATTTGTTTATTTGGGCAGAAAATTCGTCCTTTTGGGTTGGAAATTCATTATTTGGTTGAAAATGAAACTGTTTTTGGTTAAAGTATAATATTTTTTGTTAGAAAACTCACTTTTGTACGCTTAGATTTCAACAATTTGGTTAAAAACTTAATTATTTGGTTGAAAATTGTTAGAAATACATCTTTTTTAGTCGAAAACGATTTCAGAAGGTTACAACAAATTTGAGAAAATCTCAAAATATTTCAAATTAAAAATATATCAAATGTTTAGGCACATAAAAGTTTCCTACCAATTCCAGAATTTCCAAGTGGACAGATTTCAAAAATATTTTAGAGTTCACAAGGATTTAAAAAGAAATCAAGAATTAAATTTTTTTCTAAGGATTTCAAAGATTTCAACAAAAAATCCCAAGTTTTAAACAATTTCGAAATGTTTTAATAAATTTGAGAAGATTTGAAAAGATTTCAAAATATTTTCAATAATTTCACAAAGATTTTAAGTACTTCAAAAGATTTAAAAAATTCCAAGGATTTCAAAGATTTAAAACTATTCCCAAACCTTTTTCAAAGATGACTTATGTTCGGAAAAAATTAAGAATTTATTTATTCATGATTCTGATTTCTTTAGAAATTTTTAGCCAATAAAAAAATGCCATGTTTCTCCTGAAAAAAACCCTGAAAAAACTTTATTTCTTGACCTGGGAAATTTCTTATATTGTCTGAATTCCTTGAATTCTCTGAATTGATGTATTTCCGGGAAATATCGGAATTTTTTGAATTTTAAGAATTGCTTGAATTCTAAGAATTTATTCAATTTTCTTAATTCTTTGAATCCTGCAAATTCCCCGAATTCCTGATATCTGAAATTCTTGAATTCTCTTAATTTATTTATGGAAATCCTTAAATTGATGGAATTACTTGAATTTTCAGAATTTCTTGAAATATCTAAATTCTCAGAATTAATTTAATTCTCTTAATTGCTTGAATACTGCAAATTTTTCGAATTCTCTGATCTCTTAAATCCTTGAATTATCTGAATTTCGTAAATTCTACGAGTTCCTTGAATTCTTAGAATTGTTGGAAATTATATTCTCAGAATTGCTTGGATTCCCTTAGTTGCTTTTGAGGTCTGCAAAGACGAGTTATATTCGGCAAACAAATTAAGAATTTGTATAAGAAACGGTTATTTGATTATTTGATGTGAAAAAAAGAAAACCTGAAAAAATTTGATTTCTAGACCTGGAAAACCTGGAAAATTCTTTATATTGTCTAAATTCCTTGAATTCTTCGAGTTCCTTTAATTGTTTGAATTTATGTATTTCCTCGAATGATTGGAATTTCTTGAATTCTCAGAATTGATTAAATTCTCTGAATTCCCTGAATTCCTGATATATAAAATCCTTGAATTCTCTGAATTTATTGATGAAAATCCTGGAATTATCAGAATTCATTGAATTCTTCCAATTCCCTGAATTCCTTCATTTCCTAAAATTCTTGAATTTATCGAGTTCCTTGAATTATCGGAATTCCTAGAATTAATGGTATTTCTTGAATTCCCAGAATTAATTGAATGATCTGGATTTCTTGAATTCTGTAAATTTTCCGAATCCCTTGATGTCCTGATATTGTCTGAAATCCTTGAATTTTCTTAGTTCTTCAAGATCTTTGAATTGTCTGAATGTTTTTTAATTCTTCAAGTTCCTTGAATTCTCTTAATTTATTTATGGAAATCCTTGAATTATCGGTAATTCTTGAATTCTCATAATTAATTGGATTCGCTTAATTCCTTGAATTTTCAGAATTTTTCGAAATCCCCGAATTCTCAGAAGTGAATTGAATTCTGCAAAATCCCTAGTGTCTGAAATACATGAATTCAATGATTTGTTTTAAATTTTACGACTTGTTTAAGTTTTCAGAATTGCTTGAAATCTCCTAATTCTCAGAAGTGAATTGACTTATGCCCGGCAAAAAAATGGTTTATTTATGATTCTGCTCTCTTTAGAAATTGTTGGCCCGTAAAAAAATGTCATGTTTCTCCTTTTACATGTATAAAAAAAAAAAAAAAACGGTTATTTGATTATTTGACGTAAAATTTGGTTCCTAAGAATCGCTGGGTGGACAGCCTGGTAAATAAAATTTTGTTATTCGATGTAATTGCAGGTGCTGAGCCCGGCCTTGTCGGTGAACAGTGAGTCTTCGCGTTCACCAAATGTATTTCCTGGCAGACAGCCGACTGTAACAGTAGCCAGCAATCACAGGCTGAATTTTACCGGGTCACTTCAGGAGAGCCGACCCGTCAACCAGCAGAATCATACCACGGAAGCAGTACCCCGGACCCACAGTTCGAACAAGCGTCTGCGAAAAAACGAGCCAGTCAATCAGCCAGGTCCATCCCATGCAGCAGCAGCAGCAACAGCAGCAAGCAGTAGTGA
Organism: Belonocnema kinseyi; assembly: GCF_010883055.1. Lineage (NCBI taxonomy): Eukaryota > Metazoa > Arthropoda > Insecta > Hymenoptera > Cynipidae > Belonocnema > Belonocnema kinseyi. Next base: position 18,004,630 of record NC_046660.1, read on the forward strand.
ACCTGCGGCGAAACGGCCGCGCCTCAACGGCGAAGGTGGTTGTTCCTCTAGCCGAGAAAATTCGCAAGTGCCTAGCCCAAGCCCCTCTCTCAGCGAGCCAAATTCACAGCATGCGGCGGAATCTGCCGCCCCGAGTCCCGACTGCAATCCCACTCTGAAGAAACGCGGTCGCAAGAAAGGCAGCAGCAGCAGCAGCAGCAAGTCCATCAAGCTGCAGCAGCAGCAGCAGCAGTCTCTCGACGAAGACGTGAAGGAGAAGCTGGCCAGCATTGGTCGTAATCCAAAAGTGAAAACGACCCAGGAATTACTCGCGGATCTTCAAGCTCGCGGATCAAACTCGAGCCAAACCCAAAATCCGTTACCTAGTCACAGTATAGACCCACCAAATGTTGAGGACGTTCTCAGGAGCGAAGATGGACCCAAGTCCAAGTACCTGCGCTCAACTCGTAACAACTTGAGCGAAAATGCAACCTTGCAAGGTCGATTGTCACAGTCCGAGGAAAATCTATCAAGAAACTCGTTGTCGTCGTCGGCGAAACAGGGAAGAAAGAAGGAGAATTCTGTGTGCAATTTGGCTCTTGAAGAGGAGCACTCGCGGCCCTGGCGAGATCTCAGCCCGGAGGAGATTCTTGCCAAGTTACCGCCCTTGGATCCGAAATTGATCGAGTGGAGCGATTGCGAGGAGGATCGGAATGAGGAGGAGATGGAGAAGGAGGTCGAGCGTCCTCCCCGAGAAGTCACCGAACAGGATCTCGAGAGGCTGAACACGGAGTGTGTCGAGGGACTCAATGGGAACTTCCAACCGAAGCTTTCGTCTCTTACCGCGGAGGAGAGTGAAAAGGCTGATATGCAGGAAGTCGCGGTGAATGTAAAAAAGTTAGATTTGTACAGGCGTGCGGACGAGCGGAAAGACGAGGAATTTCGAGAGTGGCACGAGATGCTCGCGAGACCGAGTTACGACAGCCAAATCCTCCACATATTGCCTTATGTTATCATCGATTAGTCATTATTACTATTGTTGTCTCTTTTTTTTTCTTCTTTTCTAGTAGCCTTCCCGATTTGAACACCCCCGATTGATCGTTGAATCGACCCGAAATGTTTTTTTTTTTTGTCTCCCTGGATATTGTTTTTGAGGAGTTGAGAGAAGTGCGGTAGGAGTTTTTGGAAGAGGGAGAGTTTGAATTTGCTGGATTTCATTGAGAGGAAAGTATTTTTTCTTTTATTGTTACAGGACTTTGAGATTTAGTCAATTACTTGTCAAATAAAAAAAAATTTGTCGACTCTCTTGGGAATGAAGGTCAGTTTTACTTTCATCGGAAAGAAGAACTTTCTGCTCGCATTTCTCGCATCGAAACACATCGTTTTGAAAAATTCGATAGATCGATGTTGGTAAGACTTATTCTGAATTCCTGGAATACCCGGGTGTCATCGAATTTCTTGGAAGTTTCTGTTATTCACTGAATTTCTTGAAGCATATGAGGCATTTGGATTCTGCAAATATTCTTGAATTCAGCGAAATTTCCTAAATTCTGCGAATTCTTTAAAACTACTTGTATTTCTGGTGTCCTAGATTTCTCGGAAATTCTTGAATCTATTGATATTCTTGAGTTTCTTGACTTAACAGAATTTCTTGGATTCTGGGAATTCAGTGAATTAACATAATTCTCTAAATTCGTGGAATTGTCTGAAATTCTCTGAATTTCTTTCATTTTTCGAGTTCTCTGAATTCTAAGAATTCCTTGAGTTCCTAGGAGTCTCTGAATTCCTTTAATCTATGAATTCACTGAATTATTTGTTTTTAATGCATTAGAATTCGCTGATATACCAGAATTCTAAAAATTCACCAAGACTTCCTTGAATTCTTTTGAATTTTTTTTAATTTCCCGATCTCCTGATATTCACTGAAATCCTGAAATTCTTCCAATTCATTGATTATTTTATATGATTTAAAATTCTTGAATTCTAAGAATTCTTTAAATTCTCAGAATTGCTTAAAGTATCCGAATTTTTAGAATTGCTTAAATTCTTAGAATTAATTGTATTCTATAAATTATCGGAATTTTTAAAATTTTCGCAATTCTTAAAAAATCTCTAAATTCTCAGAATTAATTGAATTTTCTTAACTTCTTGAATTCGATCAATTTCCCGAATTCCCTGATATCTGAAATTCTCTGAATTTCATCAATTCTACGAGTTCCTTCAATTTCAGAATTGTTTGAATTTTCAGAATTTAATGGAATTTTGCCAATTCCCTGATGTCTAAAATCCTTGAATTCTCTGATTTTCGTGAATTCTAAGAGTTCCTTGAATTTTCTTAATTTATTTATGGAAATTCTTGAATTATCGGAATTTCTCGAATTCGTCAATTTCCTGGAATTCTTCGAGTTGCTAGAATTTTAGGAGTTTCTTGAATTCTTCGATATCCTTGAATTTTCAGAATTGCTTGAAATCTTCGAATTATCAGAATTAATTGTATTCTCGTAGTTCCTTGAACTCTGCAAATTCTCTGAATTACCCAATATTTTAAATTCTTGAATCCTCTGAATTTCTTCATACCTATGAGTTCCTTGAATTCTCCTATTTTATTTATGTAAATCCTTGAATTCCACGAGTTCTTTGAACTCGACGAATTCCTTGAATTCTCTGGATTTCTCAAACTCAGAAAAATTCCCAGAATTCCTTGATGTTCTGAAATCTTTGAATTGTCAGAATTCCTTTAATTCCTCGAGTTCCTAGAATTCTCTGGATTTATTTACGAAAATCCTTGAATTATCTGAATTCCTAGAATTAATGGAATTACTTGAATTCTCAGAATTAATTGATATTGTCTGAGATTCCCTGAATTTACTTAATTCCACGAGTTCCTTCAATTCAACGAGTTTCTTGAACTTGGCGAGTTCCTTGAATTCTAAGATTTCTTTGAATCCTACGAGTTCTTTGAATTGTACGAGTTCCATAAATTTTCTGTATTCTCTGAATTTCCTCAACTCAAAAAAATTTCCCGAATTCCCTGATGTTCTGGAATTATCTAAAATCCTTGAATTCTCTGAATTAATTTATGAAAATCCATGAATTATCGGAATTCCTAAAATTAATAAAATTTCTTGAATTCTCAGAATTAATTGATGCCTGAACTCCTTGAATTCTGCGAATTTCCTTAATTCTTCGAGTTCTTTGAATTCTCTGAATTTATTTACGGAAATCCTTGAATAATCAGAATTCCTGGAATCATCAGGATTTCTTGAATTGACAATATTTCTTATATTAAATTCTCGAAATTTTTTCAATTGATCGAATTCGTTGAATTCTTTGAATATGGAAATCCTTTAATTATAGAAATTCCTAGAAATAATGGAATTTCTTGAATTATCAGAATTAATTGAATTATCTGGATTTCTTGAATTCTGAAAATTCCCCGAATCCCTTAATGTCCTGATTTTGTCTCAAATCCTTGAATTCTTGGAATTTCCTTAACTCTTCAAGTTCTGTGAATTATCGGATTTTTATGTTTAAATTCTTCGAGTTCCTGGAATTCTCTGAATTTATTTACAGAAATCCTTGAATTATCGGTGTTCCTGGAATTATTGGGACTCTTGAAATTATTGCAATTTCTGGAATTATCAGAATTCCTTGAATTCTGCATATTCCCCGAATTTCCGGATATCTTGAAATTATCTGAAATCCTTGAATTTTCAGAATTTTTGTATGGAAATCTTCGAAAAATCTCAATTTCTTAAATGATCTAAATTGCTTGAATTATCTGGATTCCTTGAATTCTGAACATTCTCAGAATTACTTGGATTCCCCGATGCCCTTAACTTTAAAGAATTCTCTGAAATCTTCGACTTTCTTGAATTCTTTTAAATACCATGAATCTTTTGTTTTTAATTCTATAATTCTAAGAATTCGAAAAACTTTAAAATAACGCAAGGAATTTAGAGAATTCAATGGATTCAGAGAATTTAGACCATTTAGATGAATTTAAGGAACTGAAAGGAATCCACTGTGAATTCAATGGAATTCAGGGAAGTTCTTTTAACACGGTGATATCGAATTTTCAATTTGTGAACACTTTCGCACCGGCAAACACCAAATAAACAGTTACAAGGGCCGTCGTACTGCACCAAGAAAAAAGCAAAAGAAAGCTGTCTTTTTTCAATGTTTCGCTTTATTTGTATCGGGCGATTTGTTACGTTACAGAATATTCTTCGGTTGTTAACGTCTCTTTAAAAAAAAGACGTTTTTCTGTGTCCACCGATGCATCCTTATTTATCATCATGCCATATAATAAATGTGAATCCAGCAAACTCTAAACCGAGGGACTTACGTAACTGCAGATTCATTTGTGTCGAGGACGATTGATTCGAGTTGTGGAATGGTAAACGTTGTTATTTTCATTCACAAATTTACACTTTCGAATATACTTGTAAATAGTACATTTTAGAACAAAGGGTATCATATTTGAGTAAGACGCAAACTTTATATTCTTTAAGTTTGTCGTCAAGTGTAAACTTCTCTCGGACGATGCGTAACACCAAGTTTTCCATGAGAAAAATTATTCAATTCAAATTTCAACCTGAATTCACTGAAAAGCACCAAAAGAAAAAAGCACTATTCGTAGTTACTTTTGGGATTTAAAACAAAATCTACTAAAGACAAAACCCAAAAAAAAAAAACAGAACTGTTAAGGATTAAAAAGTGGAAAACCCCAGTGGATATCCCTAAGACGTCTTTTTGCCGCGAGAAAAAATACTGGGCTGACATAGGACATCCTAGGAACGACCCAAGGACGTTCTTGGGATTTTCAAGCAATTCTTGAGATGTTTATGGTTTTATGTCCACTGTGCTGACATAGGACGTCCTAGGAACGTTTCTGGGAGGTCACATAGTTTTTTGCCCACTGGGCTGAAATAGGACGTCCTAGGACCATT
>NC_046660.1:18009660-18029921 GCF_010883055.1 Belonocnema kinseyi
TAGGACGTCATATGAACGACCCAAGGACGTTATTGAGATTTCCATGGTTTTGTGGCCATTGGGATGACATAGGACGTTCTTGGGATGCTTATAGTTTTATGTTCACGGTGCTGACATAGGACGTCCTAGGAACGTTTCTGGGAGATTCATGGTTTTATGTCCACTGTGCTGACATAGGACGATCCAGGTAAGTTTATGGTTTTGTGCCTACTGGGCTGAAATAGGACGTCATAGGAACGACCCAAGGACGTTATTGCGATTTCCATGGTTTTGTGGTCATTGGGATGACATAGGACGTTCTTGGGATGCTTATAGTTTTATGTTCACGGTGCTGACATAGGACGCCCTAGGAACGTTTCTGGGAGGTTCATGGTTTTGTGCCCACTGGGCTGACATAGGACATCCTAGGAACGTTTTTGGGAAATGTTTATGGTTTTATGTCCACTGTGCTGACATAGGACGATTCATGTAAGTGTATGGTTTTGTTCCCACTGGGCTGAAATAGGACGTCCTAGGACCATTCTTGGGATGTTTATGGTTTTATGTCCACTGTGCTGTCATAGGACAGCCTAGGAACGTTCCTGGGACTCTCATGGTTTTTATCCCACTGGATTGTAATAGGGTGACCTAGGAACGTTCTTGGCATATTTATGATTGTATGGGCGCTGTACTAACATAGGACGTCCTAGGAGCGCACCAAGGACGTTATTAGGATGTTGATGGTTTTGTGGCCACTGGGAAGGGATTGTTGTGCGCATGGTTCGAGATGCGAGTATTTATGATGATTTAGGACATTCAATTGTCAGAGGAGAAAAATTATTTAGTGATGGATACGGAAGAATGTGTAAAAAATTTGTTATCTGCGAGAGTAGAGAATGGGAACAAACGAGTGAATGGGCCTAGGTCTATAAATCTATTGCGATATTCTATGTGCCGAGCTAGGAGCTGCCTAAAGATGTAGTATATTTCCTATTTCTACATAAGGTGCCTTTTCATTACTTTCTTACTCGTTCTTTAATCGGTTTTCGAAAAAGAAAAGAAAAAAGAAAAACTGAGATCGGTCCATTTACTTTGACTGATTTCATTTTCGCTTTACGACTTCAAACCTCAATTTGCCAAAGCTGCAGATCTTTTCTTCTTTCCTGAAATTTTCAAAATCTGCGAATGGAAATTTAAAGGAGGAATGGGGAAGATTGAAATTTTTTACAATATTCAGAAAGGTTTGAATCGTTAGAGTAACTTAGTTTAGGTTGTTAAAATTAATTTTTATTAAACAAATTAGAATCTTTGATTTTGTTTTCTTTGATTTTGTTTTGGCGATTTGGGAAAAGCTGGTACAAATTGTTTTGCGTCGTCAAAGTTGATATTGTTTCGATGTCATCGTTCGTAGATCATTTGTACGTTTTCACGAACCAAATCTTTTGGACCCTCCTGGTAATGCACATTTGTCTGAACCTTGATCAATACCAAGAATTATTGATTCAAATTGAATAAATATTTTCATATTTGATTAGCGAGCTATTTGTTTTGTATATTTTTTTGTCTTGTTTTTTTTCTTATCATAAAATATCGAAATTAGGGTGGTCCAAAAGGCTTTATAAAAATATATAAGCCTTTTTTGAACCACCCTGAACGATTTAGTGAATCAAAAAATGAATCTTTATCGTTTCGACACCCCTGAGAAAAATTAATCTCGGGTTTTTTTTTAAAGGGTCTTGTTCGTATTGTCAGTCGTTTATTTTTAATCCTATTTTAACTGCCTTACCTCACCGACATGTGAATACGAGAATATATTATTAAAAAAAAAAAGAAATAGAAAAAAAGAAGAAATTGAAAGATATTTTAGGTTTATCGCTATTCTAAAAAAAGACTGAATAGTCATTACCATAAATCATTTTTACAGCCAGTTTATCTGGAAAGAGCAAAAGACCCGTATGTGCATTAATGTATATCACAACTTCTTGATTAATTGTTCAAAGGAAATACAATATTTAAATTTATTTGTCTTGCTTTCGTTGACTGAGGGAATATTTTTTTTTTAAATCGATTTTAACATTTTTGTCAAAAAGAGGACTGAAAAATCCTTTACACTGAGGTATTTTTCAATTAGAATACTTTTTATAGCAAAACAGGAGTTTTAATTTAAAGTTGTTTATTTTGTAGTTACTGCTAAAGTTTTTTTTATAAATAAAGGAAATTTTGAAGCAATCACGCGTCGATTTTTTTTACTCTAGGTATTTTTGAAGTATATTTTAAATAGATTTATTTTTTGAATAGAAATTTTTTTATTATTCAGGGTGGACGCTGAACTGGGAAAACGGAAATTTTTTATTTTTGGTAATGCAGTTTTGAAAAGTCAAACAATTAAAAATTAAAAGCGTTTGAAATTTTTAATTTTTTAAAGAAAACTTTTTAATTTTACCTACTGTAAATATAAATAAATGGCTTTGAAAAATGAACTGTACTTAAACTATCAAAATTTGAACAATAATTAATTTTACAAGTCCAGAATATTCCATTTTTAACTCATTCAATTGAAACTTGTTTAGTAAAAAAAAGAACAATTTTTCAGTATTCTGCATCAGAAAGCCTTGAAATGTTAATATTAGAGTGCTAAATTTAAACTGAACGTTTCATTTAAAAGATTGTACTCTGTAAGATAAAGTTTTGAATTTTGATTTTTTATCTTGAAACTGCATAAAATGAACAAAATAAATTTGGTTAAAGAATTCGTCCTTTTGGTGGAAAATGCAACTATTTAAAATAGATTTCCTATCTTTTAAATTTTATGTAATTTAAATTATTATTAACTTTATTATACATAATTTTTTTATAGATAATTAAAAAAAAATGAATCAAAATTTTCGTTAGAAAAAATCCTTTTTGGATGGAAATTCGACTGATTTGTGGAAAATTAATTTTTTTATTGTCAATGGAACTAATTTTTTGGAAACGCACTTTTTTTAATTAATTATTTTTAGCCGAAAAATTAACTTCTATTTTTATATCAAAATGTATTTTTTTTTTAATGGAACTATTTGGTTGAAAATTTATATTTTTTATAAATTGTACAGTATTTTTGATAAATCATATTTTTTGTCTATAAATTAAACTGTCCTTTTGAAAATTCGTCTTTTTGTTTTGCAAAAAGTTTTTTTTTTTTTTAATTAATTTTTTTAGCCCAAAAATTAGCTTCTATTTTTGCTTAAAAATTCAAACGTTTTGCTGAAAATTGGTCTTTTTGACTGAAAAATTTCTTTATTTCTGAGCATTTCTGAGCGTATTTTTTAACCGCCGAAATCTTTTTAACTATTCAGTTCATAAAAGTTTAAAATTGATGTTGTTTTTCAACACATCTCGTAACTTCGATACTATATAATTATTAACAATAATTATTCCGTTAGTTTTCAACGAAAGAGTTGAGTTGAGTGTTCGCTAGGGGCGCTAGCGAACTTATTCAATTACGCGCGAAATTCGAATTCGCATTAGACAAGTAAAGATTTTTAAGAAAATTATGAAAAATTTGTGGAAAAAATATGAAACATGGACTTTAGATTAATGAAAACTTAAATTGTAAAGTCGTAAAGCATAATTTAAAAGAACAAAGAAAGATTATTTAGAGGTAAGTTTAGGACAGTAAAAAATCTACCAAAATGTCTGCACGCTGAGGGTCAAACAATGTACCTTAGAAAAAAATATTTTTCGCGATAAACAAAATAAATACATTTCCATACAAGAATAATAATTTTCTATTGAAAAAGATTAATTTTTAAACACATAGTTCAATTTTCAGCAGCAAAAACCGAATTCTGAACAAATTTTTTAAATTTTTATCCATGAAAATTAATTTTGAAACAAGTCTGAAAATGTTAAAATTTTAAATTAAAAATTGAATTTTCAAAAAATGCGTCAATTTCCAACCAAAAATATCAATTATTAACTTGAAATAGAACAGTTGAATTTTTAGTTAAAAAAATAATTATTTTCAACCAAAATAAAAAAAGTTTCAACCAAATATTAAAATATTTATAAATATAGTAAAATTTTCAAATAAAAAAAATTTAAACAAACAAAAATCGAAAAAGATTAATTTTTAGTTAAAATTATAATTTTGAACCAAATATATATTAGTTTAAATAAATTAATCAAAAATATTTATATTTAGTTTAAAAAAAATATAGTTCTTAATAATATCGGTAAATTTTGAATCAATCTCAAACATGAAGAATAATATGCTATCAAAAAAGACGAATTTTTAACAAAATGCGTGGATTTTCAACCACATATAGTTAAATTTTTAGCTAAAGAAGATACAATTTTATTATTTTTAACTAAAAATTCAATAATTTAATTTTCAGTCAAAAAACAGATTTTTTAAGAAGATTAATAATATACCAAGAAATACGAATTTTCAACAAAATACATTGATTTTTATCAATTTTTAACTAAAAATTAAATAGTTTAATTTTTAGTTGAAAAAATATTTTTAACAAAAAAAGGAGTTTCAAAAAAAGAGTTGAATTAAAAAAATTTTTAATGCATTTAAACCAAAATAGACGAGTTTCCATCACATAGTTGAATTTTACTCTAAAAAATATAAAATTTCAATAAAAAATTGAATAGTTAAAGTTTCAAGGAAAAAAAAGAATTTTCAACCATAATGGTGAATTTTAAGTTTAAAAAAGTTTGATTTTTTAACTGAAAATTTTAGTATAGAATCAAGTTTTCAGTTTAAAAAATTTAATTTTTAGCAAAAAAAAGTATAACAAAATGGTTCAATTTTCAACCATAGAAATACATTTTTAAAGAAATAGCTTAAGTTAAAAAACGAACATTAATTATCAACGAAAAGAGACGAGTTTTCATTAAAATACATGAATTCTCAACCACATGGTTTATTTATCAACTAAAAATAATATTCCAACCAAAAATCGAATAGTTAAGTTTGGATTAAATTAATTTTCAACAACAACAAAAATACTACTTTCCATACAAAAAAGTTGACTTATCAACAAAAAGGAAATTATTTTTTAACCGTAGAAATGATTTATCGATTGAAAAAAAACAATTAATTTTTAAGCAAAAAGAAAACGAATTACAAAAACAGTTAAATTGTCAATTCAAAAAATAATTTTTCAACCAAAAAGGCAAAAAGATCAATTTTTAAACAAAAAAAAAAGAATTTTTAACCAAAGATTCATTTTTCGATGAAGAGACGAATTTTTTATTGAAACACATGAATTCTCAATCAAGTGGTTGATTTTTCAATGAAGAAAGATCAATTTTCAGTCAAAAATGAAATAGTTAAACTTTTATTTTATTAATTTTCACAAAACAAAAAATATTTTTCTCCAAAATAGTTACATATTTTCATTATTTTCAACCAAAGAAATGAATCTTCAAAGCAACTGGTAAACCCCACTGTTTGACCCCCAGCGTACGGACATCTTGCCGTCTGACGTCACATCTTGAAATACCTAATCGGAAAAAACAACAGCAAAAAGTAGCAACCCAATTTGCATTTCAGTTTCAATTTCTAAAAATTTTTTAAATTTCCGCTATAAAGTTCGAATTTTCTAATTTCAATAACCGATTATCCTTTCTTCAATTAAACCCGCCACTCAGAACTTATTTATTTTTTAAATAGAAATTATTTTCGAATTTTGTCTATAATCCATGTTTTTATTAAAAATTGTCCCAAAAACGACTAATTTTTGTCTCGAAATAAATTAGTTTTCGGGAGAATGAGTTTTATGACGAATATCAACTGCAGGAACAGGGCAAAAAAATACAAAGAGAAAAAAAAGAAGATAGACAATTATTCAAAACATAACCTAAAAATATCCTCAGGTTTTCAGGTTTATTACGCAAGAAGGAGTAATTGCGAAATAATAAACAAGATTGCGCAAAAGAAGAAAAAGAAGTTGTATTTTTTTTAATCCACATTCCACAAATTCAAAATCGATTATTGGCGTTTGTTTGTTTGTTTCGATAGTGCCGGGATCGATTTAAATCGACGCGTCGACCACCATGCACACACCACATACGGCGCGGCCTCCATTACATGCATCCACCTAGTCGCGTGTGTTTTCCCGCCAAGTTGCGGCGAGGCGTGCAGATTTTTAGGCGCCAAGAGATTACTTCCAAGGAGATTATTTGTTATTTCATCCTCTAGTGAATAGCCGGTCTATATCCTTTCAATTGTGCGTGATTTTCTCTAGAAATTAGAAAAGCACCGACCGTAAAGCGCGCCGGGATCCGCGAACTGGGATGTGCCGTGAATGTTGTTTCTAGACACATTGAACTTCTCGCGAATATAATACCGATTTGCGGCAGACTTTTTGGATCTTATGGCTGATCCCGAATAGCCGTCAAAATGTTACGTGTTCAGACGGTATCAGCAGCTGTGCATTGCTCTGAGACACCGAAATCGTCTTCGAGTCACTCCGGTTTGGGTAAGTAGGTTAACACAATTTCCGCTTTGTAACACATTTGTTATTGTGTTGCCCGAAATTCGCTGCAAAACAATTTCCTTCCTTGCAGGGGTATGTGTTTTGTAGGCCCTGCACCTGTTATTTCCAGGCATTAAACGAATGTGGGGTAATTTTTTTATTATTTTTGGGATATTTTCACATGAAATCTAGCACGAGGTGTCGAATCTTTTTCATTTCTAGGTGTATATTTAGAATTCGTGCTATGACTCCGGCATTGCTCAATTATTCTAATTTTACTGTAAACACATTTACGTGGGTTTGTTTTTTTACGAGCGATTTTTTCTCGTGTGGTTTTTTATAATATTTTTGAAAATGTTTTTTTTAACTGATTTAATTTTCCGGGGTGGCATTTTGGTTTTGGGGTGTGGGTCAAATGCAATATGGTAGTTTAGAGTGCTCGGATCTATGGGAACTAATCGATTAACTTTTTAGGTTTGGTTTCATTTTAGATGGATTTTATTTTTTATTGAGTCTTTATTTTACATTATTTTGATATTTTTTGACCATTTTTGGAGTAATCCGAATTGTTAAAATTCAGAGCATTTAAATTTGTAATCAATTTATATTCTAAAGCAACCCGAAAACAAAAAGTGCAGTGGGAAGTTAAGATTATTTTCTAACCAAAATTTCCCGTTTTCTAACCTAATATTTGAACTGTTAAAAATTAACTTTAGTATTTGTTTAAAATATTATTCTTTAGTCTACAAATCATGAATATTCGTATTTATTTATCTTCTTTTTTTAAATTAATTTCTTTTAGTAGACATTTAATCTTTTTGAATAAAATGCTATTTGGTTAAAAATTAATTTTTCTAATTGAAAATTTTACTATTCCATTCTTGGTGGAAGATCGATTATTTTATTTAAAAAATTAACTATTTTTTTAAGAATTAGTTGATTTTTTGTTTGAAAACTAAACTATTATCACTTTTTTATTGATAATTTAACTTTTTTATTCGGAAATGAAATTATTTGTTTAAAGTTTCACGTATATTGTTGAAAATTCAACGTTTTTAGTAGAAAATACACCTTTCTGTTTTCAAAATTCATCTTTTTTTGGTCAAAGATTCATAATTTTATTTGAAAATTCCTCTTTTTTTTCCAAATTTATATTTTTAGTTGGAAATTCAAGTATTTGGTTGAAATTTCGTGTATTTTGTTAAAAATTCTACGTTTTTGGTAGAAAATAACTCTTTGTTGAAGATTTATAATTTTATTTAAAATTGTATCTCTTTTGTTGTAAATTTAAAGATTTTTTTTGAAATTCCATGATGTTTTAGTTGAAAATTAATTTTTCTAACTTAAAATTTAACAGAATATACAGCTATTGTTTAAAAAATGGTTTTTTCTCTCTCGAAAATTAATCTTCTTGGTTAAAAGTTAAATTACTTTATTAAAACTGAACTTTTTTGGTTAAGATTTGTAGAAATTTCATCTTTTTTTCATTTAAAGTTAATTTTATTACTCGAAAATTTAACTGTTCAATTTTCGCTTATCTAAATAAAAAATAATAATAAATGTAGATTTTAAATTAGGCAATCGTTTCTTTTGTATCTATAAATTATAAATTATGTTAGAAATTGTATTTTTGTGTTCAAAATATAATTTTGTTGAAAATGAAACAATTTGAGGGTGGCCGCTGGATCGGGAAACCGGAAAATGACAGTGAATTTATTTTTTGACTGAGTTAAATTGCAGTTTTAAAGGCTTAAAAATTAAAAATTAGAAGCGTTTGAAATCGAAGATTTTTTATTAAAAAAAAACTTTTTTAGTTGATCAACGATGAATATAAATTAGTTAATAATTTTAAAAATTGAATTGTACTTTAAGATTTAAATAGTGAATAATAATGGATTTTACAAGCCAATTCGGAATCAGTTCACAATTATTGAATTTCCAGATTTTAACGTTAAAAATTAAACTGTTTCAATTGGGCTATTTTCAGTTTTTAAATAACTTCAAAATAATATATTCATAATCAACGGCTTTTATTAAATTTCAAATATTATTTCAGTTAAAAATACTCCAGTTTTTAACCATTCATTTTCAAATTTTTTAATTAAGAAGAGGAACAATGACTTAATATTTAAAAATATCGGACTGTTTATTTAAAGTCAGTAATTATAAATTATATATTCAAAACTAAGCAAAAAAAAATAGTGAACGTTAAAATTTTAATTTTACTATTAAAAATTTGTTGTTTATAAGTTAAATTCTTGAATTTGTATGTATAAATAACAATTGAACGCCTAATTATTCTTGGAAAAAATTTAGTAAATTAAAGAAAAATTAAGAAGTCTTGAAAAAAATGTTAATTTGAAATGATTTCTAATAATTTAAGCGAAGTGTCTACGTGTATTTACAAATCCGGCTATTCGTACCGAAATTTTGACACAAATAGCCCATGGCTTAATTTTAAAAAATGTAGATTTTGGCAGATTTCGACGAAAAAATTGAAGCTTTTTAAGAATTTTGAAAGGCTTCAGCAGAATAAAAAACATTTGAAAAGTTTTAGAAAGCTTTACAAAATAAAAAAAAAATGATTGTGGAAGATTTTATGGCAATTTTTTTAATTTGGCAGGATATTAAAAATGTAGGATAAAGTCGATTTATTTTAAAAGATGTTTAGAACTTCTGAAAAAAAAATAACAAATTTTAACGATATGTAAATGTTTCAAGATTTCGAAATAAAATTTTGAAGCATTTTCAGGGTTATTTTTAATTAATAAAAATATTGTAACCTCTAATTTAAAAAGTCTTCAGTTTATTAAAAAAAATTTATCGTTCAATTTTTAATGTTTCTAATGTATATTTTTAATTTAAAGAATTTTTAAGTACAGTCTTGAAGACTTAAACAATAAAAAATTAAAAGCGTTTGAAGTTGAAAAGTTTTGATAAAAAACAGTATTATTGTATCTACTGTAAATATAAATAAATGAATAAATAACTTTTAAAATGGATCTATACTTTAAGTATTAAAAACTGAATAATAATTTGTTTGATAAAATGATTCTAAATTCGTTCAAAGTTTAAGAATTTCCAGATTGTTACTGTTTCAATTCGAAAGTATTAGTCATTAAAAAAATGTAAAGGTGCGATTGAAACTTTATAAACTATTTTCAACTTAAGAAATAACTTGATAATAATATATTCGTAATTAATGGCTTTTATTAAATTAAAAATATTCTTCCAGTCAAAAAATATTCAAGTTTTAACCCATTTAATTAAAATTTGTTTAATTAAGAAAAATAATAATTATTTAATATTTAACAATATTTTACTGTTCATTTTAGATTAGTAAATTGGAGCGAAATATTTAAAAGTTAGCAATTTGAAACTTAATTGTTTGACATAGAAACCTTTAAATCGTTAGAATTTCGAAGAGCTTTTTAACTATTAGAATTTTTATGTAGAAATAATTATGAACACTTATTATTTGTATACAAAAATTGAGTAATTTTAAGAGATATTTAGAAGTTTTAAAAAGATTCAAAATTAATTAAAAACTTGAAATGATGTCAAGTAATTTTAACGAAGTGTGAAAAATTTTTTTAAGAAGTTTTAAACCTATTTCAAAATAAATAGATTTTTTCCTACACTTTTGGAAATTTCTTTAAAGATTTTTAAATATTATGTTAAAATAATTTTTTAAAATGTATAATCATTTCCAATTTTCCTAGGAATGTTAAGAAAATGTTTTTATTATTCTGGAGCCTTTCACAATGCTTAAAAAGTTTATAAATTTTTTGTTTGAAATCTGCAGAAATTTATATTAGCTTTTAAATTAGATTGTTGCTATTTGCACCGAAATTTTGGTACGAATAGTCAAATTTTGTCGGTACTTACACTTGGTTTACATTATTTAATATAATTTAAAGTTTTAGATTGATTTTGAATCTTTTCAAAAATTCTAAATATCTCTTAAGATTACTCTAATTTTTGCCACAAATAATATTGTTCCATTGTTATTTATAAATCCAAATTTAAAGGAAATTTTTCTCAATTCGCAGGATTTTCTAGAGGTTGTAAGACAAATTTAATTACTTTTAAAAGTTATTTAGAAGTTCTGACAACATTTAAAAATAATTTTAAATTTGAAAAAAAAAACTCAAGACAACCTCTAGATTTCTTAAGATTGTGAAATAAAATTTTAAAGCTTTTCAATGATGCCTAAACTATTTAAAATTAAAATAATTTTACTTCTAATTTAAGAACTTAAGTTGAGAAAAAACTTAATTTTTAATGTTTCTTGCCTAGAAGAACTTAATAATATAATTTTGAAAATTTTTAAAGTTCATTGATTGATTCTTTAATTTAGAGAATTGAAAATGTTAACGTGGATTAACATTTTTGGAACTTAATTTAAATTTTGTGAATTCTATAATTTATGAATGTTAAAAATTCTGAATTTTGCAGTTTATTTGCATTTCATTTAAAACTGTTCAATTGAATAGATGTTTTAAATTTTAGTGGCCGGGAAAAATGTTTTCGAGCCGGGAAATGACCGGGAATTTTTTTCTTCCATTAAAACGGTCATTAATTTTTAAGCGATTTTAATTCATATTTAAATGAATTTCTCATTCGTTTAAGTTTCAAAGTTTATGAGTATACATTGTTTTATTTTTAACGTTTCCCATTTAAACTTACTGTATATTTCGAAAGGTTTTTATTTTAAATAATTTAATTCCTTTTTCATTTTAGAAAACGTCGTCTAATCTGTTTTAATGTCAACTTTTAATTTTATTACCTCATGACAATTTAAAATTCTAAAATATTAGAAGCTTGGCATTTGAAAGATTCAATTTAGTTTTCAATATTAAATTGTCAAATTTTAATCGCTGTGAATTCAAATGATTCAAATTTAAAAGTCTTCAATCTTTAACTATTTATTTTGAACGCTTTTAATTATAAAGAATACAATTTCAATTACTCTTAATTTTAAAATATCCATTTTTCAAATTTTGAATCTTAAGTATATCATTTTCAACGTTTTGACATTGTCATATTTTAACGTTTTTAATCTAAGATCATTCTAATTTCGTGATTCTCCAAATTAAATTACATTTCTTTAATTTTTAGCGCTTCGGCTTAGAAATTATACAATTCAACTCTTTTTTTTCTAATTAAATTGTCCAAAATCGTTGGTATGTTTTTTTAATCTCATGAGCTTGCAATTCGAAATTATTCATTATTAACTATTATTTCAAAAATATTTAAAACCTTATATTAAAAATTGGTGTAATAATGGATTTTTAACCCTTAAAGGGCATACTGGGTGTATAACACCCGGAGACTTATTTGCGCTTTATCGAAACGTACCAAATTCAATAAAATGGAACGTATGGCGCCAGATTAACAAATGACATGAAAACCTATTTTTCTATGTCATTTTTATATAATTTTGATTCTTATCATTTTTATACGCAGTTTAAGATTATTATAAGATTAATTTTATTTTTGAAGCGCCGTATCTCGGAAGTATTCAATTTTTTTTCAAAAAGGATTTTTTTCAACTACTTTAATTTCAAAAACTGTTTTGAAACCTTTTTCTCCTTAAACTAGGTAGATTAATCATCATTAATTGATTTTCTTGTAAAAAACTATCCAATACCGTCGGCACATCACACGTTTGAATATCTTTGGGTATCAAACACCCAATATGCTCTTTATGTAATTATTATGTAACTGTGTTAAATTTGCATATTTTTATGTTAGTAAATAGAAATTCAGAGACAGGAACGCCCGATTTGCGCGTGTGCATTTGTTGCTAGTGTGCAATAAAACGCTTATCTGTACTTTCCTTTATGAGACACAACAATTTCATTATCCTTCTTATTATATGATTTAAAAATTAATTAATTTCTTGCAAAAATGTTTGCTGACTTTTATTGACTTCTGCAATTTATAAATACAATTGTTTTGATTGAAATTTTAATTGAAAAATTATACAATCGTTTGTTTAAATTTTGCATGAAAACTAAGAAATAAGGAACACTGGAAGTCTGTTAAAAAAAATTTCTTTTTCATTCAAAATTGCAGTTAATATCACGGATTCTTGGACTTCCGATCATACGCCGCTGAAGCGTCGAAAATCACAGCAAAGATGTAACAGTCCGACCAAGGACGTGACCAGTGATTACGGATTTAGCAGTTCCGAGATAACTCTGACTCTGGTACCATCTGATGCCAATGGGTACAAACGTCATCGTCGGGACAGCGAGAAAAATGTTGATTCCGGTGTAACCCTCCGATACAAGGACCCAAAAACCATGGCTCCAACCGAAAAAGTTCTCGACAATGTCCGACAGTACTTTGACTCGCCCAAGACTGTTGTCAGCATGAACCAGTTGATCAAGAAGCAACCCGATCACGAGCCCTCCGACTCCACCGTTCTAAACGAGTGTCTGGAAAAAATCAGCTCCGAGATATCAATTTATCCGAAGCAGGAATGCGAGAAGTCACCTCAAGCTGCTGCTGGTCCCTCAATATGCTGCAAATCACCCAGCTCCAAGGACAACTCGCAAACAGTGATCAAAGTTTCACCGGAAGTTGAACTCATCACTTCGCCCAAGTCAAATCAGAAATTGTGTCGAAAATCAAGTTTGGAGGTTTCGCCAAACGCCGTACCTGAACCTAATAATACTAAACCGCTCGTCGTGAAAAGTCCCGACCTGAACTGCAACAGCACAAGTCCGCGTCTGGGCAAGGAACGCTTTGGACTGCGAATGAACAAGGCAATTCAGTCTCTGCAGAGTAATAGAAAATCGTTGGAATCGGTATTTACACCGATAAAAAAAGTCGTTGATCCAATGTACACGCCCGTAAAGAAGAGTCTGGAAGCGCCCTATACGCCAACAAGTTGTTCTCGAGTTCTTCGAAAAGGCGCCCTCGAGGACAATGGATTTGTGGCGCCACAATCGCGCGAACGACTCGACAGCATAGATCAGTGGCCTGATATTTATGAGAATGATGTGAATATGCATGATGTCTCGTCATCGATGTCAATTCCTGATCAGATGTATAATTTTGAGGACGAGTTTCAACTCGATCGGCCACACTATGTCCTGGGCTTTCCAAATCCACCGGGTGAAAATAGATGCTGGGTGAATGCCTCGGTGCATGCACTGTTTGCCCTGCCATTTACAGACAGTCTTGACACGATGAATCTGCCGGAGTGTTCGCAGATTACAAAAACAATGATTACGATACAGAGTCTCTGGAGAAAGAAGGCGGAGAAACACAAGATTTATACTCTTATGAGGTAAGAAAATTGTCGAAATTTATATTAGAGAACATCACAGATCGGTCCCTAGTTTCTCCTATTGTACCCTATATTCAAAATTTAAGAAATTTAGATTAGACCAAAATCCAAATTAAAAATCCCATTTAATGTCCAATAATCAAATTGATTGTGGTCCAAATTTGGTCGTTGGATTCTTGTTTTATTTAACAGGATTTTGCATCCTGTATTCAGTTAAGGTCCCTAAAGTACCCTATTTCAGTCAGTTGGGTGGCCGCTGAACCGGGAATTTTACAAATTTTTAGAAGAAAAATCTGTCCACGTTCGATTTCAACAGTTTTTTCAAATAATTAGTTGAATTGTTAGGTTTTTTTCAATTCTGCTATTATTTAGCTTGCAATGCGTAATTTACTATTGTTTGAAAATTCAACTTGTTTTTGTTTGAACCTTTAATCTTTGTTGTTTGATCATTTGTATTTTTGGCTAGAAAGCTCAATTATTGGGTTTTCCTTTAAAGTTTGATATTTTTTGTTTGAAAATTTTATCACTTGCTTAAAAATTCAAATATATTGTGTCTTTTTTTAGTTTGGTTGAAGATTAAAATTTTTTGTTTGAAATTTGACCATTTCGTAGAAAATTAATCTTTGGTTTAAAATTCAACTGCTACACTGAGAATTCGTCATTTTTTTATTAAAAATGCATTTTTTTCTGATAGAAAAGTCGTTGTTTTTAGTTGATAATTTAATTATTTGGTTGTAAATGCTTCTGTTTTGTTGAAAATTCTACGTATTTGTAGAAAATTAATCTTCTTAGTTGAAAATGGAATTGTTTTTGTCTAAAGTTTAATCTGGTTTGTTTGAAATTTCGACCACTTGGTTGAAAATTCGTCTTTGTAGATTGAAAATTTATAATTTTGCATTAAATTTAAGTTTGTTATAGAAAAGTTTTTTTTCTATTTTAAAATTCAACTATTAGCTTGAAAATTAATGTATTTTGTTGAACATTAGTCTTTCAGTAGATAATTAATCTTGTTGGTTCAAAATCCATTCTTACGGTTGAAAATTTTTTTGTTTAAAATAAATTTTTTCAACTGAAAATTATACTTGTCCATTAAAAATCTATCATTTGGTTGAAAATTTAACAATCTGCTTGAAAATGATATTTTAAAATGAAAATTTCAACTTTTCAGGTTGGTAATTCTTAGTTGAAAATGATCTTTTTTGTTGAAAATATGGGTTTTTTAAATTTATAATTCAAATGTTTTTCTAAAACATTTATAATTTTTTTACTTGAAACTTCAACTATTGTTTGAAAATTCAAATTGTTTTTGTTTGAACTTTTAATCTTTGTTGTTTGTATTTTTTTTACAATCTTATCGCTTCTAATCTAAGCGACTTCCGTTTCCTTTTTCTTTCGCTTTTTTATACCTCCATTTACCTTTTTTACGTGCATTCTTTCATTCTCTCTCATTCGCACCTCTAGCACCCTCCAACTCCTTCATCCATTCTTCTCCTAATCCATCTTCCCGTAGAATCTTAACCACATTTTCTTGCCAGCTTCCTTTATCTTCCATTCCTCTCCTACATTCTTTCCATACATGCTCCCATGTTTCCTCCTCCCATTCATATATTCTACATTTTCTGTCTTCTTCTTTTTCTCAGTACATCACCTCCATTACCTCGTTTCCCAATCTAAATCTTGCTATTCCGTTCCACTTTCTCTCTCCCCATCCCTTTTCTAAATACTTTGGCACCCCTTCCTTTTTTATCATTTTACACCATTTATTGTATTTTGATTCCTCAATCGCCCCCCATCTTTCTATTAATTGTCTGTCCCTCTCCCTTTTTTCCAATTCTTCATAGTTTACTCCAGTCCCATCTTCTATTTCTCTATAATTAAAGAACTCCCTCCTTTCTTCTTCCGATCTCGTTAATTCGATCGCCCTCCTTCTCCTCTTCTACCTCCATTAAACACTTTCTCTCCAACTCCCCTCCCTTTCCCTCCCTCAGCTTCGTCTCAAATTTCCATGCCCTCTTTTCCGCTCTAATACTTAAGTTATCCCTTCGTGCTTCTTCTCTCACCATATATCCTGGCGTCCTCCAGTCTGCCTCTAGTGTCCACCTTATATGCTTTTCTTGTAAACTCTTAATATTTTCCCTTTCTTTCCATCCCCATATCTCTGCTCCATAACCTAATACCGGCCATACCAGCGTATCAAGTAACCACATTCTCCTTCTCCAATTTTTTTAACCTTCTTTTTCATATTCCCCATATCTGTTTGATTACCCCTACTGCTTTTTTTTATCCTTTCTCTTATATGAGCTGTATGATCTCCATTCGTTTGCAAGATATATCCTAAATATTTATACTCTTTGAACTCTTCTAACTTTATTCCTTTCCATCTCCCTGTCCATTCTTTCGTCCTCCCTCCACCTTTTCTAAACCTCATTATCTTTGTCTTTTTCATATTTATATTCAGCTTTTTCCTATCTAAGTATTTCTGTAATCCTGTAATTAATCCCGCCATCCATTCATCCTCTGCCATAAACACTATGTCGTCTGCGTATGCCAGTGTATATATCTTTTCCTTCCCTATCCTAACTCCTTCCCAACCCTTTCTCCTCATTTCTTCTTGCAAGTCTGATATTAATAAATTAAATAAAAGTGGGTTCAGAGGACATCCTTGTCTCACACCTCTCACCAACCAGAAACTATCTCCTACTTGCTCTCCTACCTTTACCATGCTTTTTGTCTCTCTAAAAATTTCTGATACTCTCTTTATTAATCCCTCTCTTATCCCCTTTTTTATCATAAATTTTTCTATTTCTTCTCGGTCTAATGAGTCAAACGCCGCCTTTAAGTCCACGAACATTGCTATCATTACCCGTTTTTTCCTTTTAATTCTCTTATTTACTAGATAGTTCAGAACATATATGTTGTCCATTACTCCCATTCCTTTTCTAAACCCTGCCTGATTTGGTGACTCGATCTTTTTCTCTTAACTTCAATCTTCAATCTTTCCGACAAAATAGTTACATATACTTTATACAGTGTTTGTCATCTTTTTTTAATTCTTACTATTTCTTATTTTCCTATCTCCCGTTCCTTCCTCCTCTAGTTTCCCTGCACCTCATTTCTTACTATCTGTTCCCTTTCTTCATCCCAATCCCACCATACTCCATCTATCTGTATTCTCCCATACTTAACCTATGTTCTCTTTCCCTTTTTTCTTCCCTCTTTCGCTATTTTCCTTAATTTATGCTGCATCTTCGTTTCTATTCATGTCAAATCATCCTCTGTTCTCTCTGGACTACCATATAATAACCTCTTTTTTGTCATCACCTCCCTCTTATGTTCCCATTTCTTTAGTTTCACCAGTACCATTATCTCCCCTCTTCGCGCTTCCCTTCCTACATTTCGTATTTCCTCTATCTCTACCTTAGCATCAATCTTTTTTATCACTTCGTCCACCCCTTCCTTCAGCTCCTTCCATTCTAATCTTATACCCTTTATCACGATGTTTAATTTTCTTTCTGCCCACTCTTTCCTTTCTATCGTTTGTTCTATTTTTCTCAGTCTTTCCATCTCCTTATTCCCACTCTCGCATCTCCTCTACCTTTTTATTATTATCCTCTTCCTGCTTCTCTAGTTCTTGCTCCAATGACTGCATCCTCTTTTCTAACTTTTCCCTGATTTCTTCTCATTTTTTTTTATTTCTTTCCTAACTTCAGCCATTTCCCGCCTAATTTCCTTCTTTAATTCCTCTCCCCTTTTCTCCTGCTTTTCTTCATTAATCCCCATTACCTGTATCATCACTTCTCGAATTTCTTTTAGTCTTTCCTCTTTCATTGAAACTTCACTTTCATCTCCGCTACAGTCAGCCCCCTTACTATTATCACTCTTCCCTACCAAACTCTGCTTTTCCGGCGGCGGTCGAAACATTTTCTGATATTTTACGCTCGCACCGATATCTTCCTTCTCTTCACTGCTTTCTCTCTCCCCTCTCTTCCTTTTGATAAATGCTTCTATTGAACCTACGCTTTTTGCTCTTAGTCTCTCCTTTTCTATAGTTTTCTTATATTTCCCCCTTGCCTTCCTTTCCTTGATCTCCTCTTTCGACGTACTGAACACTTCCTGCTCTAAATCTGTTTCTTCCGCTGAGATACTCGCTCCGCTAGCCTTGAATCCAATTCAAACTTTTCCGCCTTCTATACTTCCCTGCCTCTATCTACCGTCGCTGTCTGGTACCTGCCTCGCCTTTCTGTGTCGCTACCCAACCCTGCTACGATCAATCCGATTGATAATATTATGTGACTGATAATAATAATAGTAATAACAATATTTAAACATTAATCATTAGCCTTATAATATACTCTTTTATCAATTCATCTATACATTTGCACTCTCTAAAAAATATATATTTATATATAATTTGTTTATAATCAGGGTGGCGACTTGAGCGGGAAACTGGGAAAGACTTGGAAAAAACCACGAAATGACCGGAAATTGAATTAAAAATGGTTAATTTACTTTATCTACAGTTGCAGAGCATATGATTAAAAATAATTCATTGTTTTTATTTTAGGACAGGGAATTTCGGTGAAGAAATTAAATTTCCCTTGGGTCAGGGAATTTTTTTCATAGAAAGGGAATTAAACAAAAATTAAAATTGAGATTCAGGAGAAAGGAGTTTAAAAAATCCCTGTTCCCTTCTTCCGAAGTTTAAAAAAAAGAGAGTGCTTCAAGTATTTTTTAGAGAAGAAGTATTCCTTCGAAAAAGAAATATTTCTAAGTTACAATATAAAATTTTTTTTACATTTTTCGTTACGAATTTACCTTTTTTCTTTAGAAAATTTAACTACTTGCAGTTAGAAGCTGAACTCTTTTGTTAAAAATTGATTTTGTTGGAAGATTTGCCATTTAAATTGAAAATTGATCTCTTTTTAAAAATGTAACTAGTTTGTCGAAAATCAATTTTTTATCTAAAAATTTTAATATTCCCGTAGAAAATTGAACTATTACGGTTGAAAAATTGACCTTTTCTAGTTCAAAATTCAACAATTTGGATGTAAATTTGTTTTTTTAAATGAAAAATTTATTTATTTCCTGAACAATTTGCGTATGTATATAAAAAAAAAACTCAGCATCAAAAATTCCCACTACTTTACTTAAGGGCATGTGATACTTAGAAAATTGTCGATTTTACCAGTTTTATGTTCCGACGGCTTTTTTTCTTTAATAATCCATATTTTGTCTTAAAAATTTGGGACATGATAGCGACCATGCTAACGGACGTCCCCATACACTTTTTTTTTGGTTTAATTCAAAAAAGTTTTAATTTAGCAAAATCTGATTAATTTGCATAGCGCTTAGGAGTTAGTATCGATTTTACCAGTTTTAGGTTCCGACGACTTTTTTTCTAGAATAATCAATATTTTGTCTTACAAATTTGGGAAATGATAGCGAACATGCTAACGGACGTCCCTGCACACTTTATTTGTGTGTTTTTTTTTTTTTTTTTAAATTTTTGATATTGCTAACAACGTGTGTACATTTGGAGGTTATGTATGTTACAATTCTACTGTGCGTTACTTCCAAACTACACAATATTTTTTGCCGAAAACTTTGGACTTGCCAGTAAACATAGTAACTAATCTCCTGGAACTAACCCTTTTTGCAGGCAATCAAAAAAGTTTATTTCATAAATAATTTCCAGATTATCGGAAAGGCAGAGATAAAAAACGACGTAACCTCAAAATAATACATATGCATAAAATTTTTATGTAGTACAATAAATTTTTTTTGTTATCCCTCAAAAAAGAGTCCGGAAACGTCCGTTATGATATTTTATAGCATCTCCGTTTTAATTAAAAACTAATATTTTCATGAGCTGATGATTCAACTGTCTTATAAAAAATTCTTATTCTTTGACTTGAATATTTAATTTTATAGCTGGTTGAAAATATAGCTGTTTTTGGTTGAAGTTTCATCTTTTTTGTTTGAAAATTCTACTATTTGATAGCTAAATAATTTGTTTTGGTTGAAAATTTAAGTATGTTGTGTACAATTTAACTATTTGGATAAAAGTTCAACTATTTTGTAAAAGAAAAAAACTAATATTTTTGAGTTGAAAATTTAACTGCTTAATTAAAAATTCATCTTTAATGATAGAAAAGTAATTTTTTTAGTTCAAATATATATATATATATATATATATACATATATCGATTTTTTTTGTAGAATTCATCTTTGTAGGTTGAAAACTCAATTTTGCTGGTCGAAAATTCTACGTTTTTAGTAGAAATTTAATATTGTTGGTTTTGAAAATTTAACCAATTAGTTGAAAATGCAAATGTTTTTCGTTGAAGTTTTAACATCAATTTTAATCAGCTTTTAATTCAATTTTTCTGGGTTGAAAATTAAATTCTTTTGATTGAATGTTCAACTATTTGCTTGTTAAGCCTTCTGTTTGTTCAAAAATATTATTTTTCGTTTAAATTCAACTATTTAATTAAAAGTTTATCTTT
>NC_046660.1:18030021-18031543 GCF_010883055.1 Belonocnema kinseyi
ATTAATCTCTTTTGATTGAATGTTCAACTATTTGCTTGTTAAGCCTTCTGTTTGTTCAAAAATATTATTTTTCGTTTAAATTCAACTATTTAATTAAAAGTTCATCTTTCGTGGTAGAAAATTATATTTATTTTGAAAATTCAAGTTTTCAGGTTGATGATTCAACTTTCTGATAAAAAATTCGTAATCTTTTGGTTTGAAAATGAATTAATTGGTTGAAATAATAACTTTTTTTGGTTGAAATTTAATCTTTTTTGTTGAAAAATGTGACCATTTGGTTGGAAATTCAACTATTTGGTTGGAAATTATTATTGAAACAATTATTTGAAAATAAATGTATATTAATTTAATGTTAAAGAATTAATACGCCCCACCATTTTCCTATTTTCGTGAAAAAAACACCCTATTTTGTTGTCCCGCGAAGTCTTGGAAACGAATGAAATGATGGACAAAAGTAATATTTCGTTCCAGGCGATTCAAAGAGGATTTGGCAGTCATTGATGACACTTATCCAACCGAGCGACAGCAGGATGTGTCCGAATTTCTCATGAAGTTCCTCAATCATTTGAAGTCAGACTTTGAGAAATTGATGAGCGGTGAGGCGAAAATCCAGGAGATTGAAAATGTCCCGGAAAATCCGCAAGATCACCGAAAATCAAAGGCAGCTCTCGAGTCGAACAAGCGTCGTCCTCTGGTCGATATTTCCTCTGTGAATGGGAAATTGCGAAGGAACAGTAATCTTGCCGAGCCGAGTTCGAGTCCCAAGTCGCAGAATAGTTTTGAGAGGCTAGCAAACGGAACGGAATTGGCCAAGGAAAATTCCGTGAGCGAAGTCTCGAAAAATCCGATCGATGAATACTTTCTCTCGGAAATGATGGAGCAGTGCGTTTGCAAGGGTTGTGCGGACAAGCGGCACATCAAGGTGGACAATATGATGCTCTACATTGAATTGCTGTCGAAGCAGAATGGGGAGGAGCCGGTTAATTTGCAGGAGGCAATTTTTCGAAATTTTGCCAACGACGAGAGGACTGCGACTTGTGAGAAGTGCCAGCACGAGGTTCAAGATGTCACAACGACTTTCAGCAAGCATCCGAAAATTCTTGTTGTCCAGGTCAATCGGTACGGACCAACGGAAACGGGCATGAGGAAAATTTGCAAATCTGTCGCAATTCCAGAGAAGTTGGTTATCAGTCCCGCTTTGATGTGAGTATGATTAAAAAACATTTATTTTATTTTACTTTTTTTTTTTTTTTAATTGAACTACTTCAGGCATTTTCAAAGATTCGAAGGATTTTTCAATAAATTTCAAATGACTTTAGGGCATTCTTTATACAGCCAAGGAATTAATGAAGATTTCAAGAGCATTTAAAAAAAAAAAATTATAGAGATTTTTTAATAGATTTCCACAGATATTTGAGTGTTTTTTTTTTTTAATTTACAATTGCATGGATATTATAATTTTCAGTTTAAAAATTTATAATTTAAATCCCTTCAATTAATATTATTCAATTTTAAGTCTTAA
>NC_046660.1:18031643-18038731 GCF_010883055.1 Belonocnema kinseyi
TCGAAGAATTTTCAGATGATTTTAAATTTTTTAGGCTTTTTTTTTAAATTTTAGGGCGTTTTTCAATAGATTTCAAGAAATTTTAGGGTATTTTTACAACATACGAAGAATTTTTGAAAGAATTTAAAAAGATGGCAAAGGATTGGAAATTATTCAGGGCATTATAATTGCGCGGATTTTTCAATAGATTTTAAAGGATTTACATACAATGAAATTTCAAAAGCTTTACAATTTTTGAAGGAGTTTTTTAAAATTATTTTAAATATTTTAGAGCATTTTAAGACATTAGAAGGATTTTTAAATACATTTCAAACGATTTTAAGACATATTTAAAGCATCCAAGGAATTTTCAAGATCTTTAAAAAGTTTTAAGGTATTTCAAAGAATTTAAAATAATTTAAGGTATTTTAAAGGATATGGAATATTTTAGAATATTTTAAAAGATTACAAGGATTTTTCAATAGATTTAGAAGGATTTTAGGGCATTTTTAAAACATAGAAAGAATTTTCAAGATTTTAAAAAAGTTTCCATGTATTGTCAAGGATTTGATATATTTTGTGGTATTTTAAAATTGCATCCAAATTTTCCAATCCACAGAATTTTTTTAAGTCATTTAAAAAGATTTGAAATTAATTGGGGTATTTTTTTAATTTTCGATTTTAATATGATCTGAATGTAGGATTTCCAAAAATTTGAAAGATTTTAAAATATTTTTTAAAATCCCAAGGAGTTTTTAAGAGCTTTAAAACATGGTCAAGGATTTCAAAAGGTTTTAAAAGAGTCAAAAGATTCTGGGGTATTTTAAATATTTAATAGATTTCAATAATTTATAGATATTCCAGAAGACTTTTAACATTACAGAGTATTTTTGTTTAAATTTCAATGAATTTTCAAGAGCCTTTAAAAGTTTGAAGTGGTTTCAAAGAATTTTCAATATTTTCTGGTATTTTTAAAAATTCCACGTAATTTTCAAGATCTTCACAAAATTTCAGGGGGTATTATAAAGTATTTGAAATATTGTAGAAGGGTGGGCGCTGGACCGGGAAACCGAGAAATGAAAGTGCTTTTTTTTTACCAGGAATTTTGAAAAATTTGTAAATGAAAAATCTGTCTACGTTCGATTTCAACAGTTTATAAATAATAAGTTGAATTGTTATGTTTTTAATTATGCTATTATTTAGCTTACAATGCGTAATTAAAAATTTGTTTACTTAAAAATTTTTATTTTTAATCTTAAATTTTTAATTTAAAGAATTTTTAAATCCTTTCTTAAAGAATTGAACAAATAAAAGCCTTTGAAGTTGAAAATTTTCGATAAAAAACATTTTTATTTGATAAATAAATAATTTTTTAAAATTTATCTGTACTTAAAAGTCTTAGTGATTGAACAAATGTGAACGTGTGATTGAAAGTTTATAAACTATTTTCAACTTAATAATAACTGCATAATAATATATTCTTAGTTAAAGAATTTTATTAAAATTTAAATATTATTTCAGTCTAAAATATTCCATTTTTAACCCATTCGATTTGAAAATTTTAATTAAAACAAAGATTAATTATTGAATATTTAGCAATATTTTAATTTTTATTTAAGACAAGTAAGTTGAAACCAAATATTTAAAATTAAAGAATCTTTAACTGAATTGTTTGACATAGAAAGTCTGCAATCGTTAAAATTTCGAAGTGTCTTTAAACTTTGAACGTTACAATTTTAATTGTTGTACTTGAAAACTGCTTAATTTGTAAGTGAAATTTAAAAATTTTTCATTTAAATCTTTTAATTTAATTTTAATTTTAAATCCCTCAAAATTACTCAAATTTCGCCTAAAAATAATAAATGTTGCATAATTATTTATACATCCAAATTGTAAATAAATTTTCTAAATTTTGCAGCATTTTCTGAAAATTTTAGAAAAAATTCAATCCATTTTGACAGATATTTAGAGATTCTGAAAAAAATTACGAAATAATTTAAAATGTAAAACAAATTTAAAACAACTTCTGGATTTCTCAAGATTTTGAAAATTTTTTTTGAAGCTTTCCAAGGATGTTTAAACTATTTAAAAAGAAAATAATTGAATTTCTAATTTATGAAGTGTTCAGTAAAATTTTTTTAAATTTTTCAATATTTGCTGTTTCTAGTATAAAATTCCTTAAAATGATATAATTTTGAAAATTTTAAAGTTCATTGATTGGTTTTTTTATTTAGAGCATTGAAAATAATAACGTGGATTTATGTTTTTTTATATTTTATATTATTTTGCTAAAAATTATTTTTTTATTTGTAATTCACTTTAATTATTCCACTTTTGGTTGAAAATTGATCGTTTTTAGTAGAAAACATAACTACCTTGTTAAGAAATCATTCACCTTTTTTTTTAATCTATCTTTTTGGCAGAAAATTTATTTTCTTGATTGAAAATTCATCTTTTTCTTTGAAAATTCAACAGTTTGTTTGCAATTTTATCTCTCTCTCTTGACTGAGAAATCGTTCGCAGTGGAAAATACAATTAATTCAATAATTAAATACCTTTTCGAATAAAATATCAACTATTACCATTTTCGTTAAAAATTAATCTATTTTTAATTATTTTTTTGGGTTGAAGATTCATCTTTTTGCTTGAAAAATGAACTATTTTAATGAAAGTTCTGTTTTTCTTTGATTGAAAAATCAATTTTTTTTACTGAAAATTTAAATATTCCTGTTTAAACATTAAACCATTTTGTTGAAAAATTATTTATGTTTGTTCATTGAAAATTAATGATTTTGAATTGAAAATATTACTTTTTCACTTAAATATTCCCTTATTTTAGGTAAAAATGTATCTCTTTAGTTCGAAAT
This sequence comes from Belonocnema kinseyi, assembly GCF_010883055.1. Classification (NCBI taxonomy): domain Eukaryota; kingdom Metazoa; phylum Arthropoda; class Insecta; order Hymenoptera; family Cynipidae; genus Belonocnema; species Belonocnema kinseyi. The sequence continues at coordinate 18,034,490 of NC_046660.1, forward strand.
TAATTTTTTTTAGTATTCAATTTTTAGTATTTATAAATCAACTTTTTTAGTTGAAAATTTGTCTTTTTTAGTAGAAAAATTTATCATTTTAGTTAAAAATTCATCTCTTTGGTTTGTAAATTAACTTGTTTTTGAAAATTCTTTTTTTTTTTACTGAAAATGTAACAACACTATTCCAATTGAATATTTAATCATTTTAGTTTAAAATTCATGTAATTTGTTGACAAATCGTCTTTTTTTTAGAAATTGGTCTTTTTGGTTTAAATTTTAAAGAATTAATCATTTGGTTAAAAAGTTGCCTTTTTAGAGAAAATTCAACTACTTTTTTGAAAATTGATGATATATTTTGCTTTAAAAAATCGTCATTTTTGGTAAAAAATTAATCTTCTTGTTTTGAAATTAAGCATTCCAACGATGTTTAAACTATTTAAAAAGAAAATAATAGAATTTATAATTTAAGAAGTGTCCAGTTAAAAAATTTGCAGTTTTTCAATATTTGATGTTTCTAGCTTAAAATTCCTTAAAATTATATAATTTTGAAAATTTTAAATTTCATTGATTGATTTTTTAATTTAGAGCATTGAAAATGATAGCGTGGATTTATAGTTTTTCATGTTGAAAAATGTTAGTACCTTCAATTTTATACGCGTAAATTATTGAGCATTTGAATATAAAATTTTTTATTAAGAATTTTAAAATTTCAATTTTAAAATTTCGAAATTTAACAGTTCCACTTTGAGTGCTTTTGTTTGCAGCTCAGTTTTTATTACCTCAAGTGGAAAATTTTGTAGCTTTAGTGTTTTATTTTTTAATTTCATTGACTGTGAAAAATGTTTGTGAGCCGGGAAATGGCCGGGAATTTATTTCGTCGATTAAAACGGCCACCCTGGACAAACGTTTCATACAAATTTCATAAAGATTTCAAAAAGGGTACAGTACACCAGATTTCAAAACATTTTAAACAGTTTCCAATTTTTTTTTTTAAGAAGATTTCACAAAGATTAAAAATATTTTAATGTTTTCAAATAAATGCAAAATATTACACAAATATTTCAACGATTTAATGAAAATTTCATAGAGATGTCAAAAGAATTTCGAAGATTTGAAAACATCTCAAAGGTTATAAATAGTTTGAAAATTTTTAGAATATTTTGAAAGATTCCATAAATTTTTCAAATATTTCAATGATTTCCAACAAATACAAACGATTTCACAAATATTTCAAAGGTTTAATAAAAATTTCATAAAGATTTCAAATTCAAAGGTTTAAAAAATAGTACAGTACACCTTATTTCATGGATTTCAAAACATTTTAGAGATTTTAAAAGATTTCAAATTTGTTTAAAATATTTCAAAATAATTCACAAATTTAGAATATTTCAAAAGATTTCAAATATTTCAATGACCAAAGTATAAAAACTTTTAAGCGAATTCACATTCTTTTAGAAAATTTCAAAGTATTTCACAAATCTTAAAATATTCCAGTTTTTTTCAAATGAAGACAAAATATTTAGGAAAGACTTCACAAGTATTTCAAAAATTTTATAAAGATTTCAAAAGATTAGCAAAATTTAAAAGATATCAGAGATTACAAAAGTTTTAAACAATTTCAAAAGGTTTCATGAAATTTGAGAAGATTTCAAAAAATGTTAATTTTACCAAATTTTAAAAAGATTTCACAAAAATTTCACAAGATTTGAAGTATTTCCAAGGATTTCAACGAATTGACAATGATTTCAAAAATGTCACAAAGATTTCAAAAATTTCCAGGATTTCATCTTTTACGTGTGTAACAAATGCGGGGTTTTGATCGAGAATTTTACTAGTTTTAAAAAAAAAATACTTTTCCGACTTAGATTTTAATTTTGATTTTAAATAATTAATTTAATTATGATCTTTTTCAAGAATGATATCATTTAGTTTTGAATCCGTAACTTGACAGTCTTTCAGTTTAAAAATGTTCCATTTAAAAATTTTAATTTTTAAGGGTACGTTTCAATTTAAAGAATCCTAAAATGCAGTTTTATAGGCTTAAACAATTAAAACTCATAAGAGTTTAAAATCGAAAATTTTTGGTAAAAACGACTTTTTAGTTTGTCAACGGTAAATATTATTTAACTAATGATTCTTTAAATTGACTCAAAATTTAAGGTTTGAAAAGTAAATAATAAAATTTATTGCACAAGACGATTCGGAATCAGTTTACAAATATAGAATGTCCAGATTTTAACGTTAAAAATTAAACTGTTTGAATTGAAAAGCCTTATTAGTTAAACAAATGAAAAAGCCCCATTGGAAATTTATAATCTATTTCTGTTTCAATTAATTTTTGAATTAATGGCTAAGCATTCTTTAAAGCCACTAAAACTTATAGAAATGTTTTTAAATCCTTTAAAAATGAACTTTAAAATCCCGTCAAGTACCTAGTTTTCACTCAAACTATGAATTTTTTAACAAAAAAATAATTTTGTACGAAAAAAATTGAATTTTCAATCCAAAAAGACGAATTTTTAACAAAAAATGATAACTTTTTAATAAATTTTTTGTTACAAAAAAAGTAGAGTTTTCATCCAAAAAAGATTCCATTTAACTCAGTAAATTCTCTTTTGAAATTTATTCTCCTTGTTTAAAAATTCTTCTTTTTAGTTAAAAATGTAAGTATTTTAATTAAATGATAATAATCTTAGTCGAAAATTCATCTTTTAGATTTGAAAGAAAATTACTTGGCTGAAAGTTCAACTCTTTTGTAGAAAAATAAGCTGTTTGATTGAAAACTTGTTTTTTTTTTCTTTGGATAAATAGGATTTTTTTGCCGTAAATTTAAATATTTTGTTGAATTTTTTTTTGTTTAGTTGAAAATCATTATTCTTTTAAACTAAAAAAGTAACTATTGTTCCAGTTGAATATTCCATAATTTTTTTAAAATTTATCGTAAAGAAAAAGAATTTTTGTTTACAAAAAAAGTTGAGTTTTCATCAAAAAAAAAAATCCAGTTAATTCAGTAATTTTTAATAAAAAAAAAAACGAATTTCTTCTACCAAAAAGGATGATTTTTTTTACAATATAGTTCAATTCTCTACCAAATTGTTGCATTTTTATCCCCAAAAAATATCAATTTTGTACTGAAACAGATGAATTTGTAATAAAAAACAAAATTTTTTTTTATAAGTGGAACTTTCATTCAGAAAATATTTTTCAGTTCATTTATCAAAACCAAAATATAAGTTTTAAACAAAAAGTAAATTTTTTACAAAATAGTTAAATTTTCGATAAAATAGTATAACAGCTTAATTTCTGATAAAGAAGGTAAACTTTAAAATGAAAAAGACAAACTTTCAACCGAAAAGTTTACGAAAAAATGCAATTTTGTAGTAATTAAAATAAATTCTGAGATTCTCATAAATTCTCGGAGAATTTATTTCTCAGTTATATTATCGTTAATTTTTTTTTAGCTTTCATTTTCATTATTGAGGTAATGAATGCAACATTTTTAAATTAAAAACTTGTAAATTTAAATGTGAAAAGTTTGAATTGTTTGCGAACGGGGATAGAAGACGTTGGATTTTGTTCCTAGAAATGAAAGTGGCAATTTAAAATTGCTGAAAAATGGGATTTTTGTTGTTTTTTTTTTTCAGGAGTGACGGATCCGAAACCGACGAAATCTACAAACCAATTTGCGTAATTTCTCATGTCGGGGATGGAATGGATTGCGGGCATTACACGAGTTACATTGAGCACGACGATCAGTGGTACCACTACAACGACATGAATGTCTATCCCATGACAAGCTTGCAAGTTTTCGAAGCCGCCCAAACTACCGCCTATCTGGTATTCTTTGTCAATGCAAATCTCCTAGAAAAACCAAACACTGACCCTTCAAAGACGCATTTCAATTAATAGTACCTACTATATTTAATTTACCGAAAATAATTGACAAAGTATTAGATTCGCAAGTGCAGGGTTTTTTTTTTTTTTATATATTTTTTTAAAAATATTTTCTTGTCCCTTTTCTCCGCGAATTAAGTTTTCCCTTTTTCAAGCTGTGACTAGAGTTGCAAAACACGTCTTAGAATTTACATTAGTATGATAAAAAAAAAAGATATATATATATAGATAAGAAAAAAATAAATAGGTTCAAAGACTGTTTTTGCTTTCTGATTGTATTAAAATTCCACTGCCACTTGCTTCATTAATCGACTCGGTTTCTTTCTTTTTTTTTTTTTCTTTTTCTTTTTTTTTTTC
>NC_046660.1:18038831-18040262 GCF_010883055.1 Belonocnema kinseyi
TAAAAAATAAAAAAGGGTAACTTTCTGATTCAATCTTGAAACTTCTGTTGTCGACGAAACCTTAGATGTTAGGTAGAATTAATAATATCTGTCTCGTAAATTACATATTAACGAAATATTTAAAACGAGAGAGTGAGTGAGTGAGAGAGTGAAAGTGATGAGTATAATATTATAATATAGAATTTTCAATTTTATAATCCTGATTATTATTATTATTTTTTTTTTTCAGTTGGAATTTAATTTACGTTGATATCTGCTTAAAATCATAATGTTAGTGACAGTGCTGATCAGTTCGTACTTTTTCTATACCAAAAATTTATGTACCAACGAACAAAATGAATGCAACTTGATTCTTTTTTCTCCTGAAGCCCTAGTTTTACCGAATGAACTACGATTTTTTCGTTGTTGTTGTTGTTTTTCTTGTTTTTTTTTTTTTGCTTCTTTTTTTTTCTCTCTCTCTGAAATTTACAAAAATCAATTGTCGATGGAAGTTTTTTTTTTTTTTTTCGTGTAAAATTTAGTGTATCTCGAGTCGAATTCAGATGAAGAAAGAAATAAAAATAATTTTTTTATTTCACTGAGTGGAGTAGATTTGGAGATTTTCTTTTTTAAATTTGACGAATTTTTCTTTTGTCGGTTGTAATTGATTTGCGAGATTTTTTTAACGAGAGTTAATAAGAGACGAAAAATAATGAATACTTTATGATTTCCCAAGTGCATGTAAAGAGATATATTTGTAAGGTTTAAGTAGACGAGGGGGGATGCAAGGTAGATATCGTTTTGTGAACGGTATTAAAATAAGAAAAGTGTAGGATTCTAGGTTATTATTTTGTGTACATGGTGTATGATATTATAATGAAAAAATAGGTAACTTGAATATGAACTTAAATTATGTATATGAATTGAATGCCGAATCATATGAGATAAATTTACAATTTTTTTTTTCTTTTTTTTTTTCTCGCAAAACCAACGGTGGTTTTTGCATTTATTCAGTTGGACAATTCGACGGCTGATCCCATAACAAAGACCATATCCAAAGTATGTAATGTAACGATTTATTCGCGATTCCTTTAGTTTTAAGTGCGCTAAACAAAAAAAAAAAAATATTTAGATTCAAACATCTACTGTACATTATTCAACTTGTAAGTATAATATCGTTCTCATCTGAAAGATTTGGTTCCTATTCAAGTGTAATGTATTTTGTATTTTATTAAATTCGATTTCACCGCAATTTATTTTTATATCATTTATTTATAATTAATTTATTTATTTATTTAAGCAAAGGGGCGAATTCTGAACAAAGTAGTTGAATTTTTAACCAAAATGTTGAATTTTCAAAAAAAAAAAAAAAACAGATTTAACTTGAACCAAAAATAAGCCAAAAAGAGGTATCTTTTGGAAGATTGTTGAATTTTTAAATCAAAAGGACGA
>NC_046660.1:18040362-18049651 GCF_010883055.1 Belonocnema kinseyi
TTAACCAAAATGTTGAATTTTCAAATAAAAAAGATTCAACTTGAATTGAAAATAAGCCAAAAAGAGGTATCTTTTGGAAGATTGTTGAATTTTTAAATCAAACTGACGAATGTATGAAAATATAGTTAAATTTTCGACCAAAAAAATATCACTTATTTAGGATGGCCGATTGAATTTTATGAGACCGGGAAATGATAGTGAGTTTATTTTTTGACTGTGAATTTTACAAATTTTTGTCCAATTTATTTATTTATTTATTTTAACTCAGAAATTTATTTATTTATTTTAACTCAATAAAATAAAAAATTTAATTTCTTGAAAAGAAATAATATTTTACCAAAAAAATTGAAATTTCTATCCAAAAAGACGAATTTTTAACCAAAAAGAATGACTTTTTGACAAAATTGTTCAATTCTATAACAAATAGTTTCATTTTTATCAAAGAATATGAAATTTATTTATTTATTTTAACTCAGTAACATCAAAAATTTGATTTATTTAAAAGAAATAATTTTTTACCAACAAAATTGAATTTTCAATAAAAAAGACGAGTTTTTGCAACCAATTGTGATTTTTATAAATTATTATGTCATTCAGCTTAGTTCACTTTAAAAACTTTCCATTTTAGATTTGTAAGTTTTAAGCGTATATTTTAATTTAAAGAATTTGAAAACGCAGTTTTAAAGGTTAAAAAAATTAGAAGTTTTTAAAATAGAAGATTTTTTTTTTTATAAAAAACAGGGTGGCCACCGAACCGGGAAACCGGCAATTTTACAAATTTTCAGAAGAAAAATCTGCCCAAGTTAGATTTTAACCGTTTTTAAAAAAATTAAAGTGCAGTTTTGAAAATATAAACAATTAAAAATTAAAAGCATTTGAAGTTGATTTTTTAAAAATAAAAAACAGTTTTATTTTATCAACCGTAAATATAAATAAATAATTGAAATGAATATATCATTTATTCCGATAATTTTATTTTTCAATAAAAAATTTTCTTGATTTATCAGTAATTTTTTTTAATTCAGAGTGTCAGGTCTTCCTTTATATTATTTTTTTATATTAAATTTAATAAATAAATTTATTAATATATTATTTCTATTAATTTTTGTTCGCCATTAAAAAATGTAAACGTGTAAATATTGTGAGTCTAAATTATTTAATTTTCATTCCATTTAATTTGAAATTTCTTAATGTAGAAAAAGAATAAGTATTTAATATTTAGCAATATTTCACTGTTCATTTAAGACGAGTAAATTGAAACCTAATATTTAATTAAAAGAAAACAGTTTGAAACTGCATTTTTTACATATAAAGCTTTGAATCTTTACATTTTCGAAGGACTTCTAATCTTTTAGCGTTACAATTTGAATTTTTATATTTCAAAAGTTTTTAATTCATAAGTGAAATTGTTAAATTAAGACGCATAAATAACGATTGAACACTTATTATTTGTAGAAAAAATTTGAGTAATTTTAAGAGATATTTAGAAGTTTCAAAAATATTCAAAATTAATTAAAAAATTGAAATGATTTAAAGTAATTTAAGTGTTTTAACATTTTTTTCAGAACTTCTAAATATATTTTTAAATTAATCGAAATTTTTCTACAATTTTTGAAAATCCTGTAAATTAAAAAAAAAAATCCTTAAAATCTTCCATGATAAATAACAATCTTCTATTGTTATTTATAAATTCAAATTTATTTTTTTTTAATTTGCAGGATTTTTTAAAAGTTATATAAAAAATTCAATTCATTTTGAAATATATTTAAAAATTCCGAAAAAAATTCTAAACTAATTTTGAATTTGAAAAAATTTAAAAACACTTGGAGGTTTCTCAAGATTTTGAAATAACATTTTAAAGCTTTTGAAGGACGTCTAGACTATTAAAAATAAAAATAATTTAACTTCCAATTACAGAAATATTAAATTTAAAAAATTATTTTTCAATTTTCAATGTGTCTAACTTAAAATTACTTAAAATATTATAATTAAAATTTTTTTTAAAGTTCATTGCTTGATTCTTTAATTGGGAGTATTGGAAATGTTAACGTGGATTTATATTTTTGGAACTTAATCTGAATCTTTGAACTTTATAATTGATCAAAGTTCTAAGTGTTTCACTTTGAATGCTTTAATTTGTTGTTTATTGTTTATCACTTTATATGGAAAAATGTTAAATTCCAAAATATTTTGCTTGAACATTTTTCCATTTTTGATTTTTATTTCTAAGCTTACATTTTTAATTTAAACAATTTTAAAATGCTGTCTTAAACATTTGAACAATTAAAAATTAAAATATTTCAAAGTTGAAATCTTAATAACAAACATCTTTATTTAAAAAATAAACAAAACAAAAATTTTAAAGGATCTGTACTTTAAGTATTAAAGAGTGAACAAAAAACGATTTTAAATCAGTTCAAAATTTAAGATTTTTCAGATTTTAATGTAATTTTTAACGTCTTAGTCATTAAAAAAATATTAGCGTCTAACTGAAAATTGATAAACTATTCTTAACTTTAAAATAACTTCATAATAATATATTCCTAATTGAGGGCTTTTATTAAATTTTAAATATTGTTTCAGTCTAAAATATTCAATTTTTAACCCATTCAATTTGAAATTTTTGAATTCATAAAAAGATTAATTATTGAATATTGTATAATATTTAACTGTTCGTTTAAGAAAATTAAACTGAAATCAAATATTTACAAGTAAACAATTTTAAGTCCCTAAGCCTAAAGTATCCTATTTTCAAGATTTAGTGCCTATGTTACCCTATGCACAGCCCATAATTTTATAATAACATTTTTATTTAATTAATCTTGAGGATCAGTGGATAAATTGTTCAAAGGAAATGAAATACTGTTACTTTTTTTTCAAATCCTTATCGTTTTCAAGAATTTTGGGAGATTTCAAGAGTTTTCAAAAGATTTTAAAGGATTTGAAATATTTTAGGGTATTTTAAAAGATTATAAAAGAATTTTAAATTAATTTAAGTAATTTAGTAGGATATTAAAAGATTTGAATTTTTTTCAATTAATTTGTAATTCGCTCTGAATTCTTTAAAATTCTTTTGAATTATTCTAAATGCTACTCAATTCAATAGATTTTTTTTAAAGTTTCTTATAAATTTTTTTTTTTTAATTTTAATTCATCTTGAAATCTTTGAAACTCACCTTAAATTCTCAGGCATTTTGTCAAATCCTTTTAAATTCTCTTTTCATTTTCCTGAACTTACTTAAAACTTACTCAATCCAATGCATTTTTTTATGTTTTTGAATTTTTTGTATTCACTTGATTGTTTTTTAAATTCAGTTTGATTTTTTTCATGAAATTTGTCGAAGTCTTCTCCCTTCTCTTAAGTTTCCTTTAAATTCACTTAAATTTGATTGTAGTCTATCACATTTTTTTGGTTTAAAAAATTTACAAATTTTAGGAGAATTGAAGGTTTTTTTAAAATTAATTCTCAATTCTTTTAAATTCTTTTGGAATGTTTTTAATTTACTTGATTTCTTCTAAATTTACTCATTTATATTTAATTAAATGGATGTTTTTAAAGTTTTTATTCAATAGATCCTAAGTTTGAGTTTATTTTAATACACTTTGAATCTTTATGCATTTTATAGAATTATTTTCGTTTACCTCTAAATTCATTCCAAGTTCACGAAAATTAATGGAATTTTGATTTTTTTGTAAATTTTCAAATTATTTTAAATTTAATTTGAATTGTTTTGTAGTTTTTAGTCACATATTTGGTTATCAGTTAGTAGGGTTTCAAAGATTTAAAGAGATTTTAAGTTTTTTTTTAATTCACCCTGAATTATTTTAAATTCTTTGGAATTATTTTTTAATAACTTGAATTCTTTTAAATTTACTCAATTATATTTAATTTAATAAACTTTAAAATTGTTTTAAAAGTTTTTATTTAATTGATAATTAATTCTGCATTTATTTTTAATTTGTTACCCTTTGAGCGCGAAAAAATGTCCGTATGCGCAAATTTTTTAGTAATTTTAAAAGATATTTAGGAGTTTTGTAAAGCTTCAAAATTATTATGCAAATTTTAGAAAGTTTTCTTAAAATCTTCTAGAATCTTTTTTGGAAATTTTGTAAATCTTTCAAAAATGTTTAAATATTCTCTTAAAATAATTTTTCATTTTCCTAGAAATCTTAAGAAAATGTTTTTATTCTTTTAAAGTCTTTCACAATTATAGAAAAGCTTCTAATTTTTTTGTTCAAAATCTGCAAAAATCTACATTTTGTTTCAAATTAGGCTATCATTTCAAGTTTTCAATTCATTTTGAATGTTTTCAGATTCAAAATAGCTCTTGAAATTACTCAAATTTCATGTACAAATAATAAATGTTGAATTATTGTTATACATTGACAAATATTTAGAAGTTCTGAATAAATAATTTTAAATTTAAACAATTTTAAAACAATTTCAGGATTGCTTAAGATTTTGAAGCTTTTCAACAATGTTTAAACTATTTAAAATGAAAATAATTGAATTTCTGATTTAAGAAGTGTTTAGTTTAAAAAATTTCAATTTTTAATGTTCGTAGCTTAAAATTCCTTCAAATTATATAATTTTGAATATTTTAAAGTTCATTGATTGAGTTTTTAATTCAGAGCATTAAAAATGATAACGTCCATTTAAATTTTTTATATTGAAAAATTTTATCAGGTTTCAAAAAAAATTTTAGCTTCAGTGTTCCATTTTTTTAAAATTTCATTGACCGTGAAAAATGTTTGCTAAGCGGGGAATGACCAAGAATTTATTTCTTCGATTAAAACGGCCACCCTGGTTTTAAAAATAATAGTGGCATTTTTAACTAAGAAAGATAAATTTACAACAAAATTGTTGAATCTTCAAGTTGAAAACAATTTTTTTTTTTTTTAATTTTTGGCCAAAAAAGATGACCTTTGAATAAAATAGTTGAATTTTCAACGAAATCATGAAATTTCCAACCAAACAGTCGCATTCTTTACCAAGTAGTTGAATATTGCCAAAAAAAATTTGTAAAATTTCCTACAAAAATTTATAACTTAACGAAATAGCGGAATTTTCAACAAAAAATATGTTTTTCATTAATTAGTTGAATTTTGAAACAAAAAAGATGATTTATTACAAAACAGGTGAATTTTAAATCCAAAGGAAGTAATACGCAAAAAATAGTAAAATTTAGAATAAAAAAAAGGTCACTTTCAACAAAATAGTGGAATTTTCAATTAAGAAAGATCAATTCTCAACATTTGCAACAAAAATATGTTTATTTTAAATCAAAAAACAGTTGCAATTAATCCAAAAAGCTTTCTATATTTTCAAACAAGAAAAATTTTTCAGTTAATAAAACAAAATTTCAACAAAATTTTTTAATTCATAAACCAAAGAAGCGAATTCTCTGTAAAACTGTTGAATTTTCAACCCGAGATTGTGAATTTTCAACCAGATAGTAATTGAATTTCCAACTACAATCAGTTTTCAACTTAAAAATTGAATAAATTTTTAACAAAATAGTTGACTCTTCAAGCAAAAAAATTATTTAAAAAAATTAGTTTTTAACTAAGCATTTGCGTTTTTACTCAAAAAAGTTGAAATTTCTGCAACATGTATTTTTTAATCAAAAAGACGAATTTTCAAACAAGAGAGATTTTTCAGTAAATAAAGAAAACGTATTTCATAAAAAATGTGGAATTTTCATTCCAAAAAGGCGATTTTTTTTACAAAAAAGTTGAGTTTCCAACCCAAAAAGATGAATTTTCAACCAAAAAATAGGAATTTCCAAAGATCCCATGAAATTTTAAAGAAACAAATTTTTTAACCAAAAATGGTATAGTTATATTTTCAGTTAAAAAATCACTTTTTATTTAATACAAATTAAGTTTTAACAAATAGTTAATTTTCGACAAAATTGTCGAATTATTAATAAAACAGTTAAATTTTTAATACAAAATATTAATTTTTTACTACAATGATGAATCTGCAATAAAAAAAGAGTTTTGAATAAAATATTTGAAGTTTCAGTCAAAAAGATGAATTTTCATCAATCAAGATTAATTATCTACCGAAAAAGACGAATTTTCAACAAAATGTGTGATATTTTCAGTTAAAAAAATAAGCTTTTCAATAAAAAAAAAGAATTTTCAATAAAATACTTCAATTTTGAACCAAAGCAATTAAGTTTCATGAAAATTCATGAATGTTCAAATTAAAAAAATAAATTTTCAACTAAAAATGATATAGTTAAACTTTTAGTTAATAAATTAATTTTCAACCAACTAAAAACTAATTTTCCAACCATAAAGATTAATTTTCAACAGAAAAGACGAATTTTTAGCAGAATGCATGATTTTTCAAGCAAAAATGGAATAGTTGTATTTTCAGTTAAAAAATTAATTTTCAATAAAAAGAAATAATTTTCATAATTAAAATTTTTAATTTAAAGAAATCATTTTTACCTACAATGATGAATCTTCAATTAAAAAATTAGAATTGAAGCGAATAGTTGAATTTTTAAACAAAGAAAATAATTTTCAACAAATTACATGATTTTTTGACTAAAAAAGATAAAGTTTCACCAAAAAATAGAATACTTATATTTTTAGTTAATCAAATAATTTTCAAGAAAAAGAAAGAATTTTTAATAAAATAAAACTTTTAATTTGAAAAATCAATTTTTATCTACCATGATGAAGCTTTAATTTAAAAATTGGAAAAATAGAACAGTTATATTTTCTAGTCATTTATTTTTTATTAAGAATAAACAAATTTTCAATAAAATAGTTAAATTTTTAAAGAATGAAATTAATTTTCCACCAAACAAAAAATAAACATTAAATTTCAGCAAAACAGTTTCTTTTTAACAAATAAATTAATTTTTAACTACGATGATGAATTTATTTTTAGTATCAAACAAAAAACGAATTTTGAATAAAATAGTTAAATATTTAAACAAAGAAATAATTTTTCAACAAATTACATGAATTTGTAACTAAAAATATAACGTTTTAACAAAAAATAGAATAGTTACATTTTTAATCAAAGAAATTAATTTTCAACTACAATGATGAATCTTAAAAAAATTTTGAATTAAATAGTTTAATTTACAACCGAATGGATGATTTTCAACCATAAAGATTAATTATCTGTTAAACAAGACGAATTTTCAAACAATCACATGGAATTTTAACAAAAAAAAAAAAAAAAACTATTCAACCAAAATTTCAGCAAAACAACATTTTCAATAAAAAAGTTTAATTTTAAACAAATAAATTAATTGTCACAAATTACATGAGTTTTTAACTCAAAGCGATAAGTTTCAACCAAAGATTGAATAGTTAAATTTTTAGATAAAACATTAATTTTCAACTAATTAGAAACGAATTTTCAAGAAAATCTTTAAATTTTTAATCAAGGGAATGAATTTTCGAGTACAATGATGAATCTTCAATAAAAAAAATTAATGTTGAACTAAATAGTTGAATTTTTAAAAAAGATGAATTTTTAACCATAAAGATTAATTATCTGCCAAAAAAGACGAATTTTCAACAAAACGTGTACATGAATTTTCAACGAAAAAAAGATAAAATTTCAGATAAAAATGGAATAGTGATATTTTCAGTTAAAAAAATTAGTTAAAAAAAAAAAAACAATGAATTTTCACAATTAAATTTCAAGGAAATTCATGAATTTTCAATTAGATAAGATAAATTTTCATCAAAAAATGATATAGCCAAATTTTTAGTTAATAAATAAATTTTCAACCAATTAAAAAATAATTTTCCAACCATAAAGATTAATTTTCTACAGAAAAGACGAATTTTAAGTAGAATACATGAATTTTTTACCAAAAATGGAATAGTTATATTTTTAGTTAAAAAATTAATTTTCAACAAAAAGAAAGAATTTTCAATCAAATAAAACTTTTAATTTGAAAAATCAAGCTTTATCTGCTATGATGAATCTTTAATTAAAAAATTGGATAAATGAAATAGTTATATTTTCTGGTCAAATTTTATTTTTTATTAAAAATAAACAAATTTTCAATAAAATAGTTAAATTTTTAAGTAAAGAAATTAATTTTCTACCTAAGAAAAAAAATATATATATATATGAATTTCACCAAAAAAGTTTATTTTTTAAGCAAATAAATTTTTAACTGCGATGATGAATCTTCATTAAAAAAAAAAGAATTAATTTTGTACTAAATAGTGGAATTTTCGGCAAAAAAAAAATGGATTTTTAGCCGTAAGATTAATTATTTGCGCAAAAACACGAATTTTCAACAAAAATATGTACTTGAATTTTCAACAAAATATATGAATTTTCAACTAAAAAAGATAAATTCTCAATCAAAATGAGTTAGTTATATTTTTAGTTAGAAAAAGACGAATTTTCAACAAAACAGTTGAAAATTATAGATAAAAACGCATTTTTAGCAAAAAAGAAAGAAGATTTTTCTACAACAGATGATTTTTTAAATCGAAATTTTCAACCATAAATGGTATGTTTATATTTTTATTCGAAAAAATTCATTTTTTATATTAAACAAAAAAAACGAATTTTGAATAAAACAGTTAAATGTTTAAACAAAGAAATCATTTTTCAACAAATTACATGAAGTTGTAACTAAAAAATATAACGTTTTAACAAAAAATAGAATAGTTAAATTGTTAATCAAAGAAATGAATTTTCTACCACAAGGATTAATTATCTATAAGACAAGACGAATTTTCAAACAATCACATGGAATTTTAACGAAAAAAAACAAAACAATTCAACCAAAATTTCAGTTAAAAATTAATCTTTGATTAAAAAAAAACGAATTTTAAATAAAACAGTTTAATTTTTAAACAAATAAATTAATTTTCAACAAATTACATGAGTTTTTAACTCAAACCGATAAAGTTTCAACCAAAAATTGAATAGTTAAGTTTTTAGTTAAAAAATTAATTTTCAACCAATTAGAAACGAATTAAAAAAAAAGAATTTTCAAGAAAATCTTTAAATTTTTGATCAAGGAAATCAATTTTCGACTACAATGATGATTCTTCAATAAAAAAATTAATGTTGGACTAAATAGTTTAATTTTGAAAAAGATGAATTTTTAACCAAAAATTGAACAGTTAAATTTTTAGTTAAAAAATTAATTTTCAACCAATTAGAAACGAATTTTCAACAACAAAAAAAAAAGAATTTTCAGGAAAATCGTTAAATTTTTAATCATGGGAATCAATTTTCGACTACAATGATGAATCTTCAATAAAAAAAATTAATGTTGAACTA
>NC_046660.1:18049751-18058264 GCF_010883055.1 Belonocnema kinseyi
GAATCTTCAATAAAAAAATTAATGTTGAACTAAATAGTTGAATTTTGAACCAACAATTGAATAGTTAAATTTTTAGTTAAAAAATTAATTTTCAACCAATTAAAAACGAATTTTCAACAACAAAAAAAAAGAATTTTCAGGAAAATCGTTAAATTTTTAATCATGGGAATCAATTTTCGATTACAATGATGAATCTTCAATAAAAAAATTAATGTTGAACTAAATAGTTGAATTTTGAACCAACAATTGAATAGTTAAATTTTTAGTTAAAAAATTAATTTTCAACCAATTAGAAACGAATTTTCAACAACCAAAAAAAAGAATTTTCAGGAAAATCGTTAAATTTTTAATCATGGGAATCAATTTTCGACTACAATGATGAATCTTCAATAAAAAAATTAATCTTGAACTAAATAGTTGAATTTTGAACCAACAATTGAATAGTTAAATTTTTAGTTAAAAAATTAATTTTCAACCAATTAGAAACGAATTTTCAACAACCAAAAAAAAGAATTTTCAGGAAAATCGTTAAATTTTTAATCATGGGAATCAATTTTCGACTACAATGATGAATCTTCAATAAAAAAAATTAATGTTGAACTAAATAGTTGAATTCTTAAGCAAAAATTGAATAGTTAAATTTTTAGTTAAAAAATTAATTTTCAACCAATTAGAAACGAATTTTCAACAAAAAATTTTTTAAAAAATCATTAAATTTTTAATCAAGGGAATCAATTTTCGAATACAATGATGAATCTTCAATAAAAAAAAATAATGTCGAACTAAATAGTTGAATTTTTAAAAAAGATGAATTTTTAACCATAAAGATTAATTATCTACGAGAAAAGACGAATTTTCAACTAAGAAATGTTTTTTTAGTAAACAAAAGAAAACATTTTATCCAAAATGTATAATTTTCACGCCAAAAAATGTAGAAAACACTTGAATTTTTGAATAAAAAACATTATTTTTAAACAAAAATAATATTAAGGAAAGAAATTAATTTGAATCAAAACATTATGTTTATTCCCTAAGTTTATAAACAATTATACAAATATCTTCGAGATCAACATTTTTATTTAAATAATTGAGTACAACATGCATGTTTATTACCATAAATTTATTATTTTATAATTTAATTTCCTTTCATTTTAAATAAAATTCTATCAGGACATCTCGTAACCCTCGCGCCCTATAAATTTACTTTCGTTTGAGCCGTCTATGCGGTATAATTATACAAAATAAAAAAATCCGGAAGCTCATTTTGAGAACCTTGAAACTCCCGTTCGAGAAAACTTACCTTTCATTTAAAATTTAAATCACAAATCACCGAGAAGCTTCGAGAGTGGAAAGAGAACCTAAATACGTTTGTCTCTTCGGGTTATTCTTAAACTTTTATCTTTTATTTGCACAATTTACATGTATGATCATTAATTAGTGAATTTTCGCGAGTAATGTGTGGCCAGGAAAATAAGAAAATGAGTGTTCAAGACACAATTGAGGAGTTGACAGAAGTTTGTATAAATCTTCGTCGAAGTGTCGAATCCGTTGGGGATCAAAAAGAAAAGGAGAGGATTGTTTTGAAGCATATAAAAGAGTTTGCGAACACGGGATTAGAAATTAACGATTTCCAAAAAGGTTCACTTTCTAAAACCAGTTTTTAGCTGCCTCCCTTCGAGAGAAGTTATTTATATTTTTATTTAGCGCCTGAATGACGCAGCAAAACACGCCTTTCTTTTAGGTTAGGAATCGTGTCTGTTATTTGATCAGTCCGTCATTCCTTTTGTTACATTCTCATTTGGCATTTTAAACTACGAGTTACAGAGTTACAGGTAAAATTAATTAGATAATAACTTAATAAAGGATCAAAATAAAATTTTTATTTTTATAACCTCAAAAGTTTTCTGTTCAACGTTTTTCACGATTTTCGAATGATTTGTTTTTATTTTGGAGCAAAGGCAAACAAAAAAAAAGACTGTTTACTGACTTAAAAAAAAAAAAAACAGATCTATCCGTGACAAATAACGATAGACGTCCCATGATTTTGCAAAAATATTGATGTAGGCTAGATTTTTTTGGAGTATTTTTCCAAATTAAATAATTAACAATTTTATCTTTTGGAGCCTTTTAGAATTGAAAAATTTGAATTCACACGTAGAAAATCGTTAGACGACAAAACATGCTTACGAAAAAAATTGTATAGGATAATCTGGAAGAGGCCTATAATAATTTTCCTATAATTTTTCCGCGACTATTAGAAATTCATGATGTCCTGATTTATCAGGAAAAGTATTTAATTTTTATTAATGTCCTGATTTTTTTATTTTTTCTGACACTTCCGGATTTTGTATGCTCGAAAATGTAAATTCGCGGTTTTTATTTCCTAACAAAATTGGGAATTCTGAAAATTATTAAAATAATTAACAAATTTTACAGATTGTACTCATTTATTGAAATAAAAATGTTGAAATCGGTTAAAATATTTTTATATGTTATAAAAATCGGGAATCAACATAAAAGTTTATTATTTAGTTGAAAATTAAACAATTTTGTTTTAAACCAAAAAGTCTATGTTTTTGGTTGACAATTAATCTTTTTTTTTTGAAAAATCGTTTTTTGTTGAAGTTGAAAATTTAAAAATTTGGTCGAGCATTAACTGTTTTGTAGAAAATTCGTTTGTTTTTCTTTTAACCAAAATTTAAATTTTAACTAACAATATAAGGACTTATTCCATTTTTTGTTGAAATTGTATTTTTTTTTAAATTCCAAGCGATTGTTTAAAAATTCGTCTTTCTTTATAGATAATTAATCTCTATGGTTGAAAATTCACCTTTTTCGTTTTGACAAATTAACTATTTTGTTGAAAATTCGTTTTTAATTGGTTGAAAATTAATTTTTTAACTAAAAATTTGACTATTTCATTTTTGGTTAAAAAATTTTCTTTTGCAGTTAAAAATTCATGAAATTTGTTGAAAATTAATTTAATCGTTTAAAAATATAACTATTTTATTAAAAATTCTTTTTCTTCTAATCTAATATTAATTTTTAAATAAAAATATATCTATTCCCTTTTTAGTCAAAAATGTTGTTTTTTTTTCGTTAAAATTTCATGTGATTGTTTGAAATTCGATTTTTTTGATAGATACTAATCTTTATTTTTGAAAATCCATAATTTTAATCAAAATTTAATTATTTTATTCAAAATTTATTTTTGTCTTAATGAAAATACATCATTGTAGTCGAAAATGCATTTTTCTGATAAAAATTTAACTATTTTGTCAAACAAATTTTGTTGTTGAAAATTTACTTATTTTGTTGGAAATTCGTTTTTAATTGGTTGAAAACGAATTTTTTAACTAAAAATTTAACTACATATTCCATTTTTAGTTAAAATGCTATCTTTTTCAGTTACAAATTTATGTAGTTTGTTGAAAATTAATTAATTTATTAAAAATATAACTATTCCATTTTTGTTTGAAATTTATTTTTTTTTTGTTGAAAGATAAATAATCTTTATGGTTGAAAATTCATTCTTTTGATCGAAAATTCAACTTATTGATTTAAAAAAGCTTTTTGATATTGAAGATTCATCATTGTAGTTGAAATTTTTTGTTTGTATTGAAAAATTTGTTTTTTTTTTTGCTGAAAATTCTCTTTTTTTATTTTTTTTAACTGAAAATTTAAATACTCCGTTTGTGGTTGAACATTTATATTCATTAGTTAAAAATTCAGGCCCTTCTTTGAAAACATGTCTTTTGTGGTAGAATATTAATTTTTTTTTAGAAAATTCCTCTTTTTGGTTGCAAATTCATTTTTTTGGTGGAAAATTAAATATTTTTTTGTAGAAAATTCGTCTTTTTGTATGGAAATTCCACAATATGAATGAATTTTTTTTCTTCATTGACTGAAAAATATTTGTTGTTTTTGGTTTCAAATTAAAATCCCTTTTTTGAAAATTTAACTTTAACTTAACTTTCTGTTTAAATTGAAAATTCGTGTATTTTGTTGAAAAATCTTTTTTTCTTTTGGCATATAATTATTCTTTATGGATAAAAATTCATGTTTATTGTCGAAAATTCAACTATTTGGTTTAAAATCATTGTTTTATTGAAGATTTATCGTTTTAGTTTGATATTCATATATTTGGGTCAAAAATTAAAAATTTGGTTGAAAATTATTTTATTTTTCAGTTGAAAATTAATTGTTTTGGTTAAAAATTAAACTATTTTGTTATAATTTCATATAAAAATTCGATTCTTTAATTAAAAAATTAACTTTTTTGTGAAAACTTGAAAAATAATTTTGTTGTTGTGAATTATTTTTGTTGAATATTTTTTTTCAATTGAAATATTTTGTTGAAGCTTTATCATTTCTAGCTAAAAATCTATTTTATAAAAATATTAATTATTTAGTTCAACATACTTTTTTTTTGAAAATTCATGCATTTTGTTGGAAGTTCATTTTTCTTTTTACATTTAGACTATTTTATTAAACTTTTTTATTTAAATTAATTTTGTTTGTTAAAAATTGAACTTGTTTCTTGAACTGTCATAATTCTATTTGAAAATTTGATTTTTCGATTAGAAAATGTACTATTTTGTGAATTTTTTTTTATTTTGGTTGAAATTTTATTTTGCTGGTTTAAATTTCTTTTATTTTTTGTATTAAAATTTAATTTTTCTAATTTTGAAATTGAGCTGGATATATATTCCAGTTGAAGATTCATCATTGTTGTTGTAAATTCATTTCTTTGATTGTAAAATTAACTATTTTGTTTGAATTTTTTTTTGGTTGAAAATTTATTTTCTTTTGTTAAAATTTCATGTCTTATGAAATTTCAATAAAATTTAATTTGAAAGTTTAAATCCGTAATTAAATATTTTTAAATATTTTATTTTTTATTTAAAATTCATATTTTTTCTTTGAATTTAACTCCTTTTTTGAAAATAAAAATTAATTTTTGGGTTGAAAATGCATCACTTATTTAAAATTCATCTCTTTAATTAAAAATTAATTTTATTAACTATAAAATTAAATATTCAATTTTTTGCTAAAAGCGTATCTTTTTTAGCCAATCTTAGACAATTTTTTAGCCAAACATTTTGTTAAAACTTCGTCTTTTTTGGTAAAAAGTTAATCTTCTTTGTTGAAACTTCATCTTTTTGCTTAAAATTCAAATTTTTCAGTTTATGATAATTAGTTTGGTTAAAAACTCAATTTTTTTAGTTCAACTTTCATCTTTTTGGTTTAAAATTAATTTTTCTAGGTTAAAATTTAAGTTATTCAACTGAATATTTATCTATTCATCATTTTTGTTAAAAAATTTGTAATTTTCTGTAGAAAACAAATTTCTCAGTTGAAAATCCATCTTTTTAGTTGAAAATAAAACTACTTGGTTAAAAGTTCAACTCTTTTGTTAAAAATTTATATTATTGTTTAAATATTTATCCCTTTGCTTACAATTTTTGTTTGCAGAAAGTTAATTGTTTAAACTGAAAATTGAACCAATCCATTGTTGGTTTAAAACTGATATTTTTTAGTTAAAATTCAACTATTTACTTAAAAATTCATCTATCCCGTTGAAAACTCAATATTTTTATTTGAAAGGTAAGGGATTTGAAGCAGTCTAAACTGAAATTAATATAGTACCCACATAAATTTCACTCAAATATGCACTGCATTTTAAGCCCTTCAAGGGCATACTGGGTATATTATACCCAGAGACTTAATTGTGCTTTAACAAAACTTACCAAAGTCAAGAAAATGGAACTTATTGCGCCAGATTAACATAATTTTGATTTCTATAATTTTTATACGCAGTTTAAGATCAATAAAATCGTTTATTCACGTAAACTACGGTGTTTCATTTTTCATTGAATTGAAGCTTTTATTTTTTAGAATAAATACCTTCTTTTCTCCTCAAATTAGATAAATTAAACATCATTAATTGATTTTTTTGTAAAAAACTATCCAATACCGTTGGCACAGCACACGTTTGAATACCCTTGGGTACCAAACACCCAGTATGCTCCTTTTGTAATTTTACGGAAGTGTGTGCCTTTCAAAGGTTAATTAAAAAAAGATTAAATAAAAATTGGTCAAAATTATTATTAAAATTCGTGGACTTTAGAAACAAATTTAAAAAACGAATAATAATGCTTTTTAGTATTATTTACTTAATTATTTGATGGGATTTTTTAGGGGATAATGATTTTTCTTAAACCGTGTAAAAATGATAAGAAATTAATTACAGTAAAACCCATTATAAGCCTATACTGATTTCCTATAATATTTTTTTCTTGAGGGCACTTCAGATTGATAAAAATTAGGAAGAATTTGGAAAAATAGACATTATTTTGTCAAATTAATCATAGGTGCTAAATGACGTCGATTTTGGAAAATACGAAACAAGCCGAGGAGGAAATCGAGGCTTCTATGAGACTTCGATTATCTGAGGATACAGTAAATAATTCTTCATTTGAGGAAGAAAAATCTGAATCTGCTCCTCCCGAATTAACTCCAGAGACAGATAATGAGGACAAGAATAATTCTACAATCGATGATGAGCCTCCCACGTTGATCCCGGAAATAATTCAAAAAAAGATACAAGATCTGGAGTCGAAAGAAGTCAAGGAATTTGTTTCGAACTTGTCCCCGAAAGTAAAAAACAGTCAGGAAAATCCTTTAACCGAAAAAGAGGAGGAAGAGTATTTTAAATTGGTGAAACTGGAGGAAGAATTGGACGATGAACTTTCGAAATTAAAAACTGAATTGGATTTGGCTCCTTCGAAAGAGACAACGATGAATTATCTTCATGAATATAATAATATTAAAGACGCAACTCAAGTCGTTTTGAGCGCTTTGGCCACGATGAGGGAAGTCACTATTGCGAGTCTTCATCAAGAATTTAATTTGCCGATTACTGACGAATGATTTGTTTTTTTATTTTTATATTTTCGCGGAGAGGAAAAAAATCGGCGTTTATATTCTTAACATTTTATTACACGTTTTTCATTAATATATTATTATTTGTAAATTTCGTTTTGCCAATTAGATGAGCGAGATTTTATATCTTCAAAAGTTAATTTTTTGTTGATATAGAATATTTTTATAATGTTTAGGAGGGCGGGTCGAAAATAGTAATTTTTTTTTATCAAGTTATTTTTTGGGGTATGAAAAATTCCACTATTTTAAAATTATTATTGTTTTGTTTTATGGGTAAAAAAAAAGAAATAAGTTATAAATTTAGAGAAAAATTTCTCGATTCTTTGCATTTTTTTTTTGTAACCGCTCGTTTTGGAGAAAAATTAATAGGGAAATTAAAAAATTGTTTGAATTTCGAGGTTCAAAAAAATGTATTTTGTTCAAAATATTACTATATTTTCCTAAATTTCTTTTACCTAAATTGTATCGGTAAAAAGTTGTCCGATTTTTTAATTTTCAAAAATTGAAGAAATTCACTTCAAAATCTTCTACATTCTTTCTCGAATTTTGGGAAATCATTTTAAATTTTCATATTTTTCAATTTTCCCTTCAAATTTATTTATTTTAAATAAAAAATTATATAATTGACCCAGGAATATTAAGAAAATTGTTTTGTTCTCTTGAAATCTTTCAAACTTAAAATAGAGCTTCTGTTTCGAAATTTTGAAAACTCTACATTTTTTTTAAATTAAATTTTTCTATTCAAAAGCCGGATAAATATATAATTATAATTTTTTATTTCATGATAAAATTTATTTCTAAATGTTTATAGACATTATTGATAAAAGAAAACATTTTAATTGTAATTTTTTTTTAATATGTGGAAACAATTTTGTTCTTAATATTTTCCTACCGTACTATAATTTAAAATTTTTATCAGATTTTTAATGAGATAAGAAAAATAAAATTATGTGCAAAAACTTTTTTAAAGAATTCAACAAAAAAATTAGAAGATGTTTAATAATTTTTGAAGATTTGAGGGAATTAAATTTTTAAAAAGGTTTCTGAGAAAATTTGTAATGGTTTAGGTTTTTTTTAAACAAGTAGTTTTTGGTTTTAAAGTTTCTAAAAGTGTGTCGACGAAGAATCTGGAAGATTTAAAAACAATTTTTTTAATTTTGCAGTTTTCTGCTTTTTGTAGAGAAATTTAATTTTGAAGGGTTTCGAGCGAAAAAAAAATTCTTAAGATTCCTGGGAAAATTCAAAATAATTTTTTATTTGTTTTTTTTTTAATTAATTTAAAAAGAAAATTGGAAAAGATTTCAAAAATATTTTGAATGATTTCCTAAAATTTCGAAACTGAATGTAGAAGATTACAAAACGTATGAAATAATTCGAGTATGTTTAAGAGATATTTAAAATTTTCATGAATAATGATAAATTTGAAAATATTTTTTAAAGTTTTAAATGAAATGTTGCTAAAAAATTAAGAAGGTTTTTAACAATTTTCAAAGGTTTCAAAATAATAAAAAAATGTTCTTAAGATTCCTGCAAAAAATTCAGATTATTTTTATTTGAATAATTGAATG
>NC_046660.1:18058364-18068553 GCF_010883055.1 Belonocnema kinseyi
ATAATAATAATAAATAATAATTAATTTTCTTATTTCCCAAAGTTTTAGAAAAAATTCGAATAAGTTTAAGAGATATTTAAAAGTTTTGAAACGATTAAAAAGTAATTAAAACTTATAAAAAAAGAAAACTTATATAAAAAGGAAAAAAATGTAGATTAAAAAAAAAGCTTTTTGAGAATTTTGAAAGGTTTCAAGAGAATAGATTTTTTTATTTATATACGTAGGAAAAATTAAAATGATTTTTTATTTTGAAAAATATTTGAATTGATTTTAAATTACTTGCTAAAATTTCGAATAAAAAATTTTCCTAAAATTCCTGGAAAATTTTTGATTAATTTTATGTTTAAAAAAAAATGAATTTATAAAGCAAATACAAAGCAATTTCTAAAAATGTGGAATATTTCATGCCATTTTTGTAATTTTGAATGATTTTGTACAATTTTAAACATTTTTGTAGAGAAATTTAATTTTGAAAGGGGTCAAGCGAAAAAAATGTAAGATTTATGGGAAAATTCAAAATAATTATTTATCTTTTTAAAATTAATTTTAAAAGAAAATTGAAAAAGATTTTTAAGGATTTCCTAACATTTCGAAAAAATATTTCGAAAATATTTTTCAAAATTTTAAACAAAACGTTGTAAACAAAATTAAGAAGGTTTTTAATAATTTGGAAAGGTTTCAGAAGAATAAAAAAATGTTCTTAAGATTCATGCGAAAATGTCAGATTATTTTTCAGTTATTTTAATTGAAATATAAGAAAAAACTGAAAAACATTTTTAATGATTTAAAATTCTTTCCTAAATTTTTTAAACAAATTTTAAAGCAAAATTGTTTAATTTTTTTATTCCAAAATTTGTAGAAAAAATTTGAAAAAAGCAACACGAAAAAGTAGATTAAAAAAATAAGCTCTTTTATAATTTTGAAAGGTTTCAAGAGATTTTTAATTTATATCACATTTATATTTTTATATTACATTTTAATTTATATCCGTAGGAAAAATTAAAATGATTTTTTAATTTGAAAAATATTTGAAACAATTTCAAATGATCTCCTAAAATTCTGAATAAAAAATTTTCTTGAAATTCCTCGGAAATTTTAAGTTAATGTTTTGTTTCAAAAAATGAATTAATAAAGAAAATAAAAAAAAAGGCTTAAAACATTTTTTACAATTTCTAAAAATATGGAAGATTTCAGACCTTTTTTCTAATATTGAATGTTTTTCACGTATTTGAAGAATAATTTGAGATAGATTCAAAAAAAGAAAAATGGTAAATTTCGGAAAAAAGTTCTTAAGAATATCGAAATGTTTCAAGAGAATAATTTTTTTTATATTCCTAGGAAAAATTAAAATTATTTTTTATTTTAAAAAATTAATTTGAAGAGAATTTTTAAAAAGATTTTTTAAAAATTCAGAAGATTTCCCAAATTATCAAAGAAGAATCTGCAAAATTTGAAAACATATTCAGGAAAAATGCGAATAAATTTCAAAGTTATTTAAAAAGCTTAGAAGTTCTGAAATTATTTAAAAGATAATATTCTTGAAATTTGTGGGGAAATTTTTTATAACTTTTTGTTTTGAAAAACTAATTTGAAGGGAAATTTGAACAAATTTCAAGCAGTTTTAACCAATTTCCTAAACTTTTGAAAAAGCAAAATGTTTCAATTTGGCAAGATAAATTTTTTTTTTAATTTCGAGTATATTGAAAGAGATATGTAGAAGATTTGAAAAGATTCAAAAATAATTTTAAATTTGAAAAGGTTTAAAAGATTTAAAAGAATTTCGAAACGTTTTAAGAGAATAAAAAAATATTGCATAAATTCCTGGGAACTTTTGAAATAATTTTTTGTTTCGAAGAATTAAATTTTAAAGAAAATTAAAAAACATTTCAGTTTTCAGGTGAAAATTTCAAATTATTTTATTTTAATAATTTAAGTTTTAAGAAAAAATTGAAAATGATTTCAAATAATTTCCAAAAATTTCGAAAAAGAGTTTTTTCAATTTAACAAGACTATTTTTTTTATTCGATTTCATTGAAGAGGTATGTGAAAGATTTGAAAAAGATTAAAAAATAATTTTAAACTTTCAAATATTTAAAAAAATTAAAAAGAAAGATTTCAAAAAAAAAAAAAAAAACTTTTGAAGTTTTAAAATAGTTTTGAAAAGTTTCAAGAGAATGGAAAAATTTTCTTAAAATTTCTGGGAAAATTTAGAAATAATTTTTGTTTTTAAAAATAAAGTTTTTCCTAATATTTCCGACCGGTTCTAATTTTTAGTTTTTAGTAGGAAAGTTGAGCGCAATTTTTCTTTTTGGATTAATATTACATGTAAGTTTGATAACTGTAACTCTGATAACTGAAGACTGATAAATAAAAGTAAGAGATAAATATAAAAATAAAAGTTAATTATTGATTTCGAAATAAGTATGGACTCGAAGAAAAAGGAAATAGACTTCTCGAGAAGGGAATCAAAATTGAAATATTTAACTGTATAATTATTTGGTTGTTATTTTATCAGGCTTGGAGTGGTTCAATGTTTCCGAAGAATTATCAGTATACAAACATCTCGCTGGGAAGATTATAGTTCTAGATTTCTTCACGTACTGTTGCATCAATTGCATGCACATTTTGCCAGATTTGGATGCGCTTGAAAACAAATATTCAATCGAGGATGGACTTGGTGTTGTTAGTATTTAAGTTGATTTTTAAAATAATTTATATTTATGGTAGTTAAATATGATGGATTCCACGCCAGACTCAAAGAAGTCAAATATTTAAATTGGAAAAAATTTGGCTTGAAAGTTATTTTACTTTTTTTATATTGGACACTTTTTGATTCTCTCTATTTCGTTTAAAAAATAAATTTTTTTTCGTGATACAAGGAAGTAGGTTGCATAGGGCGCTGATCTAAAAACCCGAGAGGTAATCCAATTCAATCCAATTCAATTAATTCCAATTTAATCCATTTCAATTCTATCTAATCCAGTCTATTTGAATAAAATCCAATTCAATCCAATCCCCTCGAATCCAATTCAATCTAATCTAATCCATTCCAATTCAATCCAATTCAGTCAATCTAGTCTAATATAAATAAATACAATCCAATTAATTCGAATCTATTCCAATTCAATCTAAGCCAATTAAATTCAGTCCAAGTCAATGCTATCCAATCCAATCAAATTCAATGCATTGAATTTAATCCAGTACATTCCAATCCAATTTAATCCATACCAATTCAATCAATTCCAACCCAAATCCACCTGATCCAAATCAATCTATTATCATCCAATTCAATCCATTTCAATCAAATGCAATTATTCCAATTCAAGCCATTCCAATTCACTGCAATCAAATTGAATCCACACCAATTAAAAACTGTTGAATTCAGCGTAATATAATTCAAACTAATCCATTCTCATGCAATGCAATCCAATTCAATCCATTTGAACGCAAATCAATTCATTCCAATCCAATTAATTGTATTATAATCCGTTCAAATCTAATTGAATCTAATCCAATTCAATGAAATCCATTCCAGTCAAATCCAATGCATTCCAATTTAATCCATTCCAAATCATTGCAATTTAATTCAATCCAACTCAATGCAATCCAATAAAAAAAAATTAATCTAATCCATTCCAATTCAATCCAATCAATCTAGTCTAATATATTAAAATACAATCTAATTAATTCGAATCTATTCCAATTCAATCTAATCCAATTTAATTCAGTCCAAGTCAATGCTATCTAATCTAATGAAATTCAATGCATTCCAATTTTATACAATACATTCCAATCCAATTAAATCAATAACAATTAATTCTAACCCAGTTCAGCCTAATCCTAATCAATTCATTATCATCTAATTCAATCATGCAATCGTTCCAATTCAAGCCATTCCAATTCCCTGGAATCAAATTGAATCTATACCAATTTGAAACTGTTGAATTCGGCGTAATCTAATTCAACCCTATCTATTCTCATTCAATACAATCCAATTCAATCCATTCCAACGCAGATCAATTCATTTCAATCCAATTAATTGTATTATAATCCATTCCAATCCAATAAAATCTAATCCAATGAAATCTATTCCAATCAAATCGAATACATTCCAATTTAATCGATTCCAATTCACTGCAATTTAATTCAATCCAACTCAATGCAAACCAATAAAAAAATAAAGCTATTCCAATCCAATTCAATCAATTCCAGTCCAATGCAATCCATTTCAATTTAATACAGTTCAATTGAACGTAATCCAATCCAAGTCGATCCATTCTAATCCAATCTATTCAAATAAAACTCAATCCAATACAATTCAATCCAATGACTTTAATCTAATCCATTCCGATCCAATTCAATCTAATCCAGTCTATTCCAATTTACTTCATTTTAATCCAATTCAATCCATTCTAGTCCAATTAAGCCCAATCGAATAACATTAAATAAAATTCAATCCAATCCATTTAAATCTAATTATTCTGAATCCAATTCAATTAAACCTATATTATTCCAATCCAATTATTTTCAATTCAATCCAATCAACCCAATCTAATATAATCCAATCCAACCTAATTCAATTGAATCTGATCCAATCCTCTCCTTCCAATCCAATCAATTACATCCAAATTAAATCCTTTTCAATTCAATTCGATCCAA
This sequence comes from Belonocnema kinseyi, assembly GCF_010883055.1. Classification (NCBI taxonomy): domain Eukaryota; kingdom Metazoa; phylum Arthropoda; class Insecta; order Hymenoptera; family Cynipidae; genus Belonocnema; species Belonocnema kinseyi. The sequence goes on from NC_046660.1 coordinate 18,063,024, forward strand.
TCCATTCAAGTCCAATCCATTTATATCCAATTATTCTCATTCTAATTCAATCCATTTAATTCCAATTAAATTCAATCTATTTCATTCAAATCCAATTCTTTCCAATTCAATCCATCAACCTTATCTAATATAATCAAATTCAAACTAATTCAATTGAATCTAATCCAATCCATTCCAATCCAATCAGTTCTATCCAAATTAAATCCTTTTCAATCCAATTCAATCCATTTCTGTCGAACTAAATTCAATCCAATGAATTTGATTTTATCCAATTCAATTAAATCTAATAAAATCCATTTCTGCCTAATTCAATAAGCTCTAGTTTAATAAAATCCAAACCAATCAAACAAAACAAATTCAATCTTTATGTAATTCAATCCAATCCAATTCAATCCAATAAAGTTAAATCTAGTCCAATCCAATTTAATCCATTCCAATCCATTCCATTTCACCCTAATCCTATCTAATCCCATCTAATCCAATCTAATTCATTCCAATACAATGAATCTAATTTTATTTAATTCAATCCAATCTATTAAAATCAAATTCAATTGAATCCATTCCGATTTCAATACAATTCAATGCACTCCAAGTCAGTCCATTCTAATTCAATCAATTTCAGTCCAATCCGCTCAATTCAATCCATGCCAATGCGTTATAAAGAGATTGAATCCATTTCGGTCCAATTCAATCGAAATGAATTTCATCTAATCCAATTTAATTAAATCTATTCCAATCCATTTCAATAAAATGCAATTCAATCAATTCCAGTCCAATTCAGACCAATCTATATCAATCAAATCAATTTCAATTCAAGTCAAAGCAATCAAATCCAATCTAATCCAATTTAATTAAATCTATTCCCATCCATTTCAATAAAATGCAATTCAATCAATTCCAGTCCAATTCAGTCAAATCTATATCAATCAAATCAATTCCAATTCAAGTCAAAGCAATCAAATCCAATCTAATCCAATCCATTTCAACCCTATCCATTCCAATCAAATTCAATAAATTTCAATCCAATTTAAACCATTCCAATATAATCTAATTTGATCAAATTCAATCCATTTCAATTTGATTAAATCCAGTCAAATTCAATTAAATCCATTCCAATTAAATGCAATCGATTTCAATCCGATCCAGGCAAATTCAATCCACTACATTTTTTAACGAATCCAATCCAATCCTATCCTATTCAATCCGTTCCAATCCAAATCAATCCGTCTACTTCAACCCACTCCAATTCTATCCCATCTAATCCATTCCAATCCCATCCAATTCATTTCAATTAAATCCAATCAATCGAATTCGATAAAATTCAATCCAACTCATCCTAATCTGATTCAATCTAATCTATTTCAATCTCTCCGTGTTATAAAAGAAATTATTAAAATTCCTGGGAAATTTTTTAATGATTTATTATTATTATTTTTAAATTAATTTTAAGAGAAAATTGGACAAATTTTATATGATGAAAAAATGTTCTTAAGATTCATTTTGAAGGATAAATAAAATCAGAATAGAAATTTTTTGGGAATTGAGTTTTTTTAGGAATCCAAATTTTTTAAACTTATGAAAAATAACCTAGAAGGACCAACCTATTTGGACTATACTAGAACCTCAAAATTTGGATTCCCTGATGTTTTTTTTTACTAAACAAGAAGAAAGTGTCCAAACTAGAAAAATTATAATAACTTTTAAAATAATTATTTTTCGAGTTAAATCCTTGGAAAACTATATTTTCTCTATTAAATAAATAATCAGCCAAAATTAAAAAAAAATCGATGCCGTAAAGATCTGGTTTGTGTGAGTTCAGCTTCGAATCAACCATATGATCTTTTATTTAATTAATTTCATAACTAATTTTTTAATCAAAATTAAATCAAATGAAAATATCTTAGATTGGGGTTCATAGTGCAAAATTTGCTAATGAGAGGGACTCAGAAAAAATTTTACATGCAGTTCAAAGGTATAATATAGCACATCCAGTAGTGAATGATAGCAGACTTTCCATGTGGCGCGATATTGGAATATCATGCTGGCCAAGTCTTGTTATCCTAGGTATGTTTAAAAAATAAAATTATGCCATTTAAAAATTGGAGGCTTTTTGGGTAGTAAAAATTTAAAAAATTCCTTCTTTTTAGGCTCACACCTTATATTTGTGAGATTTATTAAAAAATGAACACATATATTTTTATTTTAATAATATTTATGTCTAACAAACCCCTTTTATAGAATCCCAAAAAACCCCGTAAATGAAAAAAATGAAATGTCGCATATTTTTGGCGTTTAAAAAATATTTTTTACACCTTTTCCTGCATACATTCTTTTTAATAAGCGAATTATTTATTTCTTATTGTACTATGATATTTTACAATTTGTTTAAACAATTTATTGTTCTTTATAACTATTTTCTTTTAAAATAAACTTAGAGAATTTAAGTTTCTCTACATTAATGTATGAATTAAAAAAAAAAATTTAGGGTGGCCGCTGGACCGGGAAAACCGGGAAATGACCGTGAATTTATTTTTTGACCGGGAGTTTTACCAAATTTTTAGAAAAAAATCCGTCCAACTTTGATTTCAACCGTTTTTGAAATAATTAGTTAAATTTTCATCTTTTTCAATTATATCATTCAGTTTAGAATGCGTATTTGAATTAAAAGAATTTGAAAATGCAGTTTTAAAGACTTAAAGAATTAAAAATGAGAAGCGTTTAAAATCGAAGATTTTTGATAAAAAACATTTTTAGTTGATCAACAGTGAATATGAATTAATTAATGATTTTTAAATTTGAATTGCACTTTAACATTTTTAAAATAAATAATAATTGATTATACAAAACGATTCGGCATCAGTTCACAATTTTAGAACTTCCTATTGAAACTTTATAAACTATTTTTTATTTTAAAATAACTTTTGAATAATATATTTATAATTAAAGGATCTTATTAAATTTCAGTCTAAAATATTCCATTGCTAAACCACGTAATTTTAAATTTTCCAATAAAAAAAGAACAATAATATTTAGAAATATTTGATTGCACGTTTAAAATCAGTAATTATAAATAAAATATTCAAAACTGAACAAAAAAAAACAACTAAACTTTGAAAATTACAGTTTTAATTGATCTATTTATAAAAATTTAATTTTAAGTCAACCTCTTAAATTTTGTCGTATAAATAACAATTGAACACCTATTATTCTTAGAAAAAATCGAGTAAGTTGAAGAACTATTTAGAAGTTTTGAAAAAATTCAAAATTAATAAAAAATTTTTAATGATTTCAAATAATTTAAATGAAATGTCTACGTGTACCGATAAAATCAAGATATTTTTAGAAAAAATTCGGTGCAAATATTCCACGGCCTAATTTGAAACTAAATATAGATTTTGGCAGATTTCGAACATTATATTTAGAAGCTTTTTAATAATAACATTTTTTAAGATTGCTACGAAAATTGAAAATGATTTTTTTAATTATTAGAAATTCGAATAATTTTAATAAATATTTAGAAGTTGTGAAAAACTTTTAATACTATTTTTGAATTTGAAAAAATCGAAACAATATGTAGATTTTTCAAGATCTTGAAATAGAATTTCGAAGCGTTTTAAGAATTTTTCAAGTATTTGAAATTAAAATAATTTGACATAAAATAATTCAGAATAATAATCGGGAATTTAAAATTTTAACAAATTCCGAGCTAGCACTGAAAATTTTCTAAAAGGAACAAAACTAATTTTAAATTGAAATTGGTATTTATTTAAAAGAATTATGATTCTTCTTGGAACCGGGAATGTTAAAATTTAAATAAATTCCGAGCTGAAACAGGGAATTTTTTATTAGAATGAATTCTAATTCTAAGTTGAAACGTGATATTTTCGAAAAAAATGAAAATTATAAATTGGAACAGGGAATTTTACAAAAATTCGAATTCTTTTTGTAAACGGAAAATTTTTTTTAAAGTATTAAAATTCCGGATTTGAACAAGGAATTTTTGGAAAAGAATTAAAATGCCGGCTTTATATAGGGAACTTTCAATTTTTAACCAATTCTGAGGGATAAAATAAAATTCCCGAAACTTTAAAATTCCCGAATTGGAATATTCAGGAATAATAAAATTGTCGAAAAATAAAAGTATCGAATTGGAAAATTCCCGAAAATTAAAATTCGCGAATAATAATATTGCCGAAATATAAAAATACCGAATTGGAGAATTCCCGAATAATAACATTCTCGAATTATAAAATTCCTGGCAGTTAATAATATTAACGAATTGGGAAATTCCCGAACAATGAAATTCCCGACAGAAAATTGACGAATTTTAAAACATCCGAATTTTAACATTCCTGAATTTAAACAATTATAATTTTTTATAAATATGTTTTCTTCATTATAAATACAATAATGATTTAAAAAAAATTATTTTTAATGTTTAAAATTTCAAAAGTTATTGCTTGAATTTAAAATAATAATAATTTTTAATAAAATAATTTTTTTTAAATCATTGTATTTATAATCAATAAAACGTATTTATAAAAACTTGTAATTGTTTGTCGTTAATGTTATTAACTGCCGGGAATTTTATTATTCGGGAATTTTTTAATTCTATAATATTATAAACATTCGTGAATTTTATAATTAGGGAATTTTATTATTCGAGAATTTTATTATTTGGGAACTTTCCAATTCGGTATTTTTATTTTTCTGCAATTTTATTATTTGCGAATTTTAATTCCCGAGAATTTTTTAATTCGGTATTTTTATTTTTCGGCAATTTTATTATTCGGGAGTTTTCCAATTCGGGGTTTTTACAGTGTTGGGAATTTTATTTTTCGGGATTTTTCAGTCGTCCCCATTAAAAATTATAACGTGAATTTATAATTTTCGAAGTTTAAAATTCAAGAGTTTCACTTTGAGTGCTTTCTTTTGCAATTCAGTTCTTATTGCTTTGAATGGAAAAATTAAAGTTAGTGTTCGATTTTTTAAATTTCATTGACCGTGAAAAATGTTTGCGAACCGGGGAAAAACCGGGAAATTTATGATTTAAAATTTATTTCTTTGGTTACAGAGTTAACTATTTTGTTGCAAATCCGGTTTTAATTGGTTAACATTCATTTTTTAACTAGAAATGTAACTATTTAATTTTGTATTGAAAATTTGTTTTTTTTTTTCATTGGAAATTCATGCATTTTGTTGAAAATTCATCTTTTTGTTCGAAAATTAAAAAAAAAGTAAACTGACACTCAATATTTAAAAGTAAAAAATCTTTAACTGAATTGTTTGACAAAGAAAGCCTGGAATCTTTAAAATTTCGAAGAGCCTTTAAACTTTGAACATTACAATTTTAATTGTTGTATTTGAAAAATTCTTAATTTATGAGTGTTTTTTTTTTAATTTTGATGTATAATTTACAAATGAACATTTGTAGAAAAAATTTGAATAATTTTAAGTGATATTTAGGAGTTTCGAAAAAAATGAAAATTATCATGACAATTTTAGAAAGTTTTCTTAAAATCTTCTAGAA
>NC_046660.1:18068653-18105494 GCF_010883055.1 Belonocnema kinseyi
TTCAATTTTAAAAGTTCAAAATTTAACAGTTCCACTTTGAGTGCTTTCATTTGCAGCTCAGTTTTTATTACCTCAAGTGGAAAATTGTTTAGCTTTAGTGTTTCTTTTTTAAATTTCATTGACCGTGAAAAATGTTTGCGAACCGGGGAAAAACCGGGAAATGACCGGGAACTTTTTTTTTGGATTAAAACGGCCACCCTGAAAATTATTTTAAACCATATAGTGGAATTTGTCACCAAAATAGTTGAATTTGCCACTAAAAAAAAGGATTTTTGAACTAGAAGTTTTATTTTCAACTATTTTTAATAAAAAATATTGAATTCTCAATAAAAAAATGCAATAATTGATGTTTCAACAAAAAAGGTTTCAATTTCTTATAATAAAGAAGAATTTTCATAAAAATAGTTAAATTCTGAATTATGAAAGATTATTCTGATAAGAGAAAAAACCGAATATTTTCCAAATTGTTGAATTTTCAAGCTAAAAAGACGAATTTTTGATAAAATTTTGAATTAAAAAAAAGAAGAATTTTCTGTGAAGAAAGGAACAAAATTCGAACCAAATATTTGAATTTTAAAATAAAAGACGAATTTTCAACTAAACTATTAAATTTTGAAGCAAAAATAATTACTTTTTAATAAAATAATTCAATTTTCAAACAAATAATAAAATTTGTAACCAAAACAGATCAATTTTATACCAAGGTAGTTTTATTGTGAAACTAAAGACATAAATTTTCAACAAAAAAATTAAATTCAAGCTAAATAATAAACCAAGAAGAATAAACTTTCTACCATAAATAATTGCATTTTTTTCGCAGATGAAATTTTTGCCAAAATAGCTAAATTTTCAAGAAAAACAATAAAGATTCAAGTAGAAGAGTTAATTTTGCAGTTAAAAAAATCGACTTTTGACCAAAAATTTGTTTTTTCTATGCAATAGTTGAATTTTTAACGAAAGTGGTAAATTTTCAACAAAATACATGAATTTTCAGTCAAATAGTCAAATTGAATTCTCAAACTAGAATTATAAATCTCTGAGGAAAAAAATGAATTTTTAAGAAAGGAATAATTAATATTTCAATAAAAAAATGTTTCAATTTTATATATAAAAATACGAATTTTCATCAAGAGTTGATAAGAAAGATTATTCAGATAAGTTAGAAAAAATGTCGTCTAAATTGTTGAATTTTTAAGCAAATTTTTTAATCAATTTATTATTTTTAATAATCATTTTTAAAAAGAAACCTAAACAATTTCAATTTTTCTACATGTATGAATTTTTAACAAATAATTTAATTTTAAACCAGGCAGTTGATTTTTATACCAACTAGTTTAATTTTCTACTAAAAAAACGAATTCTTAAATGAGAAAATTAATTTTCAACTGCAAAAAAAAAGGAATTTTGAAACAGGAAAATTAATTTTCTACTAAAAGAGATGACTTTTTTAACGAAACAGTTGAATTTTTAACTAAAAAAGACATCTATTTATAAAAAAATGGAATAATTAAATTTTCAGTTAAACAACTAATTTTCACTCATGAAAACGAATTTTCAACAAAATACTTACATTTTCAACCAAAAAGATGAGTTTTCATCCAATCAAATTTTAACTTTTAAGTTAAAAAATTTTAATTTTGAAACAATTTAATTCTATCAAACAGAAGAATCTACAAGAAAATAGTTAAATCTTCAACCAAACAGGCTAATTTTCAACAAAAATAGTTACATTTTAAAGTAAAAAAGATTTTGTAATCAAAAGAGAAAAATTGGTTAACCAATTTGTTGAACTTTGACACAAAAAGATGAATTTTCAACAATAAAGTTGAATTTTCAAAAAAAAAGTTCATTTTCAACCAAAAAGGTAAATTTTCTAGCAATATATAAATTATAATCAATCAACATTAACAACCATAATTATTTAAACAATTTGTTATAGTCTATTATTACATTTTTTTCAGAATTAATTTACAGAGTTGCGGTTTTTCTAAATTTATCAACTTTTCTTTTATCTTTTGCTATTTATTTAAATACAAAAATTATAATCAAGAAACTATAAAAATATAATTGCTTACACAATTTCCTATTGTTTATTATCATCTTTTTAAAGAATTAGCTTAGAAACTTTTGGGTTTTTCTATATTCTCCAACTTTTTTACGGATCTTTATAGTTATCAACAAATAGAAATGTAATTTATAAACATTAATGAGAATCAACCATTTTTTCTTGTTCCTTGTTATTATTTTCTAAAATAAGGTTCAAGTGTTGAAATATTTTTAATTATTCTTCATGGATTATATTGAATATTATTTTTCCTTGAAAGCCGAATAAAAGTTGAAGAATGTAGAAAAATACACAACTTTGTTGCTCATTTTAAGAAAATATTGTTATAAACAATAATAAATGATATAAATAATTATTTTTGATAAATTTCATCAATGATTTATTATTGCTGTACTATTTTATTTTATAATAGTTGTATAGCGATGACTGTACTGAGCCACTTACTGACTGAGTAAGGTTCTGTTCCATTTTAAGTTACCAACGTCAGGTAATTACCATCGGTCGGTAATGCAGATTCGTAGCTATAATACTCTAGCTATACTACTCACAGTGAAGTCAATTTTTAATAAAAAAATATTTTAGAAGAAGGAATATTGAATGAAAATGTTTGAATATACAATTTTCAGGTCCAAAAGCACAACCTTTATTCGTCCTCGTTGGAGAAGGCCACCGAGAATCTTTATTCCTCTACATAAAAGTAGCCCTCTCTTATTTTAAATCTCTAAATGAAATTTTGAATCACCCCCTGCCTCTGAAATCCGTCCAGCATCTTTTACCAGCTTCCAAAGGAAATTTGTTATTCCCTGGAAAAATATGCGTATTAGAATCCCAGGATGGGGAAAAACTACTTGTTTCTGACAGCGGAAATAACAGAATTTTAATCATGGATAAACACGGAAAAGTAGAAACTATAATTGGAGGATACGCACCAGCTTTTCGAGATGGAAATTTTGAAAATGCGAGGTTCAATGCACCTCAGGGTGTCTGTATCCTTGGAAATTGGATTTTTGTTGCTGACAATGAAAATCATGCAATTCGTAAGGTAATATTTTACTTATGATGGTTATTACAAGAACTGGAAAAATGGGACAAGTCGCGGAATTTTGAAAAACTGACCTATCAGCCGGCAGCTCATGCAATAGCGCTTCGGCTGCGTAGCCTGAAGTTTAGGTGTTCGATTCCTGCTATCTGAAAAAAATTTTTCTATCAATTTTAGTAAAATTATTAAAAAATAAATACAGTTTACAGAAACTAAATTTTTGCGCGGAAAATATGATAATCTTCGAAAAAAGTAAATTTTTCCGTGAAAAGGACATATAAAAAATTATTATTTGCATACTTTTTGAAGATTTTTTAAGGAAAATATATTTATAAATATTTGAGCGACGGAAATATCCAGAAAAACAAAATATTCGAAATATAAAATTCTTTAAATTATAAAATATTCGAACTGTCGGTATTTTTAAAGGGTTGAAAATCGTATAATTTCAGGAACTTTTTACTTTATATATTTTATTTTTCGGGATTTCCCTAGTGTCAGGAATTTTATTTTTTCGGGATTTTTCAGTCGTTCCGATTATAATTGAAGACTTTTGTTTAAATTTCATTATAATATTTTTAAAAAATGCTCAGGATTCAATAATTATTGAAAATCTATTTACAAATTAACAACTTATGAAGACGAATTCAAGTTTTTCTAATAAATATATGATTATATTGCCAGAATTTTTTAAATTTTATAATAATATTAATAAAATTTGTTGAGAATTCAATAATTATTATAAAGCCTTTTACGAATTAGAAATTTTCGAATTGATACGAAATGATTTTTACTAATAAATATAAAATTATTATAATTCCAGAATTTAAAAAATTTCATAATAATATTTATGACAGTTTTAATTCAATAATTATTGTCAAGCCCCTTAAAAATTTGAAATTTGGAGATTGATATGAATTTATTTTTTTGATAAAAATAATATGATTATAATTCCAGAATTAAACAAATATTTTAAAAATTGTGGCGAAAATTGTTTGGAGTTCGATAATAATTGAAAAATCATTTAAGAATATAAAATTTATGAATTGATACGAATTTTTTTGCCTATTAATACAAATAATATAATTATAATTGCAGATTTTTTTTATATTTCATGGTAGCAATAGTGAAGATTGTTTAGAATTGAATAATGATTCAAAAGCCCTTTTCGAATTAAAAAATGCACAAACTGACAAGAATTTTTCTTTAATTTTCCATTAATATCAATGAAAATGGTTTAAAATTCAATAATTATTTAGTAGGATATTTTGAACTTGAATAGAATTAATTGGATAAAAAAAACAGAAAAATAAAATTTGAAATGATAAAATTGCCAAAATATAAAAATCCCGAATTGTAAAATTTCCGAAAAATAAAATTTTTGACAGAAAATTGACAAATTATAAAATATCTGACACTTTCAAATTCTTGACACTAGAAAATTACAGAATTTAAACAATTAAAATAATTGGAACTATTGAATAATAACATTCCTGAAAGTTTATAATATTATCGAATTTGAAAATTCCCGACAGAAAATTCTCCAACTTAAACAATAATTTTTTTTACAAATATTATTTATCATTAAAAATACAAAAATTAAATATTTTTATAAAAAAAAAAAATATTTTTAATATTTGAGGTTTCTTAAATTGTTATTTGCATTTACAATAACAACAATAGTAAAAAATATATTTCTGGATGAATTTTTTTTCAGTGATTGTTATTTTAAATTCAAACAATAATTTTAGAAGCTTTAAACATTGATAATATTGAATAATTTTATCAGTTTATTTTTAATAAATAAAAAAGGTTGATTGTTTAAATTCGGGAATTTTCCAATTCAGGAATTTGATTATTAGGGAATTTTTTAATTAGGAAATTTTCTAATTTGGGAATTTTATTATTTTAAATTTTTATGGGACGTCTGAAAAATCCCGAAGAATAAAATTCCCAAAATGGAAAATTCCCGAATAATAGAATTCCAGGAATTAAAAAATGGCTGAAATATAAAAATCGCGAATTCGAAAATTTCCGAATAATAAAATTTCCGGCAGAAAGTTGCCGAATTATAAAATATCCAAAGAGGAAAATTGCCGAATTTAAGCAATACAATTTTTTTGTTTAATAATATTGTGTATATGTTAGAAATATAATAATCGAATGTTTTTATCAACGAAAATTTCTTTTAGTGTTAATTTTTTAAAATTATTGTTTAAATTTAAAATTAAAATAATCCCATAAATATTTTATTTAAAAAATTAAATACACTAGCGCCTCGAACGAAGGAAATAATTTTTCCGTAAATTTTCCCTGAACCGAATAAGATTTTCCAAATAAACTTTGCAAGATTCAATTCAGCATTTCAGCAATTCAGAATTTTATCATTGAGGAATTTTCCAATTTGAGAATTTTATAGCGTCGGGAATTTTATTTTTCAGGATTTATTAGTATTCCCAAAAAATTTCTTTCAATAAGTATCATCTATTCATTAAAAATACAATAATGAAATATTGTGATAAAAGAAGACATTTTAAAATGTTTATTGTATTTTTAAAAATTATTGCTTAAACTTGAAATAACGATAATAAAAAATTTATCAACTAATTTTTTTTTAAATGTACATAGTGTAAAATTATTTCTTTAATTAATGAATAATAAATTCTTGCTCTAATCTTGTTCTTGTATTGTTTTTTTTTGCATTAAGAAATATATTTTTTCAATTATTATTATTCTTTCAAATTCAAACAAAATTAATTTAATGAAATACATTGAACATCGAAAAAAATGTTTTGGTTTAAATATTCCGTTATTTTATTTTTATAGAATAAATATTATTTATTGGCAAACAATTTTTTTAAATGATTTGAATTCGATAACTTTCTAGTGTTGAAAATTCTGCATCATATGATATTTTAAAATTCGGCAATTTTTTGTCGAATATTGTGTTATTCAAGACTCTTAAAATTCGAAAATTTTACGAATTTTTCAAGAAAATCTTTTTATTAGAGAATTTTCTAAATCTGAATATTTATATTTCGTAAATTTATTTATTTCGGGAATCATCTATTTTGAATATTTCCTTTTTCGGCAATTTTTCTGTGTAGGGATAATTATTTTTCGAAATTTTTCAATCCTCCCAGAATTTTGAAACCGCTATATTTTTAAAATAAAAAATTAAAAAAATTTCAGATAGACTTGGTGGAAAAAGTCGTAACGACTGTCGCAGGAACTGGAGTTCAAGGACACGATTATTCTGGTGGAAAACTGGGAAAAGATCAAGTTCTTTCGTCTCCCTGGGACGTGGCAATTTATAATTATAATCAAGATGAACGCAGCATTCCTGTTCTTTTAATCGCGATTGCTGGTCTCCATCAAATCTGGGCCCTCTTTCTAGAAGACACCATTTGGTGGAAGAAAAAGTAGGAAGTTTTTTTTTTATTTCTAGGCTTTATCACTATCAGGGTGGCCCAGAAAATGCTTTTTTCTAAAATGAATCACATAAAAATTGTTCATTTTGACGTTGTTATGGCCCCTTAATTTTTCCGGAATTAAAAAAAAATTAGGGGTCTCGCAGACCCATTTTTGCAACAAAAAATACCTTTTGTATTTTAATTACTGCTGTTATTATTTTACTTCTGAATACATATATGGCAAATTAAAATAGTCCATTAAGAACGGGAATTTAAAAAAAAGTAATTTTTTTGAAAATAGGTCTGCAAGACCCCTCAATATATATTTTTTTAATTCTGTCAAAAACCTGGGTGGTGAGTTTCACTAAAAATAATACCATTCAAATATGCTGAAGGAAAATAATCCATCAACATAGAAATTGGAAAATAATAATTTTTTCCAAAAACGGGTCTCAGAGACCCTTAAATATTTCTAAAAAATTAAGTCGAATATCCGGGTGATGTATTTTACTAAAATCAATGCAGTTCAGGTCAGCCAAAGTAAAAAAATCCTTTAGTAGCGGAAATTAAAAAAGGCGTTTTTCGAAAATGGGTCAGATAGACCCTTAAATATTCTAAAAACAATGCAGTCCAGGTAAGCCAAAGCAAAAACATCCTCTAGCAGTGGAAATTGAAAAAAGATTTTTTTTCGAAAATGGGTCTGCGAGACCCTTAAATATATTTTTAAAATTCTGTAAAAAATCCGCTTGATATATTTTACTTAAAGCCATACAGTCCAGGTATGCCACAGTAAAAAAATCCCTTAGCAGCGGATATTATAAAAAAGCTGGTTTTTAAAATGGGTTTAGGAGATCCTTAAATATATTTTTTAAATTCTGTCAAAAATCCGAGTGATGCATTTTACTAAAACCAATACAGTCTAGGTAAAACAAAGTAAAAAAAAATCCTTTAGTCGCAGAAATTAAAAAAAAAAGCTTTTTCCGAAAATGGGTTTGAGTGACCCTTAAATTTATATTTTTGAATTCTGCCAAAAATCCGGGTGATTTATTTCACTAAAAGCAATGTAGTTTAAATATTGCAGAGTAAAATAATTCATTATCAGCGAAAATTAAAATAAGAATTTTTTTTGAAAATTTTCCTGCTAGACCCTTAAATATTTTGTTTTCGATTCTGTGAAAAGGTTGGGTGATTTGTTTCACTAAAATTAATACATTCCAATTATGCCATAGTAAAAAATATATTAAAAGTAGCAATTGAAGTAAAATCAGATAGAATAAGCTTTCTTCTCAAAAACGGAAATGCGAGACCCTTCATAATTTTTAAAGATTCGGGACGACTGAAAAATCCCGGAAAATAAAATTCCCAACATTGTGAAATTCTCGAATTATAAAATTATCGAATTGTAAAATTCCCTGACAGTTTATAATATTATCGAATTTGAAAATTCCCGAAAGAAAGTTGCCGAATTATAAAATATCCGAAATACTGTAAAATTCCTGAAATTGAGAATTCCTGAATAATAAAATTGCCGAATTGGAAAATTTACGAATAATAAAATTTCCAAACAGTTTGTAATATTACCGAATTGGAAAATTCACAAAAAAATAAAATTTCTTGACATTGTAGAATTCCCGAAATTAAAAATTTCAGAATAATAAATTTTCTAAATAATAAAATTTCTGAATAATAACATTCTCGAATAATAAAATTCCCCAGCAGTATATAGTGTTACCGAATTGGAAAATTCCCGGAAAATAAAATTTCTTCACACTGTAAAATTCCAGGAATTGAAAGTTCCAGAATAATAAAATTTCCATATAATAAAATTTTCAAATAATAAAGTTCCCAAATATTTTATAATATTACCGAATTTGAAAACTCCCGAAAAATAAAATTTCTTTACACTGTAAAATTCCAGACATCGAAAATTCCAGAATAATAAAATTTCCAAATAATAAAATTTAAGAAATAAGAAAATTCCGGAATGATAAAATTCCAGAACAGTTTATAATCTTACCGAATTTGAAAATTCCCCAAATCGAAAATTTCCAAATAATAAAATTTCCGAATAATAAAATTCTTGAATAATGAAATTCCCGAATAGTGTATAATATTGTGGAATCGGAAAATTCTCGACAAATAACATTTCTTTATACTGGAAAATTCCCGAAATTGAAAATTCCAGTATAATAAAATTTCTAAATAATAAAGTTCCCAAACAGTTTATAATATAACCGAATTGAAAAATTCCAGAAAAAGTAAATTTTTTCACGCTGTAAAATTCCAGAAATTGAAACATCCAGAATAATAAAATTTCCATATAATAAAATTTCCGAATAATAAAGTTCCCAAACATTTTAGAATATTACCGAATTTGGAAATTCCCGAAAAATAAAATTTCTTCACACTGTAAAATTCCAGAAATCGAACATTCTAGAACAATAAAATTTCTATATAATAAAATGTCCGAATAATAAAATTCCCGAATAATGAAATTCCCGAACAGTTTATAATATTGCCGAATTTGAAAATTCCCGAACCTGTAAAATTCCCGAAATCGAAAATTTTCAAATAATATAATTACCGAATTATAAACTCCCAGAATAATAAAATTTCCAAATAATACAATTTCTGAATAATAAAATTACCGAATAATGAATTTCCCGAAGAATGTATAATATTGCCGAATTCTTTCTACTGGAAAATCCCTGAAATTGAAAATTCCAGTATAATAAAATTTCCGAATAATAAAGTTCCCAAACATTTTAGAATATTACCGAATTTGAAAATTCCCGAAAAATAAAATTTTTCACACTGTAAAATTCCAGAATTATAAACTTCCAGAATAATAAAATTTCCAAATAATAAAATTTGTGAATAATAAAATTCCCAAACAGCCTATAATATTACCGAATTGCAAAATTCTCAAAAAGTAAAATTTCTTTACACTGTAAAATTCCAGAAATGGAAAGTTCCAGAATAATAAAATTTCCATATAATAAAATTTCTGAATAATAAAGTTCCCAAGCATTTTAGAATATTACCGAATTTGAAAATTACCGTAAAATAAAATTTTTCACACGGTACAATTCCAGAATTATAAACTTCCAGAATAATAAAATTTCTGAATAATAAAATTACCGAATAATAAAATTCCCAAACAGTTTATAATATTACCGAATTGCAAAATTCTCAAAAAGTAAAATTTCTTTACACTGTAAAATTCCAGAAATGGAAAGTTCCAGAATAATAAAATTTCCATATTACAAAATTTCCAAATAATAATGTTCCCAAACATTTTATAATATTACCGACTTTGAAAATTTCAGAAAAATAAAATTTCTTCACACTGTACAATTCCAGAAATCGAACATTCTAGAACAATAAAATTTCCATATAATAAAATGTCCGCATAATAAAATTTCCAATCGAGTCAGCCTTTGATACACTTCTTAAGGTTTCTAAAATGAAGGTAAAGTTCGTTAAGCAGATATTTCGAACCAAAATTGAGAAATTTAAAGCATTTTCAAAATTTAAAACAATTTTTTTCTTCAAATTTTAGAAAAAAATTTAAAAGTTTCTTATAGATGGGTAGACGACTTGCTAATTATCCAAATAAGAATTTCCATTTCGATGAAAATGATAAAAGTTATATAATTTTGAAAATTTTGAAAATATTTGGAAAAATAAAAAAAAAATTTTTTCTAATAGATTAGGAAATTATATTTAAATTCGTCACTAGATATCAAATATATTGAGCAACTATCCCAGTTAAATTTTTCAATCAGGCGATAATTCAAAAAGTTCAAGCTTTTTCAAAATTTGAATAAAAGTTTTTTTATGAGTTTTAGAAATGTTTGTAAAATTTTCTGGTACACGGAAAAAAGACTTGCAAATTATCTTAATGACATTTTTAAATTCCATTAAATTTAAAAAAGTTATATGCTTTTCCACATTTTGAAAATTTTCAAAAAAAGGAAAAAAAATTTAATGGGTTAAGAAATATCAATACATTTTTTATTTTAAGAGATCAGTAAGTTTGAAGCGTTGTTTTTAGTATATTTGAACAAGATTTACAAATTATTTTGCTGTAGTTAAAGCCGTATGTGCTTTGAGAACCTTCTTTAAAAATAAATCGGAAAAAATTGTAGTTACAATTTATGGCTGTAATTTCTCAGAAGTTTAAATCACAGTTTTCGATTTAAGTTACAAAATTTATGATATTCGAAAAAATGTAGTTAAAGTGTACGCATTTAACGCACGAAAACGAGCGGGCATATTTTTAAAAATAAATTTTAATAATTTTTTAAAACTGAAATAATGAAATATTTTTATTGTTTAAAGTGTCTAATATCATTATTTGAAGTTAAAATAAGAATAATCGGAAAAAACTTCTTCCAGAATTATATATTTATAAAATTATTATTATTTTAAATTCAAATAAAAATCTTAGAAGCCCTAAACATTAAAAATAGTTGTTTCTTGAATACAAATATTTTGATAACTGTTTTTAATAAATAAATAATATTTATGAAAAAGTCTCTAATTGTTTAAATTCGGCAATTTTCTACTTCGGATATTTTAAAATTTGGCCCTATTATAAACCGTTCGCGAATTTCATTATTTGGTAATTATATTATTCGAAAATTTTCTTTATTGGAATTTTTATTAACCGAGAAGCTTATAATTTGGGAATTTTATTATTTGGAAATTTTACAGTTTTGGGAATTTTCAAATTTGGCAATATTATAAACTGTTCGGGAATTTCATTATTCGGGAATCTTATTATTCGGAAATTTTATAATTTGGAAATTTTATTATTCTGGAATTTTCGATTTTTGGAATTTTAGAGTGTAAAGAAATTTTATTTTTAGGGAATTTTTCAATTCGGTAATATTATAAACTGTATGGGAATTTCATAATTTGGGAATTTTATTATTCGGGAATTTTCCAATTCAGGAATTTTATTATTCGGAAATTTTTTAATTCGGAAATTTTATTATTTCAAGTTTTATCAGTCGGGAATTTTCAATTTCGGGAATTTTACAGCGTAAAGAAATTTTATTTTTCGGGAATTTTTCAATTTGTTAATATAATAAACTGTATGAGAATTTTATTATTAAGGAATTTTTCATTTCAGAAATTATAATATTCGAAAATTGTCTAATTCGAGAATTTTATTAGCCGGGAATTTTATTATTCAGGAATTTGCAAATTCAGAAATATTATAAACTGTTCGGGAATTTCAATATTTGGTAATTTTATTATACGAAAATTTTCTGAATCGGAAATTTTATTGATCGGGAAGCTTATAATTCGGGCTTTTTATTACTTGAAAATTTTCTATTTCGGGAATTTTACAGTTTCGGGCATTTTCAAATTCGGCAATATTATAAAATGTTTAGGAATTTTATTATTCGCAAATTTTATTATTTGGAAATTTTATTATTCGGGAATTTTAAATTTCTGGAATTTTACAGTGTGCAGAAATTTGATTTTTCGTTTTTTTTTTCAATTCGGTAATATTATAAACTGTTTGGGAATTTTATCATTCGGGAATTTTATTATTGAGAAATTTTATTATTTAGAAATTTTATTATTCTGGAATTTTCAATTTCTGGAATCTTACAATGTGCAAAAATTATATTTTTCGGGAATTTTTTAATTCGGTAATATTATAAACTGTTTGGGAATTTTATTAATCTAGAATTTTTAATTTCTGGAATTTTACAGTGTAAAGAAATTTTATTTTTTGGGAATTTTTCAATTCGGCAATATTCTAAACTGTTTGAGAATTTTATTATTCGGGAATTTTCCAATTCGACAATTCTTTATTTGGAAATTTTATAATTCGGTAATTTTATTATTCCGAAATTTTCTTACTATTTGGGAATTTTATTATTCAGGAATTTTCAATTTCAATAATTTTACAGTTTTGGGAATTTTCAAATTAGGAAAGATTATAAACTGTTCGGGAATTTTATTATTCGGAAATTTTATTGTTTGGAAATTTTAATATTCTGGAAATTTTATTATTCTGGAAATTTAAATATCTGGAATTCTACAGTGTGAAAAAATTTCATTTTTCAGGAATTTTTCAATTCGGTAATATTATAAACTGTTTGGGAATTTTATTATTCGGTAATTTTATTATTCAGAAATTTTATTATTTAGAAATTTTATTATTCTGGAATTTTCAATTTCTGGAATTTTACAGTGTGCAGAAATTTTATTTTTCGTTTTTTTTTTCAATTCGGTAATATTATAAACTGTTTGTGAATTTTATGATTCGGGAATTTTATTATTCAGAAATTTTATTATTTAGAAATTTTATTATTCTGGAATTTTCAATTTCTGGAATTTTACAGTGTGCAGAAATTGTATTTTTCGGGAATTTTTCAATTCGGTAATTTTAAAAACTGTTTGGGAATTTTATTATTCGGGACTTTTAAATTTCTGGAATTTTACAGTGTAAACAAATTTTATTTTTCGGAAATTTTTCAATTCGGCAAAATAATAAAATGCTTAGGAATTTTATTTTTCGCAAATTTTATTATTCTGGAATTTTAAATTTCTGGAATTTCACAGTGTAAAGACATTTTATTTTTCGGGAATTTTTTAATTTGGAAATATTATCAACTGTTTGAGAATTTTATTATTCGTGAATTTTCCAATTCGGCAATTCTATTATTCGGAAATTTTATAATTTGGCAATTTTATTATTCGGAAAAATTTCTTACTATTTGAGAATCTTATAATTCAGGAATTTTCAATTTCAGGAATTTTGCAGTTTTGGGAGGTTTCAAATTAGGAAAGATTATTAACTGTTCGGGAATTTTATTATTCGGAAATTTTATTATTTAGAAATTTTATTATTCTGGAATTTTCAATTTCTGGAATTTTACAGTGTGCAGAAATTTTATTTTTCGTTTTTTTTTTCAATTCGGTAATATTATAAACTGTTTGGTAATTTTATCATTCGGGAATTTTATTATTCAGAAATTTTATTATTTAGAAATTCTATTATTCGGGACTTTTAAATTTCTGGAATTTTACAGTGTGCAGAAATTGTATTTTTCGGGAATTTTTCAATTCGGTAATTTTATAAACTGTTTGGGAATTTTATTATTCGGGACTTTTAAATTTCTGCAATTTTACAGTGTAAACAAATTTTATTTTTCGGAAATTTTTCAATTCGGCAAAATAATAAAATGCTTAGGAATTTTATTTTTCGCAAATTTTATTATTCTGGAATTTTAAATTTCTGGAATTTTACAGTGTAAAGACATTTTATTTTTCGGGAATTTTTTAATTTGGCAATATTATCAACTGTTTGAGAATTTTATTATTCGGGAATTTTCCAATTCGGCAATTCTTTTATTCTGGAATTTTATAATTCGGCAATTTGATTATTCGGAAACTTTCTTACTATTTGGGAATTTTATAATTCAGGAATTTTAATTTCAGGAATTTTGCAGTTTTGGGAATTTTCAAATTAGGAAAGATTATAAACTGTTCGGGAATTTTATTATTCGGAAATTTTATTATTTAGAAATTTTATTATTCTGGAATTTTCAATTTCTGGAATTTTACAGTGTGCAGAAATTTTATTTTTCGTTTTTTTTTCAATTCGGTAATATTATAAACTGTTTGGGAATTTTATCATTCGGGAATTTTATTATACAGAAATTTTATTATTTAGAAATTCTATTATTCGGGAATTTTCAATTTCTGGTATTTTACAGTGTGCAGAAATTGCATTTTTCGGGAATTTTTCAATTCGGTAATTTTAAAAACTGTTTGGGAATTTTATTATTCGGGACTTTTAAATTTCTGGAATTTTACAGTGTAAACAAATTTTATTTTTCGGAAATTTTTCAATTCGGCAAAATAATAAAATGCTTAGGAATTTTATTTTTCGCAAATTTTATTATTCTGGAATTTTAAATTTCTGGAATTTTACAGTGTAAAGACATTTTATTTTTCCGGAATTTTTCAATTCGGCAATATTATAAACTGTTTGGGAATTTCATTATTGGGTAATTTTATTATTCGAAAATTTTATAAATCGGAAGTTTTATTAATCAGGAATTTTATTATTAGGAAATTTTATTATTTGGGAATTTTACAGTGTAAAAAATTTTTACTTTTAGGGAATCTTAAAATTCGGTAATATCATAAAATGTTTGGGAATTTCATTTTTCGGAAATTTTATAATTCGGAATTGTATTATTTTGAAATTTTCAATTCCTGGAATTTTACAGCGTAAAGAAATTTTATTTTTCCGGAATTTTTCAATTTTGTAATATAATAAACTGTGTGGGTATTTTATTTTCTGGAAATTTTATTAATCGGGAAATGCATTTTTCAGGAATTTTATTTTTCATCAACTTTAAAATTGAATAATATAAACTGTTCGGGAATTTTATTTTTCGGGATTTTCCAATGGTCCGAAAAATTCTGTAAAAAGTCTGGTTGTTGCATTTCATTAAAATAAATAAATTCCATTTATTACATTGTAAAATAACCTATTAAATGTGAGATTTAAAAATATGTTAGGAAACATGAACGTTTTGTTAAAAAGGGTCTGCGAGACTTTTTCTGGGTCACCCGAAAGCTTTAAAACATAAAATTTTCGATTTAAATATTAAAAAATATTTTAAAAAAAGGCTGTACAAAGCCGGAACTTGTGCAGCGATTGTCGGAAGTGGAAAAGAAGAAAATAGAAACAACGCCTATCCTCACGCAGCAAATTTGGCTCAGCCTTCAGGTCTTGCAGTTTCTCAGGAACTAAAATCAGTTTTTTTTGCTGATAGCGAGAGTAGCACGATTAGAAGAGTTCATCTCGAAGATGGAAAAGTTTCTGCAGTCTGTGGAGCCGACAAAAATCCATCGGTATTTTTTAAATATTTAAATTTATCTTGCATAAAAATCTTAAAAAAATTATAGTCAGGGTCGCGACTTGTTCGGGAAACGGGGAATTTAATTAAAAAACTGGGAATTCACTGCTGATCGCAGAAAAATACAATTTTTCATTATTTTATTATTAATTTTTGTCAATTTATAAAAGTGATTTCTACTTTATCTACAGTCGCAGATTTGTCAGATTATTTATTCTTGAATTTTTATTATTTTCCATTATGATAAAAACTTTTAAACATTTTTTGCTCTGTGAGATTTTTTTCACTAACTTAATTTTATATAATAATTATCGTTTTTATTAAAAAAAAAAATAGATTTTCCGTGAAGAAATATTATTTTGGTTGGAATAGGTAATTTTTGACATTGAATTTAAAAATCCCTGTTCCAAGTCAGAATTCGTGACAATTTGAAAGTTCCCTCTTATAAATAAAAAAAGCTTTTCTGAATTAAAATAGAAAATTTTGTTACATTTTTCGTTGGGAATTTATATTTTTTGTAGTTACAAATTTAGCTACTTGCGGTTAAATTCTGCTGTTAAAAATTAATTTTTTTGTCTGAAAGTTCATCATTGTAATTTAAAATTCCTTTTTTTTTTTTTTTGAAAATGTGAATACTTTGTTGAAAATAATTTTTATAACTAAAAATTTAATGATTCCAATAGAATAGTTGGTTGAAAATTGATATTTTAAAAATGAAAATTCAACTATTTGGCTGAACATTTATATTTTTTATTTAAAATTCAAAATATTTGTTTGAAAAATTATATACTTTATAGAAAATTCGTCTGTTTGTAAAAAATTAATCTTTATGATTAAAAATTGATCTTTTTAATAGGTAGCAAATTCACCTATTCCAGTTGAAGATTTATAATTTTAGTTAAAAATTCATCGTTTTGATTGAAAATTAATTTCTTTGGTTGAAAAAAATGATTTATTTGATTGAAAACTACTTGTTTCTTTGGATTAAAAGTAATTTTTTTTCCGAAAATTTAATCACTTTGTTGAAAATTTGTTTCTTTTTTGGTTAAACATTCATTTTTTGACTAAAAATTTATTTATTTACCTTTTGGTTGAAAAATGATATTTTTTTGTTTAAAATACTTTTTTTTTAGTTAAAGATTGATTTTTTATAAACTAAAACTTAATTATTTCAGTTTTGGTTGACAATTTATCTTTTTTAGTAAACATTTTTTTTTAATTGAATAATTTCAGTTGAAGATTAATTTTTTTAGTTGAAAATTCATCAGTTTGGTTGAAAATTAATTGCTCCAAATAAAAATTTAACTGTTACATTTTTGGTTAAAAAAAAAAATTTCTCTAGAAAATGATCTCATTCTTTGAAATTAATTCTCCGTGATCAAAAATTCCACTTTTCGGTTAAAAATGCAAGTATTTCAGTTAAATATTAATCATTTTAATTAAAAAATCATCTTTTAGCTTGGAAAAAATTACTTGTTTGAAAGTTAAACTCTTTTGTTAAAAATTAATTTTTTTTAGCTTGAAGATTCGTCGTTTTAATTTTTGGTACAAAATTGATTTTTTCTATTTGAAAATTCAATAATATGACAGAAAATTTGACTTTTTAAATTAAAAAGTTAACTATTTCGTTGAAAATTCACGTATTTTGTGAAAAAATATTTTTTTGCAGAAAATGATCTTATTCTTTGAAAATGCATTGTTGTCATTAAAAAATCACTTCTTTGGTTAAAAAAATGATCAATTTGATAAAAAATTTGTTTTCCTTTGGATGAAAAGGATTTTTTTGCCGAAAATTGAACTATTTTGTTAAAAATTTATTTCTTTTTTGGTTGAAAATTATTTTTCTCAACCCGAAAATGTAACTATTAGTTCTGTTTAATATTCTATAGTTTTAGTTACAAATTATGTCTTTGGTTGAACATTTATTTTTTGACAAAAAATTTATTTATTCAACTCATGCTTAAAAAATGATATTTTTTAGTTGAAAATTCAATAATATGGCTGAAAATTGGTATTTTTTAAATAAACAATTCTACTATTTTGTTGTAAATTCACGTATTTAAAAAAAAATAATTTTTTTTACAGAAAATGATTGTATTCTTTGAAAATTTATTTTCTGAAAATTTAATTCTTTGGTTGGAAAAATGACCTATTTGATTGAAAATTCTTTTTTCCTTGGATGAAAAGGAATTTTTGGCCGAAAATTTACCTATTTTGTTAAAAATTTTAACTGAAAATTTAACTATTAGTCTTGTTGAATTTTCCATAGTTTTAGTTAAACATAATTTCTGTGGTTGAACATTTATTTTTTGACTAAAAATTTAATTATTATTCAGCTCATAATTGAAAATTGATCTTTTCCTGTTGAAAAAAGGTAAAAAAATTTTATTTTTTAAATTAAAAATTCAACTATTACATTGAAAATTCACGTATTTTGTGAAAAAAATAATTTTTTGCAGAAAGAATTTTATTTGAAAACTTATCTCTTTGGTTGATCTTTAAAGTTTTTTACTGAAAATTTAATTTGGATTCCTGATTAATCACACATTTGGTTAAAAATTCATCATTCAGGTTGAAATTTTTTTTTCTTTAATTAAATATTTTACTATCCATTTTCTGTTGAAAATTCTTCTGCTGAAAAAATGAATTTTTTGTTAGGAAAATCAAACTTTTTGTTTGAAAATCCAAGTATTTCAAATAAATATTCATCATTTTAGTTGAAAATTCATCTTTTTGGTGTAAAATTTAAATATTCGATTTGAAATTTCGTCTATTTTATTCGAAAATTAATTAATTTTGCAATATTTTTCTCTTTTTTGTTAAAAAATGTTTATAATAAATGTCATGAATTAAAATCGTTGGCCTGATAATTATTTACCATTTTAAATTAAAAAATTAAAATTTCAGAATTAATTTTCTGCTTAACAGAATTTGCATTGTTTTGGAGACGTCGATGGAGTTCAGTATTCAGCAAAACTTCAGCATCCACTCGGAGTTGTTTGGGACTCTTCTAGAAAATTAGTCTACATAGCTGACACTTATAATCACAAAATTAAAAAAGTCGATCCTACTGGAAATTGTACAACGTTGTACGGTGGGGAAAAATCCAAAAGCGATCATAAGGTACAACTTTGATTATTTAGTCTAAAAATGATCAAAATTTCAATTTATTTATCACAGGATTTTTTTTTTCTTAATATTTCATCTTTTTTGGTCGAAATTTCTATTATTTTCTTGAAAATTCATCTTCTTGGGTTGAAAATTCGGACGTCTGAAAAATTACGAAAAATAAAATTCCCCACACTGGAAAATTCCCGAGTCATAAAATTACTGAATTTAAATAATTAAAATTTTATTTATTCATAGAATTAATTATATCATTAAAATTAAAATTATATTGAAATAAACTTTTTTTTTATGAAAAAAGCCAATTGCTTATATTTGGGAATTTTCTAGTCATATTACCGAATTTGAAAATTCGAGAATTATAACATTTTTTGAAAGAAAATTGTCGAATTAAAAAAATTAAAATTTTTTTTTTGTTTTCAAAATTATTCTTTGAATTATAAATAATTTCATAGATTTCAACTTTTTTATTAAAAAATTTTTTTTTAATGAAAACTATTACATTTTTGGTTAAGAATTGGTCTTATTTGCTTGAAAATTAATGCAGTTGGTTGAAATGTGAACTAAGTTTTAAAAAATGAATTTTTTTGTTGTGGAAAATTTAATTATTTTATTGAAAATCTGTTATTTTCATAGAAAAGTATTTTTTTTTAAACTGAAGATGTGACTATTCAATTTTTTGCATAAAAATTTATATTTTTAGTTGAAATTGTTCTATTTTAGTATAAAATTCAATTATTTGGTGGAAAATTCGTATTTTGTAATAAATTTTAATTATTTTGATTAACATTTTTTTTATTTAACAATTATTACACTTTTTAAATATTTAAATTTATCTTGCATAAAAATCTTGAAACAATTATAATCAGGGTGGCGTCTTGTTCGGCGAACCGGAAATTTAATTAAAAAACCGGAAATTCAATGATGATTGCAGAAAAATGCAATTTTTCATTATTTTAATAATTTTTGTCAATTTATAAAAGTTATTTCTATTTTATCTATTATTAATGTATGAAAAATACAATAATCAAATATTTGTATATAAAAAAAAAGATTTTCATGTTTGAAGTTTTCAAAATTATTGCTTGAATTAAAAATTATAATTTAAAAAAAAATATTAAAAATTTTAACTATTTTGTTGAAGATTCGACTTTTTTCGTAGATTTCAACATTTTTTTATTAAATTTTGTTTTTTAAATGTAAACTATTACATTTTTGGTTAAGAATTGCCTCTATTTGTTTAAAAATTAATGCGCTTGGTTGAAATGCGAACTAATTTTTAAAAAATGCATTTTTTGTTGTTGAAAATTTAATTATTTTATTGACAATTTGTTCTTTTCGGTTAAAAGTATATATTTTTTTGAACTAAAGATGTGACTTAAATTTTGTGTACGAAAATTTATCTTTTTAGTTGAAATTTTTCTATTTTGGTAGAAAATTCAATTATTTGGTTGAAAATTCGTCTTTTTTTACGAATTTCAACTATTTTGATTTAAAAATTTTGTTGGTTGATTTGCCAATTATTACATTTTTAAATATTTAAATTTATCTTACATAAAAATCTTTAAAAAATTATAATCAGGGTGGCGACTTGTTCGGGGAACAATAATTTTTGTCAATTCATAAAAGTGATTTCTACTTGCATGAAAAATACAATAATCAAATATTGTTTATATAAAAAAACATTTTTCATGTTTAAAGTTTTCAGAATTATTGTTTGAATTAAAAATAATAATTGAAAAACATATATTTCTAGATGAAATTTAAAAAGTATATATTAAAAATTTTAACTATTTTGTTAAAGATTTGACTTTTTTCGTAGATTTAAACTTTTTTTTATTAAATTTGTTTTTAAGCTTAAACTATTACATTTTTGGTTAAGATATTATCTTATTCGCTTGAAAATTAATGCACTTGTTTGAAATGTGAACTAATTGTTAAAAAATTTGTTCAATTTTTTGTATGAAATTTTATCTTTTTGGTTGAAATATTTATATTTTGCTAGAAAATTCAATTATTTGGTTGAAAAGGCGTCTTTTTTCTTATGAATTTCAACTATTTTCATTACAAAAATTTCATTTTATTTACCAATTATTACAGTTTTTGTTAAAACTTATCGTATATTGTTGAAAATTCCACTTCTTGGTTGAAAGTTGAACTATTTTGTTAAAAAATATTTTTTTGCTGTTGAACATTTACTAATAGTTGAAAATGAATCTCTTTATTTTAAAATTTAAATTTTGTGCCGGAAATTGGTTTCTTTTTTGGTTGAAAATTTAACTATTCCATTTTTTATTAAAAATTGATCTTTTTTAGTTAAAAATTCATACTTTTTGTTCAGAATTAATTTTTTTTTGTTAGAAATTCAACTGTTTTGTAGAAAAAATCAACTATATGGATGAAAATTCGAAAATTCTGTTAAATAGTTTATTCTTTCTTGACTGAAAAATCTTCTTTGATTGAAAATTCATTTCTATTGTTTTAAACTGATTTTTTAAGTAAAACATATAACTGGTTGAAAATTAATCTGCCTCAGTTGAAAATTCAAATCTTTTATTGAAAATTGGTCGTTTCGATTGAAATTTAAAAAAATAGATTAGTAAAAATTCAGTTTTTCGGTTAAAATGGAACTTTTCGGTTGAAAATTAATGTTTTATTTTGAAGAATTTAGCAATTTCCTTGAAAATTCTTTTTTCGTGATTGAAACTTAATTTTTTTAATGCAAATTTTAACAAAGAAAAATAATTTTCTACAAAAAAAAACGAATTTTCAAATGAAAAAATTAATTTTCAATTCAAAATATAATTTTTCATCCTAAAATTATGCAGTTGAATTTTTATCAATTTTTAACAAAATAGTTGAACCCTAATAAAAAAGATCAGTTATCAAACTAATAGTAGAGTTTTCAACTGAAAAAAATAAATTTTTAATTAAAAATAAAAAATTTACAAAACCAGAAATAGGATAATTCCTTTTTAGTTTAAAGAATTAATATTTAACAACAAACAATTAAATTTCAATAAATTAATTGAAATTTTACTAAAATAGATTTATTTGATGATACATAATTCAACTTTTAAGCGGGAGAGTTAAATTTTTAGTTAAAGAATTTAATTGTTAACAAAAAAAAGAATGTGCAACTTCATATTTTTATTCTTAATTACAAAGATAAATTTTCAACTAAAAAAGATAAATTTTTAATTTCAAATATCAATGCTCTACCAAAAATGATATCCAATTTTATTTTACATAAATTAATTTTTGACTAACTATGAAGGTATTTTCAAAAAAGTAATAATTGAACCCTCAATGAAGAAGATGAATTTTCAACCCCGAAGATTAATTTTTCTGTTGAAAAAGATGGTTTAAAAAAAAGTATATTTTTAACAAAAAAAGATCAATTTTTTTTTAAATATCATAATAGAATCCTCGAAACAAAGATGAAATTTGAATTAAGAAGTTTATTTTTCTACCAAAAATAACGAATTTTAAACAAATATCTGAATTTCTAAATACTGCATCAAAACAGATAAATTTGTTTCCAGATAATTCAATCTTTAACGAAGAAAGGTCGATTTTAAACCAAAACGATTAATTTTTTGCCAAAACAGAAAAATTAAAAAAATTGAATTATTAAGTACAAAAGGTCAATTTTCAACCGAAAATAGTAGAATCGAAAATTCTTTTAAAGAAATTTGTTTTTGACAAACTGAAAAGGAATTTTTTTTAAATCACTGAATCCTTATTGAAAAATATTAATTTTCAACCAATAGTATTACGTTTTTACAAAAAATTATGAATTTTCTACAAAATCTAGAAAGTTTCAAACAAATATTTGATTTTTATCTAAAAAATATCATTTTTAATAATTTTCAACTTAAAGAAGTGCAATTAAAAATATTAATACATTTTTAACGAAAAATGGAAAGTTAAATTTTCACTTCAATAAATTAATTTTGAAAAATAAGAATTTTCAGAAAAATGGTTGAATCCTAAATCAGCCAGAACAATTTTCAAACAAGAAGATTAATTTTATACTAAAAAGACGAATTTTTAACAAAATCCATAAATTTTTAAAGAATTAGTTAGATTTTTAACTAAAAAAGATTAAAATTTAATTTAAAAAATTACTTTTTCACCAAAAATGTCATATATTAATTTTCTGTTAAAAAAATTAATTGAAAAAAAAGTGTTATACAAATTATTTCAAAGGAGATCGAATCCATTTACCATTAGGCAGATTCTGCATTTCAAGTCGTTGAATCGATCAGGAAGGGAATTATGTTGTTTTTAGATTAAAATTTAAGAGAACTATTTTTTCTTCATACAAAAATTCTATTTAGTAAAATTTTTTTATGTCTTGACTAAAATTGTTTTTTGGTTAAAAACTCATCTCTTTGCCTTTTTGGGTGGAAAACTCAAAAATTTTGTAGATATTTTTCCTTTTTCTTTGTTTCTTCTAGAGCTTTGCGCTCGAGTAAAAATGGATCTTTTTTGAGTTGAAGATTCATCATTTTAGTTGAAAATTTAATTCTTGTGTTGAAAATTCTTTCTTTCTTTGGTTGAAAATTAATCTTTTTTGTTGAACATTTCTCTAATTGTTTTAAGGTTGAACGACCTTTTACAAATTAAGTTTTTTGGTTGAAGATTTATTATTTTAGTTAAAAATTTATCTCTGGTTAAAAATTAAAAATTTTCTTGAAATACATTTTTTGATTCAATTCAGCTGTTTTTTTTTTAAAATAACCATACTTTTTAGTTTTTTGTTGAAAATTTATCTACTTATTTCAAAGTTTAACTATTTTGTTAAAAGGTTATGTTTTTGGATAAGAAAGTAACTATTTGGTTGCAAATTCGTTAATTCGTTAACTCCAGTTAAAAAAAAACAAGAATCCAACGACCAAATTTGGACCACAACGAATAAACAAAAACAAAAAATTCTATTGCAATCTGAAAAAAATGATACAAAAATAAAAAAGAGGAAATAAAAATGAGAAGGCCTTCTCATTTTTCTTTCTTTTTTTTATTTTTGTATGATTTTTAAAAATAATTTTTATTTTTTTTTATATTTTTATTTTTTTTCTTAGATCGCAATAGAATTTTTTGTTTTTGTTTATTCGCTGTGGTCCAAATTTGGTCGTTGGATTCTTTTTTTTTAACAGGAGTTTGCATCAATGAAAGTTAACCCTCAAAGTGCATGCATGGTAAAAATCACGGTAAAGTGCATCGTGGGTATTAAACACCCCAGCGTATTAAATCATGTATTGTTTAACCCCTATTGAGTTTTTGGTCACAATAAAATTATCCGATTACGCTTGAGCTATCTTTTACAATGTAGAATTTATTTTATAGCCATTTATTTGTTTTAAGTTTGTTAAAAAAATTATTGAAAAAAGTGAAAAAATGTTTTTTTTTTTACTTAGAAATTCATAACTCATGCAATTTTAATGATTTTAACCTAAAAATTTATTACTGTACTTTTTTAATAGTGTACTTTCATTAAAAAAATCTTGCAACATGGGTGCTTTCAAACATTATATTTATTTGTATAGTTGAAAAGTCAATTTTATGATAAAATGATGAATCAGATTTTTTGCTTTTAAATCTATTTGTTATTATAAAAATTAAAGAACTTTGACATGTAATACTATTAAAATACAAGAAATTGAAAAAAGAGACATATATAACTGTATTTTAACAACTATATTTTATTAAACAAATCCACAGTCTGCTCTCGCGTGACGCGCTGTCGTAAGTTATAAGCCATCTATAAAGAAAAAAAGTATGAAATAATCGAAAAAAAAAATTATTTCACTTCATTTCATATACTTACGTTAGAAAATAAACACAAATCATTAAAATTTCAAAAAAAATGTGCTCAAAAATGACTTTTTTACTCACTAAGTGCACACTGGGTGTTTAAGACCCCACGATTTTTTTACCTCCACTTTCAGCAGTTGCTGCTACTGACGCTTGACGCAGTCTGCTAAACGACTTTACTTACAGTTAGCGTCTCCAACGAAATCTAGATGGCGACACTTAATCAAATTTTTCGAATTAAGTATGGTTTATAAGAGTTTGAAAATTGCTTTGGGTCTCATAGACCCACCTTGCACTTTAAGGGTTAAAAAAATTGATTGGTAAAAATTCAGTTTTTTGGTTAAAATGGAACTTTTTGGTTAAAAAATAATGTTTCGGTTTGGAGGATTCAGCTATTTCCTTGAAAATTGTTTTTTTGTGATTAAAAATGATTTTCTTTAACGAAAATTTAACTATTCACTCTTTGTTTGAATATGGATCTTTTTTTGGTTAAACCTTCAATTATTTGTTTTACGATTCATGTTTTTTTTAAACTGTGTTTTTGATTAAAAATGCAACTTAAAATAGAACTGATTGGTTTAAAATTTATGTAGTTTGTTGCAAATTTGTCTTTTACGATAAAAATTAATCTTTTTGTTTGAAGATTCAACAATTTGCTTAAAAACTCCACTATTTGGTTGAAATGCAATGATTTAACTTGAAATTAAACTATTTGGTTTCATTTTGATATATTTTTTTTTGTAAATTTGTTTTTGATGATAAAAAAATTAATCTATTTAGTTGAAAATTTATGTATTTTGTGGAAAATCGATCTTTCTTTGATAAACAATTAATCTTCTTGGTTGAAAATTCAACTATTGATTCATGAATTAATAAAAAAATAATTAATTCAGAAATTAATTCAGCATATTAATTTGATTATTGGACTTTAAATAAGATTTTTAATTTGATTTTAATCTCATTTAAATTTCTTTAATTTTAGGCTAAATATAACTTTCATTAAATGAGTTTAAAATTGATTTCGTATTTTTAATTTCGTTTTAGTTCAATGAACCGAGTGGCTTAGCACTGAGTCCTAACAACGAAACACTTTACATTGCTGATACCAATAATCACTCGATTAAAGCAGTTGATATCGAGATTCAGAAAATACACGAGGTAAGTTTTTTAAATAAATCGAACGATATTTTTTTTTTAATTACAAGCCTCCAACTTACTTTAGAAATAAAAAATAATGTAAATACTGTCATAAAATTTTGCAAGTATTAAAAATTAACTTTAGTGTTTATTTAAAAGGTTTTCCTTTAGTTGATAAATTATTAAAAGTGCTTTTTATTTAAAGGTTGAAAAATAATACCTTTTTTACTGAAAATTCAACCATTTCATTTTAATGGGTTGAAAATTTACCTTCTTTAGTTGAAAATTCTTTTTTTTTTATTCGAAAATTAATATATTTTTTTTAAAGACAAATTCTGTTTTTTTTTTTTAAATTAATTTTTGAATTTAATTGTTCTTATTTTAAATTAAAATTTTTTTTTGTTGAAACTTCAACTATTTATTTGAAAGTTGAACCACTTTTGTTGAAAAGTCAATTTTTGGTTGAAGATTGATCTCATTGATTAAAAATTAATTTTTTTTCTAAAAATGTAGCAAAATTTTTTTCCGTTAAAAATTCATCTTTTTAATTCGAAAATTCATCACATTTCATTAAGCTCAGTTGTTTCTCATTTAAAATAAAAATCTTCTTTGGCTGAAAATTCTAAAACTTAAATGAAAGTTAAATCACTTTGTTAAAAATAATTTTTTTATTGACATTTGTTTATTGTATTTTTCAAAATTCGTTTTTTGTTGGTTGCAAATTACTTTTTTTTGCCTGTAACGTTAGTAGAAATTTAATCCTCTTTGCTTAAATTGAACTATTTGGTAGAAAATATATGTATTTTGCTAACAATTAGTATTTTTTGTATAGAAAATTGAATTTTTTTGGATAAAAATATAAAATTATGGTTGGAAATTTAACTATTTTGTTGAAAATTTTTTTTTAAATTAATATTTCCGTTTAAAAAATCAAGTATTTGGTTAAAAATTTATGCATTTTGTCGAAAATTCGTCCTTTTGGTTAAATTATATTGTTTTTTATTTTAAATAAAAAAGATTTTATTGTTGAAAATTGAATTACTTTTTAAAAATGCAATTTTTTGTTGTTGAGGATTCATAATTTGAGTAGAAAATTCATTTCTTTATTTGAAAATTGAAATGCTTTTTTAAAGTATCCCTTTTTAGGGGTAAGAACTATTTTTTTAACTGAAAGTTTAACGTTTTCGTCAGATATTAACTTTTTTGTTGAAATTTCATAATGTCGGGTTAAAAATTCAATTATTTGCTGCAGGAAAGAAATTGTTCTTTTGGCCTGAAATTCAATAGTTTGGTAGAAAATTCAAATGTTTTGCAATGAAAATTTATTTATTCCATTTTTGTTTGATGAGTGATTTTTTTAGACTGAAAATTCAACTATTTGGTTAAAAATTTACGCATTTTGTTGACAATTTGTCTTTTGGTTGAAAATTCAACTAATTTCATGAAAATTATTATTTTTTTGTTAACTTATATTTTGTTTTATTTAAGATAAAAATATATAATTGTTGAAATATCAACTATTATATTCATCTTTTTAGGTTTATAATTCCAATCCGTCGATAAAAATTTCAACTACTTTCTTAAAAATTCTTTTTTTTTTATAAAGATTCATAATTCTAGTAGAAAATGTTGGCTAAAAATTTAACAATTAAATGGAAAATTGAATTATGTGGTAGAAAATTTAACTGTTTTGTAAAAGATTCGTTTTTTAGGGTTTTGAAGCCCCGGGCAGTAACTCTTATTCAAATCAAAATTTAATTGTTTGGAATGGAAATTATAATATCCCATTTTTGGTTAAAAGTTGAGCTTTTTAGTTTAAAGAATCCATTATTCGGTTTTAAGTTTATTTAATTTGTTGAAAATTTTTCTTTTTTTGGTAGAAATTTAATCTTTTTGGTTGAAAATTTAACTGTTTTGTACAGAAAATTCGTCTTTTTGTCTTGAAAATTCAATACTTTGGTAAAATATTGAACTTTTTGCAAAAAAAAATCAATTTCATAAATTAAAAATGATTGTTTTTTAATGAAAATTGATTTATTATATTAATTAAATTTGCAAACAAAATGACGAATTTTTTACTAAAATTATGGAATATTTAACTGGAATAGTATATCTTCAGCTTAAAAAATTAATAAAAAAACTAACAAAATAGCTTATTTTTAATCTAGAGATAAATTTTCCATTAAAATGATGAGTCTTTAAACAAAGAAAATTGATCTCTAGTTGAAAAATGAGCTATTTTGTTGAATTTCTTGTTTTGATTTTTTTTTAACTGAAGATTTACTATTCCAGTTGAATATTCCATAATTTTAGTTAAAAAGTCATCGTTTTGGTTAAATATTCAATTAAAGATTTATAATTTTAGGTGAAAATTCACCTCTTTGGTTGAATATTAATTTATTGAACTGAAAATTTAACTACTATTAATTTTTTGATTGATAATTTATATTTCTTAGTTAAAAATCAATGTATTTTGTTCAAAATTTGTTTTTCAGTAGAAATAATTCCTTTTGATTGAAAGTATTTTTTTTTTAGTTGAAATATGAATTACTACATTTTTCTTTCAGAATTAAACTTTTTTGTAATGAAAATTTTATTACTTGGTTAAAAGTTAAACTCTTTCGTTAAAAATTAATTGACTTGTTTGAACACTCATTATTTTATTGAAAATTTATCTCTAGTTCAGGGTGGCCGCTGGACCGGAAAAAACCGGAAAATGACCGTGAATTTATCTTTTGACCGGGAGTTTTACAAATTTTTAGAAAAAAAAAATCTGCCCAAATTAGATTTCAACCTTTTTTTAAAAAATTAGTTAAATTGTGATCTTGTTAAATTATGATATCATTCAGTTTAGAATGCGTATTTGAATTTAAAAAATTTCAAAATGCAGTTTTAAAGACTTGAAGAATTAAAAATTAGAAGCGTTTAAAATCGAAGATTTTTGATAAAAAACGTTTTTAGTTGATCAACTGTGAATATGAATCAATTAATGATATAAAAATTTGAATTGCACTTAAAAATTTTAAAAATTAATAATAATTGATTGTATAAAACGATTCGGCATCAGTTCACAGTCTTAGAACTTCTAGATGTTGACGTTAAAAATTAAACTGTTTCAATTGGAAAGTCTTACGCAAATGTAAACGCACTATTGAAACTTTATAAACTATTTTTAATTTTAAAATAACTTTTAAATAATATATTTTTAATTAAAGGCTTTTA
This sequence comes from Belonocnema kinseyi, assembly GCF_010883055.1. Taxonomy (NCBI): domain Eukaryota; kingdom Metazoa; phylum Arthropoda; class Insecta; order Hymenoptera; family Cynipidae; genus Belonocnema; species Belonocnema kinseyi. The sequence goes on from NC_046660.1 coordinate 18,097,376, forward strand.
TTAAATTTCAGTCTAAAATTTTCCATTCCTAAACCACGTAATTTTAAATTTTCTAATAAAAAAAGAACAATAATATTTAGAAATATCTAATTTTACATTTAAAATCAGTAATTATAAATAAAATAATCAAAACTGAAAAAAAACTAAACTTTGAAAATAACAATTTTAATTATTCTATTTAAAAAGATTTAATTTAAAAACAATTGAACACCTATTATTCTTAGAAAAAATCGAGTAAGTTGAAAAAAATATTTAGAAGTTTTGAAAAAATTCAAAATTAATTAAAAATTTGAAATGATTTCAAATAATTTAAACGAAGCGTCTACGTGTACCGATAAAGCTCGGCTATTATTACCAAAATTTCGGTGGAAATATTTAACGGTCTAATTTGAAACCAAATATAGATTTTGGCAGTTTTCGAACATGAAATTTAGAAGCTTTTTAATAACATTTTTAAAGATTGCTAGGAAAATTGAAAATTATTTTTTTTAATTATTTAAAATTCGAATAATTGTAAAAGATATTGACAGGTTGTGAAAAACTTTTAATAATATTTTTGAATTTGAAAAAATTCGAAAGAACATGTAGATGTTTCAAGATCTTGAAATAGAATTTCGAAGAATTTTAAGGATTTTAGAACTATTTAAAAATTAAATAATTATATTACGGAATTATAATTCTGAATTGAAGCAGAGAATTTTCAAATTTTAATCAATTCTGAATTGAAACTGGTATTTATTCGAAAGAATTATCATTCTTCTTGGAACAGGGAATGTGAAAAATTGAATAAATTCCGAGCTGAAATAGGGAATTTTTTATTAGAATGAATTATAGTTCTAAGTTGAAACGGGATATTTTCAAGAAAAATTAAAATTATAATTTGGAAGAGGGAATTTTTCAAAAAATTATCATTCTTAGTTGAAACGAAAAATTTTCAAGAAGTATTAAAATTCCGTATTTGAAGAAGGAATTTTCAATTTTTAACCAATTCTGAGTTGGTACTGGATTTTATCCAGGAGAATAGCAATTCCCAATGGAAAATTTAATTTTTCTAACAAAATTATTGTTCTGTGTTAAAACAAGGTATTTTTGAAAAAAATTAAATTATCAATTGGAACAGGGAATTTTTACAAAAATTTATAATTCTTAAAATTATTTGAAATGGAAAATTTTTCGAAAAGAATTAAAATTTCGGATATAAAAAGGGAATTTTCAATTGTTGTCAATTGATAAAAGTCCAAAATTTGTAATTTGGCAGTCTAACTGCATTTATTTTAAAATTGTGCACTTTAAAATTGTTAGTAGCTTACATATTATACGTGCAAATTGTTGAGGATTTTAATACAAAATTGTTGAATGAAAAAATTTTAAACTTCAATTTTCGAAATTTAAAATTCAAGAGTTTCAATGTGAGTGCTTTCATTTGCAGTTCAGTTCTTATTACTTCGAATGGAACAATTAGATTTAGTGTTCGATTTTTTAAATTTCATTGACCGTGAAAAATGTTCGCGAACTGGGAAAAAAACCGGGAAATGACCAGGAGATTTTTTCTTTGACAAAAATGGCCACCCTGTAGTAGAAAAATGAACAATTTTCTTGAATTTTTGTTTGTTCAAAAATTAATTTGTTCAAACTGAAGATATACTATTCCAGTTGAACATTCTATAATTTTAGTTAAAATTCATCGTTTTGGTTGAAAGTTTAGTTTCTTAATTAAAGATTTATCATTTTATTTGAAAATTCACCTTTTTGATTTAAAACGTAACTTTTTTTTTACAAATTAGCCTCTTTTTTTGCCGAAAATTGTATATTTTTTCGTTAACTGTAAATGTAATTATTTTAATTGAATATTCCACAATTTTAGTTGAAAATTCATCTCTTTGGTTGAACATTAATTTATTGAAGTAAAAATGTAACTACTATTAATTTTTTGATTCACAATTTATGCTTCGTAGTTAAAAATTCATGTATTTTGTTAAAAAAAATGTCAATAGAAAGTAATCTTCTTGATTGAAAATCGATCATTTTAGTTTAAAATTCAAGTATCTCGTTGAAACTGCATGTATTTTGTTGGAAATTTTCCTTTGTTGAATTGAATTGCGTTTTATAAAAAATTATATATATATATATATATTTATTTTAGAAATATCAATTACTACATTTTTCTTTCAGAATTCGTCTTTTTTCTAATGAGCATTTCATTACTTGGTTAAAATTTAAACTCTTTCGTTAAAAAATAATTTTCTTTGTTCGAAGACTCATCATTTTAATAGAAAATTCATCCATGACTGAAAAATAAGCTATTATGTTGAAATAAAAATTTTTTTTTTATTCGAAAATTAATTTAGTTAAACTAAAGATATACTACTCTGGTTGAATATTTCATCATTTTGGTTAAAATTTCAATTATTCAATTAAAGATTTATCATTTTAGTTTAAAAAATTTTTTATTTAAAATTCTACAATTCCAGTTGAACATTTATCATTCTATTTGAAAATTCATCACTTTTTTTTGATAATATAACTTTTTTCGAAAATTAGTTTCTTTGTTGTCGAAAATTATATATTTTTTGATAACTGAAAATTTAATATTCCATCATTAGTTTAAAATTCGTCTCTTTGGTTAAACATTAATTTATTGAACTGAAAATTTAACTATTCATTATTTGGTTCAAAATTTATGTTTCTTAGTTAAAAACTCATGTATTTTGTTGAAAATTATTATTTTTTTCAGTAGAAATTAATCTTCGAGGTTAATATTTTTGGTTTAAAATCCAAATTTTCCAGTTAAAAATTGATCCTTTTAGTTGAAAAATCAATTGCTCCAGTTGAAGATTCAGCAGTTTAGTTGAAAATTTACCTTTTTGGTTTAAAATTCATCTATTCCAGTTGAAGATGACGTTTTTGTTATGGAAAATCAATTTAAATCAAATTAAATTGTTCTTTTTCTTGTTAAAAACTGATTTTTTAAATTCAAATATTTGGTTAAAAATTTATGTATTTTATTGAGAATTCGTCTTTGTTTGTATAAAATTAATTTTCTTGTTTAAAAATTCATTTTTTGCTTGACTATTCATTATTCGAGTTAAATATTCATCATTTTAGTTGAAAATAATCACTTTGTTTGAAAAGTTGTGGTTTTTGCGGAAAATTAATTCTTTCAACTGAAAATCAAACCATTTTTGTTTATTTTAAATTAAAAGAATTGATATTTTCTATTTCAAAATACAATTATTTAGTCGAAAATTGATCTTTTTCAGTTGAAAATTTAACAATATATTTGAGAAAACTAATCCTTTTGTTTGAAAATTCCACTATTTTCTTTGAAAATTATTTATCATTTTTAAAATGCAATATTTTTATACTTTAAAAATTGGGAATTTTAAAGCGATTTTAATTGTGTTTAAGGTAGGTGTCGTCAAATATCTCAAAAAAATAGTTTTTATCTGATTTTAAGAATAAAAATATGATAACTGATGTTATTTTAAATAAAAAACATTGTTTTTCTTATGAAAAATATTAAAATTTAATAAATAATATTAATTGTAACCATGTATTTTGCAATGGAATTTTTTCTGACGGCCACTTCTTAACAATTTTTTAAAAATAATTCCCTTTTAGTAAACGAGAGCTTACTTTTTCCGGGATAAAATTTCCTACAACACTACTGGTTCCAGTTTTAAAAATAACTAAATAGATTTAGAATATAATTATTTGTTTACAAAATAAAAATAAAAAAATAGAAATAGAAGAAATAAAAAAATAGCCATAGAAAAATTTACTTTCAAAATTGGAAACAGTAGAGTTGTAGAGAATGCTTTCCTGGAAAAAATAACCCGTCATATATTAAAAGGGAATCATTTTTCAAAAATTGTTAAGAAGCGGTGGTCAGAAATGATTCAATTGCAAAAAAAGATGGTTAGAATTAATGGTTTTTTTTGTAAATTATAAAATGTTTAATAAAAAAATGTTTTTTTTTTGGAACGACATCAGGTATACTATTTTCATTATAAAAATCATAGAAAAACTATTTTTTCAGTTACAGTCGACGCTATTTACCTTGCCACGGATGGGACCGTAGGGGAGTGGAAACGATGTTCCCCCACTCTCGGGTTTGATCTAGAAGCGTGGTGCTTGATGCGAATTGCTTCGCTCGCTACATACGTTGCTACGGTCGTGGTGGGGGAAGTGCGGGAAGGTAAATAGCGGCAAGGTAACTAGCGTCGACTGTATATGTCTTTTGGCACGGCGGAACTTTAGAAACAAATTCAGGATATCTTGTAATTATTATTTAATAATTATTAAAAAATAATAATCTCTAGGGAGTAAAAATTGAGATAAAAAAGTAATTTTTCTCTGCAAATCGAATAAAGATCTCGATCTCTTCTCAGATATTCGTGATTTTGCCTGAGGAGAAAAGTAAAACAGACTGCAAATTCGAATTTGATACAGCAATCAGTGCAGATGGAGGAGAATTGAGTATCTCACTCACACCGATTTTCGAATCTGATTTGAAATTAAATTCTGAGGCCCCTCAGAGATGGGCCCTAATTTTGCCTTCTTCCTGGAGTGGATCGAATTTAACGGGCGATATTAAAACGCCTTCGACTGTAAAAATTCCAAAAGGAGAAGGAAAACATCAAATTATAATTCATTTAGATGTCGTGGCTTGCAAGACCACAGAATGTATACCAAAGAAGGTTTCGGTAGTTTTTAACGTGAATCAAAAGTCTAATGCTCCTTCGACTGTCGTGGAAAAAAAGGAATTGCTTTTGAAATAGTTATTTATTTTCGATTACATTTCTTTACATAGTTTTTAATCATGTTTGCAATCTTTAATTGAGTTTGGAATTTATTGACCATGAGATATTTTTACTAACGCCTTTTTACAATTTTTATAATTATATATAGAAATAGTTGAATGTATTAGCTTTTTTCGAAATAAAAAAGATTACGAGAGATTTTGTGTTGTTCATGAGTATATTCTGAGAAAGAAATCCTGGTTTCAGTTCACGATGCGAAATTATTTTGTTAAAAATCATTTTTTAATTAAAATTGCAAATTTTAGTTTTTAATTTTATAACGATTTATGTTTTTTTATTTTAAAAGATTCAGTTTGAGTTTTCAGTATTTTAAAACATCGAAAAAGATTCTGGAAGGTTTTAAGAAAATTATAATTTTTAAAAAATTAAAAATGTTTATAGGAAAACTTTAGATGATTTAAAAAGATATTTCAATGTTTTAAAACTTTTGAAATTATTGGAAAATAATTTAAATCTTTAGAAAATTTCAAAAAATGTAAAATGTTGATTTTTAAAGTATTCGAGAAAAGGAAGCTTCTCAAGAATTTTGAAAGTTGTCAAGAGAATACAAATTTTTTTTATGATTCCTGAAAAAATTTCAAACAAATTTTTTATCTCGAAACAATCATTTTGAAAGAAAGTTTAAGAATATTAAAAACATTACCCAGATTTCTAAAAATGTCGAAAAAATGCAACTTTTTTTATTTTGAAAGATTTAAAAAAAATTATAGGAAAAATTCCAATAATTTTAAGAGATACTTAGAAAGTTTTAAAAAATCACAAAAAGTGTTCAAAATTTGAAAAGATTAAAAATTTCTTTTTTGTTTAAATGTAGATTTTTAATGATATCGAAACGAAATTTCTAAGCTTTTTAAGGATCATTAAATTTTAGAATACATTGAAAAAAAATTTCTTAACGTTAATGGAGAAATTGATATTTTAGAAGATATTTAGGAGTTTTAGAAGTTTTTAAGAGATTAAAAATATTTTAAATTTTGAAAGATTTTCGAAAATTTATAAAATGTGAGTACATTTTTTTATATTATAAATTACTGAAATATTGAATTTTTTCTTGAATTTTCTCAAGAAACCTAGGAAAACTATATTTATATAACTTAATTTGGTTGAACAGAATATAATAATTTGGTTCGAGTTTTTCAGATGATTTTTTTTAGATCAAAATTACATTCTTTCTTGAGAATTTGTATTGTTTTTGAAAATTAAAATAATTGGTGAAAAGTTGATCTACTTTCTTAAAAATGCAATTTTTATTGTTAAAGATTCATCATTCTGGTTAAAAATTGATATATTTGGTTACAAATTTAACTATTTGGTTGAAAATTCGTCTTTTTTGTAGAAAATTAATATTTCTGGTGCAAATTAATTTTTTTTTTATTTAAGGTTTATATATTTTTTCATTGAAATATCAGCTATTCATTTTTCGTTCATAATTAATCTTTTTTATTTTAACTGAAAACTTTTTACCTTTAACTGAAAATCTAACTATTTTGTTGAATTTTTTTAAATAATTTTTTAACTGAAAATTTAAATATTCCATTTTTGGTTGAAAACTGTTCTTTCTTTCTTATTTGAAAATTCATCTTTTTGGTTTAAAAATTTAATTATTTTGTTGAAATTCGTTTTGTTTAATTGAATATTATTTTTTTCAACTGCAAATTTAACTTTTACATTTTTCCTTGAACATTATTTTTTTTTGCCGCAAATTCAACTTCTTTGCTGAACATTAAATTCGTTCGTTTAAAATTATTTTTTTCGGTTGAAGATTTATCAATTTAGTTGAAAGTTAAACTTTTTTGTTCAAAATCATTTTTTGGTTGAAAATAGATTTTTTAAATTAAAAAATTCATACTTTTAGTTCAAAATTAAACTATTTGAAAAAATATTTTGTTTGTTAAAATTTTGGGTTAATTATCAACTATTATATTTCCTGTTTAGATTTCAATAAATAAATAAAATGTAAGTAAACAAACTAAAGCTATGTGCTCGAAGATGTATAGTTTCTGTTTGAGGAGAAATTTGTTTCAACTTCAAGGAACCGTTTCACTGGCCCCTATGTTAAAATACATTTTCTTTCATTCGGAGAAACGCTTTTCTGTAATATACTCCTAGCGTAAAAGGATATTATGTTCTGGACAATAAAATTTTTAGTATAATTTCCCACTTTACAATCATTTTCAGATTTATGTAAACTATTTCTACCATGTTGAGATTTCCTCTCTGTTTCCATTTCTCTTGAAATAAAAAAAAAAATAATACGTATAAATATCGACGCACGTTCTAAAAGTTACAGTTACTCGCCGAACATGAATAAGCTACATTTCTTCATCCTTGCTCTTGGTGTTTTTGAAAATACAAGTTAGTATTTTTTATCACATGATTTTTGTATTTTTTCGTCTGATAAAAAAAAATAGTTATGTATAATTTGTCACGTCCCAAGGGACATAACTTACCTTTGACTTTGTTTCATTAAAATATAGTTTCTCGTTCTAGAATTAAAGTTTAAACAACTATAAACCTGGAATGATAACTACCAAAAAATCAGAAATAAACTGAAATTTATTTAATAAAATACAAATAGATAAATAACCAATATTATGAATAAAGAACATAAAAAGTGTAATTTTATTATTGATGTAAGTTTTTGACCAGGGAAATTAATTAATAGTTTAAGATGTTAATTTTGTTTGTCTACTTCGTCATAATCAATATTATTAAAATATTGATTAATTTTTTAAGATTGCAAAAAAAAACTAAGAGAGCTCGAGAGCGTTTTTTTCGCAATCTTAAAAAATTAATCAATATTTTAATAATATTGATTATGACCAAGTAGACAAATAAAATTAACATCTTAAACTATATATATATAATAAGCTGATATCAAGCACGCAGACACCTACTGTTATTTCAAATTTAGAATTGAAAATAAACAAATAGACTTAAAATTCAAAAGTATTTTTAATAAACATCACACAATTATATTTCTAAAATTAGTCCGCACTAATGTTCGACAGAATATCTCTTCTCTTCTCATAAAACTTTCATAGGTTACCCTTTATTCCAATTACAGAATACTTCAAGACATAATCGACATAACCTAAAGAAACAAAAATTTTATAAACATAACCTAGAAAAAGACGCGAAGGATTAATATAGATAAGACCAGGTATTTCTTCTAATAATTACATGCGGGATTCCACATAATTGTGGGTCCGGATGCAATAAGGGCACATAAAATTTTTTCGTGCGAAAACGAAGTCCCCTGGAGGCTTTAGAAAAAATTTTCGAATTTTAATTTT
>NC_046660.1:18105594-18106395 GCF_010883055.1 Belonocnema kinseyi
AAAATTAAAATTCGAAAATTTTTTCTAAAGCCTCCAGGGGACTTCGTTTTCGCACGAAAAAATTTTATGTGCCCTTATTGCATCCGGACCCACAATTATGACCTCCTAAAACCGAAAAGCCTTTGCAACATCTAGAACTCAAATAGCAAAAGGAATCTATTATTCAGCAAAAGAGAAAGTACCTAGTGGGCTCAAAATTTTGCGACGTCTTTACGACATCGTTACGACAACCTTAAGACATACTATGTCCATGTCGTTACAGTGTCTTAACGATATCGTAAAGACATCGTCAGATCATACGACATATTGACTATATCATAAAGACTACTTAACGACATGGACATAGGATGTCGTAAGCTTGTCGTAAATATGTCGTAACGATGTCTTAAAGACGTCGCTAAATTTTGTGCCCACTGGGTATTCATACGAATTAAATTGGAAAGATTAAGACACCCCACAAATCCAGTTTTGTGACAATGACGCACTGGACCAGTGTGTCAATGCGTGTAAATTAGAGAAAAAGATATTTCAATTTTGAATATACAAATACGGTGAAAAAATCTAAGTCAGGGCATTCACTTCATTGGGTCTGGAAGAAAACGCTTAGTCAATGCGTCTGAATTCGTGAAAGTAAAATAAACAGTCAAATTCGATCTTATTCGTCACGGCGAATTTCAGCAAAAGTTAATTTATACAATTTAATCCGTAACCGGAAAACTAATATGCCAGGCATATAGAATTTACACTGAAATCTCAGTTTAATCCCTCTCGGTTTAGTCGGTGTCTGTCGAGTTTAGCACG
>NC_046660.1:18106408-18106744 GCF_010883055.1 Belonocnema kinseyi
ATACAGCACTTGAGATTGCATGACTCTCGATTAAAAAGGTGTTCGCGCAAGAAAATACATGTGCAGACTGCAGTATGCTGGAAACGGCTCACGCACGGACTGTCCCTGCACACACTCAGGCCGCCAAACAATCGCGTGCGATCTGTCGCGCTGCTGCGGCAGCGCTGCCAGATCGTGGATGAAATTTACCCCCACCATACCTACCGTTTGGGAGCCGCAAATCAGAAGGTGCAAGATTACCACTGTGAGTTCGTATGTAAGCCGAAAATGCACGATTCGACTTCGGAGTTCTGCTGTACGATGATTGCCGATCTGAAGGCTTCGGAAGACTTCGGT
>NC_046660.1:18106844-18108801 GCF_010883055.1 Belonocnema kinseyi
GTTAAACTTTCAACTAAAACAATTAGTTTTCTGCAACAAAAAAATTTTGAATGAAATATATAACTGAAAAAAAACATTTTTTTAATTGTTTTCAACATAATTGTAAAATTTTAAATCAAAAAATATTTTCATCCAAAAGTTAAATTGTATAGTAAAAAAAGGCATTTCTAATAAAATAAATGAACTTTGCACAAAAGGAATTTATTTTCCATGAACACTAATTTTCTGAACAAAAAATTAATTTTTAATCATAGTTAAATTTTCGACAACAAAGATTAATTTTCTACCAAGAAAGAAGAGTATTTTCAATAAAATACAAAAAAATTTAACTAAAAAAGATCACTTTTCATTTAAATATAGAGTAGTTAAATTTGTGGTTAAAAAAAATTAATTTTTAACCAAAAAGAAAATAAATTTTCTACAAAATAGTTACATTTTCAGAAAACAAATTTATCCAACTAATTGATAAATCATCAACCAAAAAAAGAATATGAGAAAAAAAACGTTAAAATTCTTTGAAATCGCTCGAAATTATTGAAATTAATTGAAAATTCGTTGGAATGTTTTGAAATATCCTGAAAATTTTTGAATCCTTTAAAACCGCTTAAAATTTTTGAAAGCTCTTGAAAATTCCTTACGAGTCTAAAAATACTACAAAAGCTTTCAAATCCTTTAAAATCTCATACTAAATTATTGAAATCAATTGAAAATGCCTTGGAATCTATTAAAATATCCTAATATGTATCAAATCCTTTAAAATATCATATTAAATTATTGTCAAAAATTGAAAATTCCTTGGAACGTTTTAAAATACTCTCAAATATTTCGAAACCTTCAAATATTTTGAAAGACCTTGGCATCTTTTAAAGATTTCTAAAGTACTTTGGAATTTTTTTAAATAACCTTGTTAAAGTTGTTAAAATTCTTTGAAATTCTTTTAAATTATAAAAATAAGTTGAAAATTCCTTGAGATCATTCAAAACATCCTCAAATATTCAAAATCGTTAAAAACCTTTTAAAATCTTAAAAATTTTTTAAAGCTTTTGAAAATATCTTAAAATTCAATAAATACCCTGAAATATTTCAAATCCTTAAAAACCTGACACTAAATTATTAAAATAATTTGAAAATTACTTGAAATCTATTAAAATATCCTAAAATATACATCAAATTCTTTAAAATATAATTCTAAATTACTGTAATCAATTGGAAATTCCTTGGAATCTTTTAAAATTCTCTAAAATTTTTCAAATCCTTTAAAATCTTTTGAAACACCTACAACCTATTTTTTAAAAGATTTCTAAAGTATTTAAAATTTTTTTAAATAACCCTTTTAAAATTGGGTTCATTCTTTGAAGTTCCCTTGAATTATGAAAATCAGTTGAAAATTCCTTGCCATTTTTAAAAATATCCTCAAATATTTAAATTCTTAAAAATCTTTCGAAATATTTTAAATTTGTTAAAGCTCTTGAAAATATCTTGAGATTTAAAACATACCCTGAAATATTTCAAATCCTAAAAAATCTCATATTAAATTACTGCTAAAAATGGAAAATTCCTTGGAACCTTTTAAAATACTCTCAAATATTTCGAAACTTTCAAAATATTTGGCAACTTTTGCCAAACTTTGGAATTTTTTAAAATAACCTTTCCGAAATTTGTTTAATTCTTTGGAATTTCTGTAAATTATAAAAATAAATTGAAAGTGCCTGGACATCTTTTAAAACGTCCTCAAATATTTAAAATCCTTAAAAATCTTTTGATATTTCTTGAGATTTTTAAAAGCTCTTGAAAATATCTTGAAATTTTTAAAATACCGTAAGTGTTAGGACAAACTTTATAATGAGTTTCAGGGCTAAAATGCTAATTAAAACATAGTATTTCAAAAGATTTTAAAGGATTTGAAAAATTTTAGAGAATTTTAAAAGATCCCAACGAATTTTCAATTGATTACAGT
>NC_046660.1:18108901-18119151 GCF_010883055.1 Belonocnema kinseyi
AACTCCGAAGTCGAATCGTGCATTTTCGGCTTACATACGAACTCACAGTGGTAATCATGCACCTTCTGTTTTGCGGCTCCCAAACGGTAGGTATGGTGGGGGATTGGTTGCTACTCTGTGTGCGTACACGGGCGGCTCGTGCGTGAGCTGTTTCCAGCATACTGCACACGTATTTTCTTGTGCGAACACCTTTACTCAACGCTCCCCCGAGCTGCCGATTAAACCGTGATTTTAGTATTGCAAATGTTTAGTAAATTGTCCCTTATCTCAGTGGAAACACTGCGGACTGATACACGAGAGATCACAGGTTCAGGTCTCGACGCATGCAATTTTTAATAAATTTTTTCAAATCGACCTTGACCACGCATTTATATAAATTCACACGCATTCAATTAGCGCTGTCTTAACTCATACCTAAGTGTCTAAATTCCTTTAAACGAATCAGAAAACATGATTCACGCACATTTAAAAATGTTAATTCGCCCTAACTCTTATCAATTCTTTCTTTTTGGCTGGGTAGGCTTGCGGATGATTTGTTTTAATCTTTCGATGATTTATCAAATTAAAAAATCGTTTGAAGTCACAAAGTCGTCTTTTTCAATGGGTTCTTTTTTCCTGGGTATTAATTTCAATTCTTTTGAATCTTTTTTCATTTACTGGGTAAACATAATACAAAATTTGGATATTCTTCTTGACCAAGCTTGATCAATGACCTTGTTTGAGATAGCCTAGGCTCTCGACCCTGGAAAGGATCTGCAGAGGGTGAATGATCACAATTGTGATCAATATCAGTAGGCTGAGGTGATAAGGTCAATCCTTCTGGGCTGTGATCGCTGTGATCGCTGACCTTTTGATGACTGATATATAGCAGTTTTTATTTTAAAATTTGCGCATAGATGTTAACTTTCAAAGATTTAAGGAATACTGCATACTTCTAATGGCTGATGTTTGGCCGACTTTCTTAGTCCAGAATCTGGAGTTTCGATAGTTCTCCTATTGTTTAACTTCTGCTGTTTATGGCAACCTTCTAAACTAGCCGTTAACTGAAGATTGCTTCTAAACTTAAGCTTTCTTTCTTCTTTGGTGAGTTTCTTTAGCACTAGATCTGTAGAGACAACTGGATTTCCGCAGTATACATGCCCCTGGCTGGTAACAGCGAAACTTAACCGGCCATGGCGAGTTTGTAGAATTTGTAGAATTTCATGTGTAGATGGAGCGATTGGCGTTAAGTGTGCGATAGGCGGAAAATTTCAAATTTGGTTGTGCTCAAGCATTTATCTTTTACAACTTTCTGGGGTTCACATGCCATGAAAGCGCAAGTGGTTCAAAGTATCAGGTATATAAATGACTAATATTACTTGGTAAATATTAAATAGATAGCAGAAGCTAAACTAGCCATTTTCAGTTTTTAAGAAATTTAAGAATTAAGTGACAAGCAGAACTGTTAGGTTCGCAGAGGAGCTCTACACACAGATTGGGGAGAATTTCCTCATTTTCATTAACGATTTTTCTAGTATTTTCCTCTGTTCATTGAAATAGGGACAGGCCCAGAGAACATGATTTATATCTTGGTCAAAATCTCCACAAGGACAATCCGCATATTCTATCAAATTCTTTCTAGCTAAGCTACTGGCAAGAGTATAATGGTCACTCCTAGGGTGTGGAATATTAACAATATCACTTCTTTTTTCCAACTGAGACTCGAAAAAGCAAGCTTTTGGTGAATCGAAGAAATAGTTCTCTTAATAGTAAAGACCCACTCTTCTGCAACCACTGTCCCCTTTAAAGTCAGCTTTAGACAGATTATGCAGTTCATCAGAAATATGTTTATAAAAGTCAGCATAAGGAATTCTGATCTCTAAAGGGGTAACGGTAGTTAGAGCGAACTTGGCGAGCTTGTCTGCAACTTTGTGTCCGAAGATACCTTTGTGTCCTGGTACCCAGTAAAGGCTGATTTTTATATTATTATTTTCTGTGTAAGAAAGAAGGTTTCTGATTTTGTAGGTAAGGAAGTTTTTAGTTTCTATGTGGTTAAAGTTCCAGCAGGCGGATAGAAGGTTGCGACAGTCAGAGGCTACTATGACGAGAGATATTTCTTTTTCTATTATAATATCTAAAGCGTCAGAGATGGCAATAGCTTCAGCAGTGAAAATGGAGGAATGGTGGAATATTTTATATTTTTTGAAAATTTGAAGAGGGGTACATGTTATTCCAATTCCTGTTAATAGAGTATTATCATTCTTGGAACCATCTGTATTCTGTGTTACGAGTTTCAAATTCAAGGGAGTAATCCACGAGATAATTGATGGGAGTATATGAATACATGATCTTGGGTTCAAATTTATTAAGGTAAATGTAAGCGTCTAGTAGAGAGAAGGTCTCTCTGAAATTGTAAGCATTATTTCTAGTAGTGATAGTCTCTAGACGGTAAAGAAAGTCAAGCAATGGATGGTTTTCCATCGAGAAAACTTTCAGTAAATTTTTTTTAGATATTGAAATCGACGGAAAAAAGGACAGTCTTTAAGTTCAGAAAACATAACTGGAATAGGCGTTGATCTACGGTAACCAAACATGTCTTAAAATGCGGTTTTGGATTTTTAAAATTTTGTTATAGGATTTAGATTTATAAATCGTTCAGGCTTGGCATCCATACACAAGAAAACTTCTTATGAGATAGTGGTAAAGTATACACAAGGTTTCAGGGTGGGTCCCCCACCAAGTTCGTCTAAGGAATGTAATAATAATAATGGCTTTATTGGTTCTTTCAATTAGCCGAGTAAAATGAGACCCAGCTTAATTTACAGTCAAATATTATTCCCAGGAAGACGGCTTCATAAGAGAGGGAAATTCGCTGATTATTTTATAACTAGCGGGTCTCAAGAGGGATGCGATTCTTGTTCAAAGTAAATATAACTAATGTAGTCTTATCAACTGAGATGTTGAGTCTTCTAGATTTAAGAAAGTTTTGAAGTAAGCTGAGAGTGTTCTGAAGGATATAGATACATTTATCAGGATTTCGTTACGAAAAGAAGATGACGATATCATCGGCATATTGTAGAATTTTGAAAAGACGATGAATGTGTTTATGAAAGTCTATTATATATATATATCTTATATAACGTAGGGCTGGAGACGAATCCCTGAGAGAGACCTCTCTTGAATTTATAAGGGCCCTGATTTGAACCATTCATTTTAAAGAAGACGTTTCTTTCTGTAACCAGATTTTTAAAGAACCAGCATATCTTCCAAGGAACACCCATATTTCGTATGTCATTAATTAAAATGCTTGGGACCACCCTGTCATAAGCGGCCTCTACATCAAGAAATAGAGCAGCTATATACAAATCTTCTGCAAAAGAGGTATGGATTTCTGTAGATAAAGTAAGCCAAACCATGAATACAAGATCGATTTTTTCGAATTCAAATTGCGAATTGTGTATAATTATCTGGTTTTCCAACCACCAGTTTAAACAGGTTTTAATTATTCTTTCAAGGAGTTTCAGGAGACAGGAGGCAAGTGCTATAGGTCGAAATTTAGCCGAGTTCGGTTTAGGAATGAGAAAGAGTAAATATTTATTCCATGATTCGGGGAACGAACCTTTATCTAGAATTAAATTATAAATTATAAGGAGTTGGTTAAGAATATTTTCTGGGAGGTTTCGAATGATTTCATACTTAATTTTATCTAATCCAGGGGAGGATTTTATTTTAGAGTTTTTAACAGTCCGATTTAATTCCTGGAGCTTGAAAGGTATGGGGAGAGGATGAGAAGCTAGGGTTTCTACAGAAGGTTGTCGAGTATCAGGGAGAGGTGGAACAGGAGGTAAATCATTTAAAGGGGAGTTAAACTCACAGAATGTGTCAATGAACTGTTCCATCTTTTTGCTGGTTTCTATGTTAGCCAAAGAGGTAGTTGGTGAAGGAGAGGTCAAGAGTCTATGTCTAAAACCCAAAATCTTTGATCAAACATTAGAAGTCTTAGTATCTACGAAGTTTGGCCCTTCTTAATCTCTCATATCTTGTACACTCCTCATTCCACCGTGGAGGGGAATTTGGATAGACTCTTTTAGGCTTACTTTCAATTTTAGGTTCAGCTTTATGAAGGGCATTATCTATTAGTTCAAAAAGATTTAAGTAGGCTTGAAGAGCCGAAAAGGGCGTACCATCAACTTGTTAATTATTACATTTTTCTTCTTTAAGGGCAACATAAAAGGTGCTCCAACATACTTTTTTAAGGTTATGTTTATAGGAAAAGAATTCATGGTAAGAAAAGGGAATCTCAAAGGTAATCGAGATCAATGCCCATTTTATCCTGTTCGACTTTCCAGGAGCTCAACGGAGCTAGATTACTAGAAACTATAGTAAGGTCTATTGCCGATTTAGCTTCATTAATTTGGTGGCAGTTGAAATTCCCTCCTATGATAATAGAGGGGAAATAATCCGTGAAAGAATCGAAGAAAGTTTCCCCTTTAATGTCGTTATTTGGGGCTCTAGGATTACTGTAGACAATAACTATGAGGAGGTCTCCCTAGTTTGATGGGATAGAGAGAGCCAACGTATCCAAATACTCAGGAACTTCATAGACTGGGACCTGAGAGAAAGGAATATCTTTCCTTATTGCAATCATCAGTCCACCACCAATATTATTGGGGCCATCTTTCCGAATCATGTTAAATTTTTGTAAAGAAATTATTTTTGTTTGAAACCAAGTTTCGTTCAATAATACGAGATCATAGTTATGCAATATTCTTTCTAATTTACCTTTTTTTAATTAATAATACCACGAAAATTCCATTGAAAAATCCTTAATTTCTTGAGGTTACCCATCGTATGTGTAAGAGGAAGATATCGTATTATTAAGAGCAAGATATGCAGAAGACATGCAAGGTTTAGAAATTATTTGCTAACTGGATTTTGGATACTCGTATTAGTTAGAGAACTAATTAATTGTTCGAGGCTAACGTTTTTAAAGAGTGAAAGGATTGGAGAAAAGCTTTGAAGTAAGTTCATTAGAGAAGAGATCATTTGGGAAAGATTTTCAGTATTGATGGTTGGAGGAAGGGGATTAGGAGATCTAGAAGGCGAACTAAGATGGCGATCTGCTAAACAAACCCCGTTACCGAAAGAGCTAGGATCCCGAGAATACATATGAGAGAAAAATCGCAGGTGATTAGAATTGAGATTTTGGAAGATGAGGAAAAAGGAGAGGGTAAGCGATTCCAGGCCGCAATGGGTTTTTTTTATTGTGTGATTGATGTGTTGTTCCTCACGGTTTGATTTTGTGAGGATGGGATCAGCCTTTAGGTTTTCATCACCTAAGGGAGTGAAATTAGAGAAGTTGAAGTATTGGCTTGAGAAGCCTTGAGATACATTTTGTTGAGATGCAGCTGAGTGCATAAGATTTGCGATGCCACCAGGAGAATTTCGCTCCTTATTATGTATGAAGGCTGCGGATTTAATAGAAATAATACGATAGGCTGCAATTTGTCGGATTTCTTCTTTAGAAAGAAATTTGGGGTACTTTTTATCACTAGCCCAGTGGGGCCATTGCAGTTTAGACATTGAGGGGATTCAGACTAATTAGTGCAAAGTTGTCCCTCTTTATGGGGCTTTCCACCACAGTAAAAGCATCGTGGGGGTTTTCAGATATTTATGACATGTCTATGTCTAAAGCAACCGTAGCAGATTTTTGGTAGACTGATGTAGGAATCGACTCAACAGATTTGCAAATACAGTTTAATGTCCTGGGGAAGCGTTTGTCTGTCAAATGTAATTAGGACTGCAGTACCAGGAATAGTTTTACCCTCGTTATGCGTCTAGTCGAATCTTTTAGCCGCGAGAACGGGGAAGGGGCTGATGACACACTCCCTTAATTCTTCCATGGTCACATCAGTGGGGGCACATCTAACGATACTCATACGCGTAACTCTAAAGTTAGGAATGAAAGCTTTGATTTTAGGACATATCTTTTCCAAATTATCTATAATTCTATTGGCTCTGTCACCAGATTTGCAAAGGATTGTGGTTCTACCTAGCCCCTTCTTTTGACATTCAATTACTCCGTCCTTGAAGTTTTTGTGTAAGATTTTACCTAACGAGAGGATCTGGATGGGAGGATTACTAGTCGAGTCTATTTCCACAGTAACATAGCCCCTATTATATTTCGAGTACATATTTGTCGGTTTAGGATTCATGTGTTTAGACGGGTAATTATTCAGTTCCATATGTCTGGATTTATTGGAATTATCATGTTCTCGTAAGCCTTCCGCCGGTCTCTTGAGAGGTGCCTTCGCGAGTTTCAACTGATGCTCAAGCACGCCAGGCGTGGAAGGATCAGTATCCATAAAGTTAGGATTAGAATTCACGAAAACAGATTCTACGTTTGCACAACTCCGATTGTACTGTGTGGAAGCCAACTCTAGGAGAAGCTCTCGTTGGGTTTCACCAAAAAACCTCTTCATTTATCTTGTCGTCCATCTCGGTATCATCATCGACAGACTTCGGATGGCCAAACGACCGCGTGCTTAGAATTCACGCTGGCCCAAGCAGCCAGCGATCTTATGGACGCCCTCCTGTTTTTGTAGTTGTACTTGAAGTCTGCTCAAAATAAACCAGAATATTTATATCCTTTCTAATCAACACGCCTTAGACTTCCTTTTTCAACCTAACCGACTTGAGACTTGGACATTCCACACACTCTATCGATTCACTTCATCTACGCCATTTGCTTGCAACTCTTCCTAAACTTAAGCTGATGATGGCTAGGCTCGTTCAACTCAATAAGGAGAAATGGCAAATTTTGAGAACTTAGGCGCGAGGGGTTGAGAGGCAGGAAGGGGAGTCAAATTAGATCTCCTGCACATCGCAGACGGCTCTAACGCTAAACACTGAGGACCACGCGCGTGCGTGCAACGTAAATTATTGTCGTCTGCTGCATGTTGCACTGGTGATTCAACACATATAACGATGGGTTTTTGCACCAACACATGGACGCTCGGCGAAGTTCTCCTGCCCAACTCAGAGTGCGCTGAATGTCGCCAATTATTTTCCACAGAGTCGACCGAGCCTGATGATGACTTTTAATCTGATTTCTCCTTCATAATCGGCTGTATTTATGTACGTTGCCATTCTTTAGATTCATGTATGGTCGAATGCTATTGAAGTAGGGGTGGGTCTAGATTCCAATAAGCGTCCACTGTCAGCCATATGATAGAGTGGGAAAAATTCAAATATCCAATAAGAATAGTGGATTATAGATATATACAAATTAGGCATTTCATGTTGCGCCGTCAGCTCGCAAGATGTTTGCATGCCGAGCGCTAAACGATAATACCAATTGCATTTCCGTGTGGACGTAGTAAGAACCAAAAAAAAAATAAAAATCATTTCATTCTCTACACAAAAATGTCATGAATGAACTTAGTCACGTGATTTCGACTTTATCGACGCTCAAAGTTTCTTTTTTTCTCTTCTAGAAATAGCTAAAAATGCTCCAAAAATAATGATAGATTAAGTTTGTGCAGATACTAATTTTTTGATTTGCAACGAATGTGCAAAATTTATTGCTTATATTAATTTTTTCAAGGTTTAGACGATTAGTCCAAAATTGGTGTCAGTGCTCAATGTATGAGAATCAAAAAATCTAAAATGCATCAAACCAAAAATCATCTGCAAAGTGCTATAACTCGAATGGTAATATCATATTTCATCCATTTATAAATAAACTTTCTTTAAAATTATAAACATATTAATATATACAAACGTTCTTTAGTGCTTTTCATTTAATCTGTCAAATTTTAAACACGATATCTCAATACGGGTGGACACAGTGAACACCAAAAAAATGCTCATAACAGGGGACTAGTTTGGTCACGTGGTTACCAAAGAGCATGCCCTTAAGTCAATTTTTTGGATACTTTTTTCGGATGAGAGTTGACTTTCAAGTTATTCGAAAGGTGACCGAAAGAGAAGCGAAAAGACGTTATATTTCGTGTTCGATTTCGTTGCTTTTAACAATTCAGTTTTGTGTATTGACATTTTCAAAAAATTCGTCACATCTAAAAGGAAGATTAAGGCGAATTGTTGGTAAAGATGATCATGGATACTGAGTTTAGAGAGAGAAAAACACAAGAAATAAGGTATTTCAGTAAAATTGCATCCAACATGAGAAAATCGGCTTTTCGCTTTTTCTGAAAATTTACTGGCTACCAGCCTTGCGACTGAAAAACCGTCCTGGTCGCCCAAAAAACGGCTACCAGGCAACCCTACTTTAAGTAAAATTTGCAAAAATTAGAAAAGACGACTTACAGATATCTGGTTGACAGATTAGGTAGATTTTTAAAAACATTAAGTCCACGTTAAATAAAATCGGTAAAAATAAACAAAATTATCTCAATTCTTTCAAGTAATTTTATTTATTCATACTGATTTTATTTAACATTTTCTTAATAAATGACTATAAATATTAATTTATTAATTGAAATAAACACCAAAATTTTATTATAATAAATAATACAAGATATTACATTATATTTGTATTACATTACAAAAATAATTATATTATAACATTTTTTAATTTTTGTATAAATATTTTTTCCACAATGTGTAGACTAAAATCAAATATAATACTTAATTTCAATACTGATACAGCTCGGAGATGAGTGAAATTCTTAAACAATAAAACTCAGATCTAGTAGATCTTTCAGCTGCTTCAAGCTCAAGAATCCACAAACGATTGATGCAATTACCCTTCACTTTATTGGCTGGATGAGTACCCGTGGTAAAAATAACAATAATTTATGAACCTATTTTTAAGTTCTAAAATTAATTAATTCTTACATGCAAAAAATGTATTGCAAATATGGGTCCAATTTATTCAGTGCATTCACTCTTATATACGGACGACCTTAAACTTAATTTATAGGTTAGATTGATAAAATATTAATATTTTAAAAGAAGCATCAGTACAATTGTAAGCACATTATGAATTTAGAATTATGCTTACCTCAATTGATGTTACCACACAGAGTTAAAATTTAAAATCATATCTTTCCGTATAATCTGTAAGCGAAAAAAAGAAGACTTATTTACTAGCATAAGTTTGACTCATTGTAAAATTGTTTTTAAAAAGTCCTCTGGAAGATAACTATTTTTGGGTTAACGTTTTAATTTATCTTCAAGATCACTTTTTGATGGCTTCCGGAGACATCTAAAAGACGTCTAGAAAAGATGAGTTAAAAGAGCTCCAAAAATCGACTAGTGTTTACTGGGTTCCTAAGTATGCCAAAGGGATAAGCAGTTCTACATATAGCGGTAAATGTATATAAAGTAGGAACGTTCGAACTTTTTTTATACATAAAATATCGGTCTCAAACTTTGAAAAATGCAAGAGCCGACAGAAAACTACGTTTAAGTACAAATTTTAATAATAAAAGATGTAAAAAAAAATATTTCAACTATCAATCTCATCGGTATACGCTTCGTTGAACACGCCTCGTTTAGTGGCCGCCAGGGTTCGTATTTTCGTGTACAACGTTACCGACTGATGCCGATGAGATTGATAGTTGAAATATTTTTTTTTACAACTTTTATTATTAAGCTTTGTACTTAAACGTAGTTTTCTGTTGGCTCTTGCATTTTTTAAAGTTTGAGACCGATATTTTATGTATAAAAAAAGTTCGAACGTTAAAAAAATGTCGAGGTTCAGAAAAAAGATGAAATAACTTTCAATGAAGTTCCTACCAAAATACAGTACCTAAACGTACTTTATTGCACTCTAATACATTTTCTAAAGTTTTAGCTCGATATTTTATTTACAAAAAAAGTTCTTAGGTTCAAAAAAATATTCAGTGAACCGATGCAGTGAGGTCGGTAATATAGGTATTTAGCTGTGTTATATGCACTTAAAGTTTGGTATTAAAAGTTCATTTTCACTCGAAAAATAATTCAAAGACCTGAAAAGCGACGCGCAAGTACCAGACCAGACGCCTGGAGGTTCATGTCTTGCTCACGTGGAGCGCTATATCAATGGTTGTGTCACAACCCGGGTATCGCGTCCTCTATATATGTCGCGATATTACCGGCTGGACTCGAAAGGTAAACGTGGATCCGTTTAAAAAAATTTAAGACCTAGGAAGATAGGTGAGTAGAAAAAATAACAGGTTTAAACAGAAAAATAATCACAAGCGTCCACTTTTATCATTTATTTAGAGGAAGGTTATTTTATACAATTAATGTAATGAATGTCGAGT
>NC_046660.1:18119251-18123084 GCF_010883055.1 Belonocnema kinseyi
TCTCATCTATAGGAAATATTAAGTAAGGTCTTATGTGCTAACTTACTCTAAGTGCATTCATTTACCCGAGAAAAGAAACAGGCTTTCTGGTTCTTTTCTCGGTTTGTCTCACGCCTGTCTCGTTTTTGCCAATAGAAAGATAAGAGAGTTTAACAACAATAATAAAAATTGCGAAATATAATTTTAAATTTAGCGATTAGGCCTTTATGGTGAGGCGGTGTTCTTCTTTACCATGCAAAAAGGGTTGAGTTCTACATGATCCCATAACTAGATGAGCGCGGGATATGCGATCATCACAGTTGAATCTATCATCATTTGGAGTTAGGTGGTGTCATTGACATAAAGTATTGGACCGCTGGCTACGGCTGTCGGAAGTGGATCAGGGAATAGAAAGAGAGAAAAAATCGAGAAAGTGGACCTGTCCTTTTCTAAGGATGGTGATTGGTTCTACTCATTTTCCATCAGCTTTCATTAGAAAAAGATCAACTGACCAATCACCAATCGCCATCTTTAGAAAAGGACAGTTCTACTTTCTCAATTGGATATCTCTTTCTATTCCCTGGACCACTTCCGACAGCCCTAGCCAGCTAGTACTGTATGTCAATGGGTGGTGTGCATGTGACGTCACAACGCTCCCGTCTGTACTAATCCGTCAATCAAGTCGGCCATATTTATATACAAAAGGGTCTGTTTTTGGATGGAAAGTCATTGTGTTTTTCACTTTTATTATATTTATTTTGTAATTTTTCGTTTCCGCGATGGTTATTTGTGCTCTATATGGCTGCTCTAAAAGAGAAGCGAAGAATTCAGGAGTTGATTTTTTTAGTATACCGGCTATTTTAAGAAATCAGTGTAGTAAACTCTGGAATTGCCTAATAAATAATTAGAATTATATAAGATAATAAATAAATTTAATTATAATAACTTAATAATAATAATATTATCTTTTTTCGTCCAGAAATTAATCTTTTTGGTTAAAAATTCATCTTTTTTTTTTAAATTTTAATGTTGAAAATTGAATAGTTACATTTTGCAGAGACGAATTTGCTACAAAATTCAACAGTTGAATTTTCAATACATGAATTTTTTAGAAAAATTGACTGTCGAATTTTAAACCATACTACGCACCTAAAATAAAAAAATTGTTTAATTTTACAAATTAAAAGCCAACCATCTCGAAATTTAGAACGTTTAGAATTTACATTTTTCTATTTAAATTGCTGAAAAATGGTATAATATCACATTTATATCTTTAAAATAAAAAAATCACATATTTCAAAAATAAAAAATTGAAAATCAATTGAAAATATTCGAAAAAGCAATTATAAGTAATTATTTTTAAATTAACTTTCCAGCTTAACAAGCCCCTTTTCAAATTAATCTGGAAATAGTATATTACGTCGATACGATACCTTATCTGAAATAGGTAGAATAAGCGCCCTTTTTTGTAAAATGGCGCTTGATTGTACCACGTACTCATGCGCGTTAGGCGACGCTATTAGCCCAAAATCCACTTCTTAGTTTAAAGTATTTTTAAAATGAATTCTTATCACTCTTTTCTTTCACTTTTCTTTCACGAATCATTGACTTCTTTCTCCTTGTTGTCACTTTACGTGCCGCTTACCGCGGTACAATAAAATGCTATTTTACTGCCGCTCCGCAGGCAGGTAAAAAGCGCCTATTCGGACTATTTCAGATAAAATGAACTTCCCGTAAAAAAATTCATGCAAGATCCAGATAGTCAAAATCGAATTATTTAAAATTTAATAATTCTCCAAAGTGAACATTTTAAACTGATTGCCACTCAATTTCTTTTTGAGTAATTCGAATGTCTTATTATTTGACTATAATTATTTTTTTATTTATTCTCTTAATTATTTATCATTTATTGTATTCATTATTTTATTATAATTCATTCTGTTAGCCATAAATGATAGTAATATCAATAATACTCTTCATTCCTTTGGAAATAATATGGTAGGATAAAATTATCGGGTAATTGATCTAACCTTTTCCTTTGGAGCAACCTATCCTCTTTTGTTTTCATTCTCATGATTATTTATTGTATTAATTTATTTTTTAATTTATTTTAACTAATTCTATTAATAAAAAAATGCATGCTGTTAATTATTTTAGAAATGAATATGAAACCGATAAAATTGTACAGAAGTGCCACTAAGTCACGTACTGGTTCACCCAGTCAAAGTGGAAAGGTCTTCGGCGTGACAAATTTATCAGAAAACTCTTTCTTCTTAAAACATATTATTCTTGTTTTTACTTTGAAGATGGAGTTTCAATCGAAAAAGATTCCATAGAAAATGCGATAAAAATTGAAGATGCGCCCTTTGTAGTAAGTAGAACGCTGTGAAAAATAAAAAATTGCCGTAAGAATTCCACATATAGTTGTAATTATTTTTTTATCAATTTTTCAGGCTGTAGTATTGGAAAAGAACAGTAAAAAGACTT
This sequence comes from Belonocnema kinseyi, assembly GCF_010883055.1. NCBI lineage: Eukaryota > Metazoa > Arthropoda > Insecta > Hymenoptera > Cynipidae > Belonocnema > Belonocnema kinseyi. The sequence continues at coordinate 18,121,718 of NC_046660.1, forward strand.
GGTACCTGGCGAGTATACTTTCGGAATACTGGCTTCTTTCTATAAATGGTTACCTCACGTATGAAATTTAAGATTATTTCTTTACTTTACGATTAACTATTTGACAATTTTCTGAAATTCTAAAAAAAATTTAACAGGACACCAGGTAGTAATGTTACAGTTTGGACAGGTGTAGATGTTTTACATTCCAATGGCCAGGAACATGTAGTAGATTATATTATATCCCAAGAATTGACTGCAAAAACGGACACAAATTATACGCAAGTTGCACTTATTAAAGTACGCTAATAACGTTGTTTATGAAATTAAAAAAAAATATGAACTATATAATCTACATTCTATATTTTCTGTATAGTTGAAAAAACCAATTGTTTTCGGAGATAAACAAAAACCAATTTCATTGGCTGAGCCTCATAAGAAACTAAAACCTGGGAACAAAGTTAAAGTTTTTCATTACACGAACATCTATTTTTCCGACCGTTCCACTGATGAAAAGGTAAGATTTTTTTCTGATATTATTATAATTAATATAATATATTATGATATAATAATAATGTAATTAATAAAATTAATATAATAATTATTAATTAGTCAACTATTTTAAATTATTATTAATTATTATCGTTAATTAATAACAATTTATAGAATTAATTATTTTAAGGGCCGTTAAAAAACTACATCACACTTCAGAATGGGGGGGGGGGGGGGGGGGGGCGTTAACACATAATGAGACATTACAAATGTAAAATATAAACATGTGAATTACCTTTATTTGAAATGCTTGAAAAAAGGAAAATTAGTGATTTTATTTTGCAATTATCTAAATACAGACTTCACACTCTAACCCTCAATCCCCTCTTTAGCCCCTTAAAAAAAAAGAATGCCTTGTTTTTCTATTTTCACTAAGGGCACCTTTTCACGGAGGCCTGTTTTAAATTAATCGTGGAATTAATATTTTTCACAGAATTCATTTCTAGCTACTTTGTTAGTTTATGGCATCTTTGGTTGATAATCTAGATACGAACTCGATCATTCAATGTGTTAAATTAATTCAACGATTAATTCAAAACGGGTCTCCGTAAAAACGTACCCTAAGAAACGTCAATTTTTTTGAGGATGGACTAGTTCTGTATTCTGGAATACAAGCATGAATCTCAAAATTATTTTTGTGGGACTATTTTGCTAAAAATTCGTTTTTTTTGCTTGCAAACTAATTTTGTTTAACTGAAAATTTAAGGAAATATACCTGAGACCCCCTTCGGTTCCTTCTTTAAGGGCATGTGACACAGCTAAATACCTATATTACCGACCACAGTTTTTCAGTTCACTGAATGTTTTTTTGAACCTAAGAACTTTTTTTGTAAATA
>NC_046660.1:18123184-18152071 GCF_010883055.1 Belonocnema kinseyi
ACCAAAATGCAGTACCTAAACGTACTTTATTGTACTCTAATACATTTCCCAAAGTTTCAGCTCGATATTTTATTTACAAAAAAAGTTCTTAGGTTCAAAGAACATTCAGTGAACTGAAAAACTGTGGTCGGTAATATAGGTATTTAGCTGTGTCACATGCCCTTAAAAACTAATAAAGAAACAGCAAGATTATCTTTCAAAAGTGTTGAGATTCGTATTCTACGTTAAAATTTCCATTAAAAAATCACGGAGTAATCGCAATACTTTTTTTTGCAGCGTTAAAAAATTTAAAAAAATGTCAATAACTTCTGCTGAAGGTGACTTCAAGCGCATCCATAATAGCTCAAGTAGTATGTTGCGCGCGAAATTAAAAAAAATCTCTCTCACTTGCATCGCAGCGTTGTTGTCTGAGGTTTCTACTGCATGGCGCTACTATCCAGACAAAATTCTTAAAGTTACCGACAGAACCGTTATTGACTTCTGCTAAAAGAAGATGCACTTGAAGCCACCTACGGCCCATGTAAATGACAGGTATTTAATTGTTTAAAGTTTTTAACGCTGCAAGAAAAAGTATTGCGATTACTCCGTGAGTTCCTAATGGAAATTTTAACGTAGAATCCGAATTTCAACAATTTAAAAGTTGATCATGCTGTTTTGTTGAGTTTTTAAACAAGGAACCGAAGTGGGACTCAGTGGAGTCTTTAAGGGTACCTTGTAGAGGATCCTTTCGGTTCGCCAGGGCAATCATAGATTTTCGGTATAAATCATTATTTTTATATTCTTATAGGCTCTGAATGATACTTTTCGAAGCAGATATGGATTCCGGATAACATTCTATAAATGTCAGAATTATTTCAGAATTTTTTTGATTTTTCAATCTTCTTACATCCCAGTGGGCACAAAATTTGGAGACGTCTTCACGACATCGTTACGACATCTTCACGACAACTTTACGACATCCTATGTCAATGTCGTTTCAGTGTCTTTGCGATGTTCTAAATACATCGTCAGATCATATGACTTATTTGCTATACCGTAAAGACACCTTAATAACATGGACATAGGATGTCGTAAAGTTATCGTAAAAATTTCGTAACGATGTCGTAAAGATGTCGCCAAATTTTGAGCTCATTGGGATATTACAAAAAGTACGTCTTCTCATAAGACCACATGTTATTGATAATCATTGATTTCTCGATTATGAAGCTCTGAAAGGTTCCAGAATTTTGAACAGATCTTGAGTGCATTTTAGTATAATTGTCATCCAAATATCAAACGATTCTCATTTGTAATTCTATTAGCGAGGGTTGAACACTCAGCTATTTTGATGAAAATTCTTTCTGTTTGACTAAACCCTGGCGGACCGAAAGACCCGAATGGAGCCTCTACAAAGTACCCGTAAATACCCCATTGGGTCCCTATTCGGTTCCTTTTTAAAAAACTAAAAAAAAACAGCAATGTCAATTTTTAAATTGTTGAAATTCGGATTCTACGTTAAAATTTGCATCAGAAACTCACGGAGTAATCGGAATGCTTTTTCTTGCAGCGTTAAAAATTTTAAAAAATAAAATACCTATCATTTACATGGGCCGAAGGCGCCTTCAAGTGCATATTCTTTTAGTAGCAGTTAATAAGTGTTCCGTCGGTAACTTTAAGAATTTTGTCTGGATGCTAGCGCCATGCAGTGGTAACATCAGACAACAACGCTGCGATGCAAGTGAAAGAGAATTTTATTTTTAAACTTCGCGCGATTCATACTACTTGCGCTATTATGATGCACTTGAAGTCACCTTTAGCAGCAGTTAATGACATTTAAAAAAATTTTTAACGATGCAAAAAAAGTATTGCGATTACTCCGTGAGTGTCTAATAGTAAATTTAACGTAAAATCCGAATTTCAACAGTTTAAAAGTTGGTCTTGCTATTTTTTGAGTATTTTTAAAAAGGAACCGAATGGGAACCCAATGGGGTCTTTACGGGTACTTTGTGGACGCTCCTTTCACTTCCTTCGGTCCGCCAGGGAAAATTCAATTGTTTGTTTGAAAGTTGAAGATTTATGTTAAACATTAATTTTATTAGTTGAAAATTAAATTATTTAGTTAAAAATTCGTTCTTTTTGGTTAAAAATTCAATCACTTATTTAAAAATTGATGTATTTTGTTGCAAATTCGTCGTTTTGAGTTTCTACTCAAAACGACGAATTAAATTAAATTAAAAATAAATTTAAATTAAATTAATATTCTTGCTTGAAAATGTAACTATGAAAGATAAACTACTCTGTTGAAAATTCATTTTATTAGTTAAAGATCCATCTGTTTGGCGGGAATTTGAAGTGTTTTTTAAACTTCGTTTTCCTTTTTGTTAAAAATGATTTTTCTAACTGCAAATTAAACTATTCCATTTCCGGTTAAAACTTTTGGTTTGAATTTTTAACAATTTAGTTGAAAAATATTTTTCTCATTCATTTTTTTAAGATTTAGCATTTTATTACAAAATTCAACTATTCTGTTGTAAATTTATGTAATTTATTGAAAATTCCATTTTAGGTTAAAGATGAATATTATTGGTTGAAAGTCCATTTTCCTTGCTAAAAATTCCACTATTTGTTTGAGAATTTGTCAGTTTGGTTTAAGTTTAATTTTTAGTGTTTCAAAATTCGAATATTTGGTTAAAAATGTAACTATTTGTTTAAAAATTCAACTTTTTGCTAAAAAGTCATTTGTTTTGTTAAAAACTCAACTATTTTGATATAAATTCCATAATTTTGTTGATCGTTTAATTAAATTGTTGAAAATTTAACCGTTTTGTTGAATCGGCGTCTTCTTTGATAAAAAATGTTGATTGTTAGTTGAAAATCAATATATTTGGTTGAAAGTTAAAAATTAAATTAAACCGTTTTTTTAAATTGAAATTAAAAAATGGTTGTTGTTGAAATATATAATATAACATTTGTTGTTGAGAATTTATCTTTTTAATTAAAAATTTAACTACTTTGTTGAAAAGTGAACTTCTTTGTTAACAAATTAATTTTTGTTTTTGGAGATTTACCATTTTAGTTTAAAAATTCAACTATTTTCTTAGAAATGTAAATATTCTTTTATAAACTACAGAATTTTCTTGAAAGTTTAATTAATTTGTTGAAAATTTGACTGTTTTGTTGAATATTCCCTTTTTCGATAGACAATATCTCGTTTTATTAATTTTTTTTATTAGGAATTTATTTTTTAAGATTAAAAATTAACTTCTTTATTAAACTAAGAACTTAACTATTCTATTTTGGGTTGAATGTTCATCTTTTGTAGTTGAAAATTCATGTCTTTTGTTTGAAAATCGTTTTTTTTTTGTATAAAATTAATCTTTTTGGTTAAAAGCTCAACTATTTGTTTTATGATTATTCTTCTTTTTATTTGGTCAAAAATTCATCGTTTTTTTGGCTCGAAATTTAAATATTTTGTTGTTAATTTAATTATTGTGTCGAAAATTCAACAATTATTTAAAAAGTTTAATTTATTTTTCGAAAAATTAACTGTTTTTTTAACATTTGTCTCTTAGGATAGAAAATGTTTGGTTGTCAGTTGTTTTATTAAAAATACAAAGTTTTCTAGTAGGAAAGTAAACCTTTTGATCGATAAATTCATTTTCCTTGATCAAAACGAAATTTTATTTTTAAAAATTATCTTTCTTTTAAAACATTCGCCTTTGGCTTGAAAAGTCAACAAGTTTTTGAAAATGTATCTCTTTTTTGGTTAAAAATTCAACCATTTAGTTCAAAATTCACTTTTTTAAATTCAACTATTTAATTAAAAATTCATCTTTCTTGGTTTAAAATGATCTATTTTTTGAAAATTCAAGTTTTAAAGTTGATTATATTTAACTGAATTAAAAAAATTGTATTTGTTCGCTTGAAAATTGAACTATTTGTTTTAAAATTAAACTGTTACCTTTAAAACTCAATAATTTTGTTAAAAATTCAACGAAATAAAAAAAATCATGTTTAGTGTTCGTAATAATTCAATTAGTTTTTTGAAATTTTGTATTTTGTTTATTGCAAATTCCTCTTTTTAGTAAAAAAGTTCTTCGTCGTAAATTCAATTTAAAATTCAATTCTTCTAAGAAATTTTTTATTTGGTTAGAAGATTCGACTTTTTCGCAACTGTTTGGTCTAAAATATTTTGTTGTTAAAAATTCAACTATTTGGTTGAAAAATCATCCTTTTTGCTAGAAAATTAATCATTTTTATTAGAAACCATTTTCGTGGAAAATCACCCTCTTCTTCCTGTTATGTGAGCTAGAATTTTGGGCTGTGAAGTCTTTAAAAATATTATGTTTGTATCTCTTCTGTTTTAATTTACACCCTTGGGGTGGGGGGGGGGGGGTCTAGAAATAATTCGTAAAAAAGACATAATTTGAGATGAGATTCGATGAAAGGCTCGAAACCAGATTCGAGACGGAACTCGAAACGAGGTTCGGGGCTGTAGTCGAAGAGAAAATCTAAGCAATACTCGAGACGAGACTCGAGAAGAGGCTCGAGACGAGGCTCGATATGAAGCTCGAACGATACTCAAGGTGATACGAGGAAGGGGAGGGGTTGAAAAAATCTTAAAAATATTGTGTCTTATTTTTTTAACGGTCCTTTATGTATATTAGTGCTTTTAATCAATGATTATGCATTGTGGGTTCATTATCCACTGTTGACTGGTCACTCTTAAGTTGAATAATTTTAATTCAATTTACAGAAACCTTTAAAACTTTCATCACTGGAAATAGTGAGCAGTGAAAAGTGTAATTCGAGACTGGAATCATATTACAAAAACAACACAGACTATAGTGATGATGATAAAATTACTATTACGGAAAATAACAAAATGTTTTGTACCGAAGCAGTGAGGCGTCCCTGCCTTCCTGATTTTGGAAGTCCTGCAGTTTTTAATGGAAAATTGGTCGGATTTTCTTGGTTTGGATTAATTCCTTGTGGAGGATATCCAATTTTATTTAATAATATAAATTTTTATTATAATTGGGTTATGGAACAAGTACCAGAACTTAAAAAACGAAGCATCTAGAGATAGAGGGAATTAGATAAAAATACATTAAGACTGTTAAAAAATTGTATCTTTATTTAGAAATAAATATTTACATATATATTTTAATATTCAAAGTTGAGATAAAAAACATTTAAAGTAATTGTAAAAATGTACTTATTTACTTATTAAAAATGTACTTATTTATATTTAGTTCGCTTAGAATTTATTTTCATGCACTATTTTGAAATTTAAAACTTGTTTATAAGTGCCTGATATATTTTTGTTTTGTTTTCCATTATTAGACAGTTTCTTGAGAAGTAATGTAGACTTTAATAATAATAATTTAAATAAAAATAATTTCAATGTTGTAAATAATTTATAATTGTGCCCAATTTTGTAATAATCAGGATAGTTATTCTATGATTTTTATTGTTAAATAAAATGTACCGAATAAAAAAAGATAATAGCAAGCGCGAATTTGACATATTGTTAAAACTCATTATAACAAATTAGAGTTTTTTATTAATCGAAAAAATGTACAAGCGTGACAGATTAGAAAAATGCGCTTACATATTTTTTTAATTTAATTTTTATAATTTCCGTTTCTTATTATTTGTGTTTTTATGCATACACTTTTTAATTCTTTTAGAACTAATACAATTTTTTAATTGATATAAAATCATAAAATTATTATTTTTTCCTTTGAAAAGTTCTCGAAAATGTTATTTAGACCGAAAAAGTTTGCTGCACATCCAATTTAATTTATCTTCAATTATTAATTACTAATTAAATAAAAATACTATTTAAAATTTTAATTATTTTAAGTAAGTTCAAATTCTTCGAATTTGGTCAGCCTTTTTTACGCACAAGATTAAAAAATACAACCATAAATATATTTTTTTTTCAAAATATAAAATAAAAATATTTCTTGAAAAGCTTACATTTTTTTTCTAATTTAAGAAAACCTACGTTTGGTTTAAGGTTTTTAAAATAGTTTCTAAACTATTTTTTAATCTTTAAGTCACTTCTGAACTTTCAAAATATCTTTTAAAATTATTCGAATGTTCCCTAATTCTTTTTAAATAAAAAATTGCGAAAATCGCCTCAATTTCTTCTAGATTATTTTTTGACAATTTTGGAAATATTTTTAACCATTTTCAAAAACCTAATAAAAAATCACATTAAAAAGTTTTCCAGGGATCTCAAGAAAATTGTTTATTCTCTCGAAATCTTTCAAAATTCTGGAAAAGTTTGTAAATTTGTTTAAATTCTGAAAAATAAAAAAAACTTAAAATTTTCTAGATTTTTTTCCCGGAAATTTTGTGAACTTTTGAAATCTTTTTGAATATTCTTTTAAAATTAATTTTTGTAGCGAAAATAGATGTTAAATTTTCCTAGGAATCTTAATAAAATTTTGCATTCTCTTGAAACATTTCAAAAATTCTAATGAAGCTTCTAAATTTTTGGTTCGATATATTCAAAATAATTTCTAAAATTTTATAATCTTGGAAAATTGAAAAATTTTCAGAAGTGTTTTTCAGAATTTTAGGAAATCATTTGAAATGTTTTGAAATAATTTATAAATTTCTGTTCAAATTATTTAAAGAAATCATTTGAAATCATTTGAAATGTTTTTGAAATTTCTGTTCAAATTATTTGTAAAAAATCATTTTAAATTTTCTTAGACATTTTGTTGTTGTTTAAAACTTTGTTGTTGTTTGAAAATTCTTTCAACTTTCATGTTATTTTGGAATCTTTTCAAAACTTCAAAATTTTTCATTATTTCGAAAAATTTTGGGAAATATTAATTTCTTCAAAAGATATTCGAAATTTTTGAACAGATTCAAAAGCAAAATTCATGGCAACATATATAATGATGCTTTAATTAAAAACATGAATTCTACGAGAAAATTGAGAAAGATTTCAAAAACTGCTTTTTTTTTTTAAATTTAGATTTTTGAAGATTTCAAACACATTTATAAAAATGTCAAAAATATCTGGAAGATATTTGGAAATTAAAAAAAATTAAAAAGATTTTAAAATATTTTAAGTAAAATTCTAATAAGTTTAAAGATATTTAGGAATTTTAGAAATTCTCAAGAGTATAAGAATATATTAAAACTTAATATTTCCGAAACTTTATAAAATATTTCGAAATTTCTTCCACGCTTCGAATTTTACCTAATATTTTGTAAACACCTGTAAAATAAAAAATAAATTTCTTAAAAACTTTTCAAGTTATGTTTCGACAGACCTGAAATCTTGAAATTCAGAATCTAATTTGAGCTTGAATTAAAGAGTTCAGAAACTTCGAACAAATAAAGTTATTCAAAATTTGTATCTAGCACTAAGAATTATTTTTTCTTCTGAATCCAAAAAATTATGTTTTTAATTAAATAATAAATGTTTAAATATGCAGATATAGAAATAATTCTTCAAAATATTCATATATTTTGAGCTATTTTTACAGTTATTGAAAAATATAACTAAAATTCGAATGAATGTTTATATTTTATCCGATAAATAATATTTTTATTTCTGTAAAATCGCTTGAAATCCTGAAACGATTTTTATTAACAGAAACGGTTTAAGAAATTCTAAATTTTCATTATTAGTAATCCTCGCCTCCTTCGCCTTCACCTTCGACCGAGTCAAGACCCACTTCTTCGTAATCTTTTTCCAAAGCTGCGAGATCTTCTCTGGCTTCAGAAAATTCACCTTCTTCCATACCTTCGCCGACGTACCAATGAACGAAGGCTCGTTTCGAGTACATTACATCGAATTTGTGATTTAGGCGGCTCCAGGCTTCAGCGATGGCTGTTGTATTGGCTAACATGCAAATGGCACGTTGGACCTTTGCAAGGTCACCACCTGGTACTACGGTCGGGGGTTGGTAGTTTATTCCCACCTGAAAAAATGACAAAAAATTAATTTGTGATTAAAAAAAAACATGATTCGAGACAAGATTCAAGACAAGTCTCAAGACGAGATTCGATACGAGATTCGAGACGATACTCGAGACTAAATTCGAGGTGATTGTCTAGAAGAAATTGCAGGCAATATTCGAGACGATATTTGAGGCGATATTCGAGACGAGATGAGATTCGAAAGGTAGAGAGGGTAAAGGGGACAGGAGGGGAGATTTAAACAAACTAATATTTTCCTAGAATATTCTGAATTAAATGAATTATCTGAATTCCTAAAATTCTCCGAAATCCCTATTTTCTCCTAATTACTTTAATCCCTTTGAATTCCTGGAAAGCATCGGAATTTCTCTAAATTCCTGGAATATTTTAAACTCCTTGCAATCCTTTAATTACTCTGAAATGCCTGAAATTCCTCCGAATTCCGCGACATTAGCTAAATTTCTCTAAAATATTAGAATTCCTTCCATTTTTAAAAATTTCTTGTGTTCGTTTAAATTCTCTGAATTATTTGGATTAACTTGAAGTCGTTGGAATTCCGGGAGTTCTCTGATTCCCTGAATTCGCAGAATTCTTTCAATAAATCGAATTTGTCGAATTCCCTGAATTCATAGAAACACCTGAATTCCGAGGACTAGCAAAGAATGCAAAGAATTCAGAGGAACAAAGAAGAATTGAAGTAATTCACAAAATAAAGAAAATTGCTGGAATTCATATAATTCAAGAACTTTCAAAGAATTCAGGAAATTCAGAAGAATTAAAAATTCAATTTATTAACAAATTTTGAAGAATTTAGAAAATTAGTGAAATCCAGAGAATGTATGCAATTTATAGAATTCAGAATATTTATGAAATTTAAGGAAATTCGGAGAAATCATGGATTTTTCGAAACTCAGAGAAATCGAGGATTTCAGAGAATTCAGAGAACTTCAGGGATTTTAGGGAATTTAGGGAACTCAAGAAGTTTAGAATATTCAAACAACTTATTGAGTTCAGGAAATTGGAGAAATTGAAGGAATTCAGGAGAATTTTCTGAATTCAAAAAACTTCAAACCAATATAGCCAATTTAAAGGAATTCAGAAGGATTAAAGGAATTGCGGGATTTTTTAGAATTAATTTAATGTATTTAAGGAATTCAGGGAAATCGAGAAATTTAGAGAAGGGATTTAGAATGTTGAAGGACCTCTGAGAATTAATAGAATAGGGGAAATTAATAGAATTTGAGCAATGTAGAGAAGTTTAGAAATTTAGAGAATTTGAGGAATTTAGGTAGCGAATTGAGCACATTGAAGGAATTCTGAAGAATTTAAAAGAGTTCAAGGAAGTTTAAATAATTCAAAAGAATCTGAAAAATATAAACAAAAAGAATTCAAATTAATTGAATGTGAATTCAAAATAAGTTGAAATATTTTACTAAGTCATCCTTTTACTAAACCTGTCTACTATTTGCCGCTTAGAATCCCTGCTGGAAGTAAAGATACAAATCCTTTATTTTTCAATAATTTTGAATCTTCATGGTAGAAAGAGTAAGAGAAAATGTATGCCATTCTATCTATTTGTCAAACTGAATTCACGTCTATCTTTTTCAATTACCTCTTCTCTATCTCATCCTATCCTTTTTCTATTCACGTCAATTCCTACCTTACGCCTAGCAATGTCTACCTTCTTCTATCTCTTTGTAAATCTAAATTCACATCTATCTTTTTCAATCCCACCTCCCTTATCTCATCCTATCCTTCGTTTATCCATGTTGATCTTTTACTATCTCTCTTTCAATCTAAATTCACTTTTATCCTTTTCAATAACTCTTCTCAATTTCATCATATCCCTTGTCTGCCCGCGACAATCTTTTTCTATCTCTTTGTCAATCTAATTCTCGTATATCTTTTTCAGTCTCCTCTTATTTATCTCATCCTATCCTACGTCTATCTTTTTTTATCTCTTTGTGAATCTGAATTTACTTTTATCCTTTTCAATGCCCTCTTCGCTATGCCATTATATTCTTTGTCTATCAACGACAATCTTTTTCTATCTCTGTGTCAATCTAAATTCCCGTATTATCTTTTTTAATCTCTGTTCTGTCATATCGTTTCCTATACTTATCAGCAACTATCTTATTGTATTTTTCTGCTAATATAAATTCATTTTTATCTTGTTCAATACCCTTTTCTGTAAGTCGTCATATCCTTTATCTATCGGCGACAATCTTTTCACCTTTTTATCAATGTAAATTCCCTTCTATATTTTCAATCTCCTCATATTTATCTTATCCTATCCTACGTCCATCAACGTCTATGATTTTCCTTCTCTCTGTCAACCTAAATTCCTTCTAACCTTTTTAATTTTCTCTTCTCTATTTCATCCTATCCTACATTTATCCACAGTAATTTTTAAATATCTCTTTGCAAATCTAAATTCACGTATATCTTTTTATATATCTCTCTAAATCAAAATGTACGTCTATCTCTTTCAATCACTCTTATTTATCTCATTCAATCCTCCATCTATCCACGTCAACCTTTTTCTATCTCTCTGTTAATCTGAATTCACTATTATTTTTTCAATATCCTCTTTTCTATATCGTCCTATCCTTCTTCTATCCACAATAATCTTTTACTATCTCTTTGTCAATCTATATTCCCGTCAATCCATTTTAATCTTCTCTTCTCTATCTTATCGTATCCGACATCTGTCATCCATGTTAATCTTTTACCATATCCCTGCTAATCTGAATTCACTTTTATCTTTTTCAATATCCTCTTCCTTATTTCATCCTCTCCTTTGCCCATCCACGACAATCGTTTTCTCTTTCTCTGCCAATCTAAATTCATATGTATCTTTTTCAATCTCCTTTCTTTATCTTATTTTATTTACGTCTATCGATGTTAATCTTTTTCTATCTCTCTGTCGATATAAATTCACGTCTATCTTTTTTAATCTCCTCTAATTTGTCTCATCCTATACTGCATCTATCAACGCCTATCTTTTTCTATCTCTTTGTCAATCTAAATTCCCATTTATCCCTATGAATCCCCTATTCTGTATTTCAGACAATCCATACTCTATTCATGTCAATCCTTTTATATCTCTGTTATACGAAATTCGCGTCTATATGTTTCAATCTCCTTGTCTCTATCTCATCCTATGTTACATCTATTTACATCTACCTTTTTATCAATCTGGTGTTACTTCTATCTTTTTCAATCTTCTCTTATCTATCTCATCCTATACTTTATCTATCCACGTAAACCTAAATGTTTTGTCACCAGGTGGTCTGACGGTATAAATAATTAAAAAGTGAAACCAGTGTTCGGGCTAATAAATAGGGGCCCAGCAGACCGTTTTACTAAGTTCGACACAGTTGTCGATTAAGGCAGCATGAAACTAGAGAATAAAGTGGAATTTTTTCAAGCACAAAATAAAAGTCATCAGTGGGGTCCTTTTTTCAAAAATCATCTTTTCGGAATTATTTTTTAATTTCCAAATTTTTGATACTGAGCCTTATTAGCCATAATGAAACCGTTCGTGCTAATAATTTTAGATGGAACTCGATCGAGGCTCACTGGGGTTTTCTTTAAAACTAGATAGTTATCGTCAAAGAGCAAGAAAATCAAAATACCTTGAAACCTGTAGGACACCAATCAACAAACTGGATAGTCCGTTTGGTCTTGATCGTTGCAATCGAGGCGTTGACATCCTTAGGAACAACATCCCCTCGATACAGCATACAACAAGCCATGTACTTTCCACGTCGAGGGTCACACTTGACCATCTGATTAGCTGGTTCGAAACAAGCATTCGTGAGTTCAGCTACTGTCAGTTGTTCATGATAAGCCTTTTCGGCTGAAATCACTGGAGCGTACGTAGCCAGTGGAAAATGTATCCTGGGATATGGTACCAAGTTGGTTTGGAACTCTGTTAAATCCACATTCAAGGCACCATCAAACCTGCAAAAAAGTGCAATAAGATAATGCTAGTGAAATCGATGTATGATGTAATAAGTCATCTATTTCCTCACGACATGAGATATCTGCGGGATATCTCATAAATCTCACAGGTTATCCTACAGAGTGGGAATCCTTGGAATATCCCAAGGATATCTCAGAATAACCTTAGGATGTCTCATTAATCAGGATATTCCATGCCTACCAAGATATTCAAGGGATATGCCAAAGACAAATAAATATGAATATAAGCATGAATATGAACCTTAAGGAAGCAGTGATCGAAGATACAATTTGACCTATCAATCTATTAAGATTGGTGTAGGTTGGTCTCTCGATGTCCAAATTTCGTCTGCAGATGTCATAAATGGCCTCGTTGTCTACCATGAACGCAGCATCGGAATGTTCTAAGGTCGTGTGGGTCGTCAGGAGGGAATTGTAGGGTTCGACAATTGCAGTGCAGATTTGAGGTGATGGGTAGATGGCGAACTCCAATTTCGATTTTTTACCATAGTCGACTGAGAGGCGTTCCATCAAGAGACTCGTGAATCCGGAACCGGTACCACCACCGAAAGCATGGAATATCAGAAATCCTTGAAGGCCTGTGCATTGATCTGCTAATTTTCGGATTCGGTCCAAAACTAAATCTACGATTTCCTTGCCAACTGTGTAGTGGCCCCGGGCATAATTGTTCGCTGCATCTTCCTTTCCTGTGATCAACTGTTCCGGATGGAACAACTGTCGGTAGGTTCCGGTTCTCACCTCATCTGGAATAATAATTTGGGTTTTTGGGAAATTTCATCTAGAAGACATTTTATCAATCTGATTTTAAAGATCTTCCGATTTGAGATGTTGGATAGAATTATTTGTCAATTGAAGGGTCATTTAACTGAGAGCTTGCAGTTGCGTGAAATTGGGAATTGAAGCAGCACGGGAGGTATATCATCAAAAGTACATAGGGTTGCCAATCGATTCTAAGAGTCCCCATTGAACTCTAACGAATCCCACTGGACGCCAACCGATTCAACGAATTTACAATAAATCCCCCGACGCTTTCCACCAGGCTACCAGGCCTGTCCACTAGCCAGATCTTACTTCCGCATGCGGAGCTCTGCGGAGGTGAACCGACTATCTCTCTAGCTACTCGTTGGACCAAAAATGAATTTTGAAAACGCAGTCAGAAGACAGAAGAAGTGGGATCTATTAGCAAGCAGATCAATCCAGACCAGAAGATCGAGAAAGAAGTTTTGAGAAAGGACCACCTAACTAAGGCACTAGAAATCGTGATACAAGGCTTGTGGAACTAGGTGCTAGACGACCAAGACAAGTCTAATCGCTTTAGAGAAAAATGGTAGAGTAAGGGAAGACCACCATGTTACCACTAAAGAGGACAAGTTGCAGACATGACAGATGACATAGATGGCCAATGCTGCAACTGGTATTGGCGAGTCAGAACATACCGGAAACTAAAAAGAAAAGGACCGGAAACCAAGACCTCAGGAAGCTGGCAGGTTAAAATCAAATCACAAGAAGCCAAAGGACGATAAGAAAGCATCGAACCAGGTCTTAAGACGTTTGAGGAGATCATGAAATAAACTGGAGAGTGGAAAGCAACTTTAAAAACAAGATGAGCGTTAGGAAGCTGTCCAGCCGATCCAAACAAGTAGTACAAGAGTCCGACCTGAGACAGTACTCATTAGGCCACCTGGGCTTGGTGTGACGGTAGAAAATAAAACCAGGTTCGAAACAGCACTCCAGAGAGCCATTAGGGAGATGGGTAAGGTTTGGCCATTTCAATTGATTTTACTGAATTCTAATCGATCATACTGAATTTAAAATTATTTTACATTCGAAAGGTGGTAAAACCGGAAGAGATGGATATTAAAATCAAAGCCATCAAAGAGACTAAGTTGGTGGTCTACACCAAGAGTTTGGTGTGATAAGGAAAAATAAAACCAGGTTCGAAACACCAGTAAAAAGAGCAATTGGGGAGATGGGTAAGGTCAGGCAATTCCAAACGCTTTCAGTGAATTCTAATAAATTCCACTGAATTTAAAATTATTTTATACTCGAAAGAAGGTAAACCGGAAGAGATGGACATTAAAATCAAAGCCTTAAAAGAGACTAAGCTGGATGGTCTACTCATAGAGCTTAGCATGATGATAAAAAATAAAACCAGGTAATTCCAATCAATTCCATTGAATTCTAATAAATGCCACTGAATCTAAAATTAATTCCACTCAAGTTTAATGATAAATTAAATTGATAAATGAATTAATGTCTTAAAATTTTAAATGAAGTTTACTAAATTACAATGAATTTCAATAAATTCTAATAGTCCACTGAAATTCCAATTATTTCCATTAAATTTGACTGAATTGCGCTAAATTATGATCGAACTAACTTATTTCTGTAATGGATCAGATTAAATTATACTAAATCCCGACAAATTCTAATCAATTTAATTGAATTTTGATGAATTTCACTAAATTCTAATAAGTCCCACTGAACAAAAATAAATTCTATAATACTGAATTTGAATAAGTTACATCGGATTCTAACAAATCCCAGTTATTTTTCATTAAATTATAAATAATAAAACTGATTCCTGCGATGAACTGAACAAAATCCAAATGGAATCTACTATCAATTTATTCCTTAAATTGTTAAAAAAAATTAAAAATAAAAAAATTGCCCTAAAATCTTTCAAGTTCTTATTTCGGTATTTTTGAAAATCGTTTGGTATATTTTTCAATTTTTCTTGAAAAATAACTTTTTAAAACGAAAAATGGTTTTAAATTTATTCAAGCGTTTTAAGATTTTTTTGTTATCTAGTTTATCTTGCTAATCTTTCATTTTATAATTTTATAATTTTCTTGTAAAATTAATTTTTCAGAATAAAAAATCATTTGAAATTAACCAAAAATCATGAGGAATTTTTTTTTCTTGAAACGGTTTAAAATCCTTAAAAGATTCTAAATTTTGGATCGAAATTTTTATAAATCTTTTCAAGTTTAAAAGTATGTTTTAATCTTTTCAACGTTTCTGATATTTCTTAAACTTATTGAAATTTTTCTAATATTTTCTGATTCTGATTTTACGAATAAAATGAATTTTTACCAAAAAGAGACATTTTCAAACAAGTTATAAACGTTGTAAACAAAATTTTGAAACAAACAAAATCAAATTTTTAACATAATAGTAGAGATAATAGTTACATTTTCAACCAAACAAGTATAGTTTCAACTAAGAATATGAATTTTGTACTGAAAACTATAATTTATTAACGATATAGTTCAATTATTAATAAATCGGTTGAATTTCCAACCAAAAATAATGACTTTTTTTTTACAAAACTTTAAAATTTTAAACAATATAATTACATTTTCAAAGAAATTATAATATTTTCAACTTAAAAAAAAATCATCTAACATTCGAATAGATAAATTTTCAATTAAAAAATTCTAACTTTCAAATAAAACAATTAAATTAATTTCCAATAAAATAGTTAAATTTTTGGTCAAAGAAATTAATTTTCAATCAAGAAGATAAATTTTCTACCAAAAAGACAAAATTCTAACAAAATTGTCGAATTATCAACTAAAAATGATTTTTATGCAAAAATGGAATATTTCAATTATTAGTTAAAAATTTCATCCTTAACAAAAAAAGAACAAATTTACAACAAAAAAGTTGAATTTTTAAACAGTAAAATGAATTTTCAACAAAAAAGATTCATGCTTAAGCAACAAAACAAACAAATTAATCTTTAATAAAATAGTTAAATTTTTAACCAAAGAAATGAATTTTTAATAAAAAAGATTTGATTTGAACCAAGAAGATCAACTTTCTACCGAAAATGATAACCTTTTGGTGGAAATAGTTGAATTATCTACAAAATAATTAAATTTTTAAACAAATAATTAAATTACCAACTAAAAATTTGTTTTTCATCTAAAAGGTGAAATAGATAAATTTTCAATTAAAAAATTACAATCTTTAAACAGTACAAATACATTTTGAAAAAAAGACTTAAATTTTCAACCATAGAAATTAATTTTGAACCATATATTAGTTGATTCACTAAGATTTTTATGCAAAAATGGAATAGTTTAATTTTTAGTTACAAATTAAATTTTTCAGCAAAAAATGAATTTAAAAAATAGTTAAATTTCTAACTAAAGAAACAAATTTTCAACAAAAAAGATTTATTTTCAACCAAGCAGATTAATTTTCTGCCAACAAGATGAATATGCAAGAAAATACGTGAATTTTTTAGCAACTAGTTGAACTTTCAACTAGAAAAAAGAAATATTTCTATTTTATCTTTTTTACAAATAGATTAACTTTTCATCAAAAAGGATGACTTTTTAACAAAATACCCAAAATACTAAAAGAACTAAAAGCATAGAATTCGAGATCTGAGACATAAATTGTAGGTTCAATAAATAAATTTTTAAGACAAACAAAAACAAATTTTAATTAGAAAATTAAAATTTTTCACCAAACAAATGAATTTCTTAACAAAAAAGATTAATTTTTAACCAAAAACATTCATTTTCTACCAAAAAAAGTTAACTCTGAATCAAATAGTTGAATTGTCAACTAAAAGCGATTTTTAGACAAAATTTAGTTTTTTTTTATTAAAAAATTGTAATCTTCAAACAAAACATATTAATTTACAATAAAATAGTTACAAAAAAACGAAACTTCAAAAATATATTTAAATGTTGCACACAAAATAATTAATTTTTAACAAAAATAATGAAATTTTAGCTAAGAAGATCAACTGTTTGACAATCACTAAAAAATAGATTATGGAAATCAAGAGTGTTTAAAATAGACCAATTTTAAAACCTATATCATTTTTTTTAGTTTTAGCTTATTTTCAAAGAATTTTGTTAAAATTTTTGTTTGTACATTTTTTGTTACTAACCGACTACTGTTGGCTCTAAATCCATGAAAACTGCCCTTGGCACATGTTTTCCAGCTCCTGTTTCACTAAAAAAAGTGTTGAAACTGTCATCGCCGCCACCAACAGTTTTATCGGATGGCATCTGTCCATCAGGCTGGATACCATGTTCCAAACAATACAGTTCCCAGCATGCATTACCAATTTGAACGCCACCCTGGCCCACGTGCACTGACAGGCACTCGCGCTAGAAATTAATAAAAAAATTATTGCGAAAACATATTTCAAAATTTATTTTAAAAAATTTATATAAAATTTTTTTATTAAATTAAAAAAAAAAATTCAGTCGAATCTGGATTTAGTGATTCTAGAATTAGTGTTTCTGAGAATTGACGCCGCACCGCGGGGATGGGTGAGAGGAGCTGCGGGCGGATGTCCGATGTTCACCCACGCGTGACGAAACAGAGAGAGAGAGGCACGAGAGAGACAAAACGAATCCGAGACTCGGGATTTATGACAACCGTCAGCCCCAAAACTGACGTGAGAAGAAATTTTGCTAATATTTTTAGATTGAAAAAAAATAGTTCCGGCTTCTCACCTCTGAAGTACCCCACTAGCCAAAACTATTTTCACTGTAAATAGCTTGTAAATCATAGTTTCTTTCTGATTATGTTTTGGGGGCTGCCTCCCAATTGGGTACTTTTTGAAACAACACATCGAAACATTTATTTTTTAATTTTTGAATATATTTTAATAAAAACTTATTAAAAACATTTTATTCGCATAATTTCTGTAATTAAAAACAAAAGATCTATTCAATTAAAAATCAGAAAAAACATTATACACTTTTCAGTACAGAACACATAATGAGATGGTGAAAATTAAACAAATTAAAGTTGTTCTTTTTTTTAGCACCATAATATTCTCAGTTAATTCGAAAATAGGATAAAATTTAAAAAAATATTGATTTATAAAGTGATAAAAATATTTGTAAAAAATTATTTAATGAATGTAATTCATTTATTTAAAAATTGGATCCTTTTGTAATGAGTTAATCATTTATAAATAATATTGAGTTGAAAAATCATAAATTCCACATACAATGCAGTTGTTAAAATTAATTACGAATACATTTTCAAACTTTGGTTAAAATTAGGATGAACTCAAGACGTCATTATTTTA
This sequence comes from Belonocnema kinseyi, assembly GCF_010883055.1. NCBI lineage: Eukaryota > Metazoa > Arthropoda > Insecta > Hymenoptera > Cynipidae > Belonocnema > Belonocnema kinseyi. The sequence continues at coordinate 18,141,171 of NC_046660.1, forward strand.
AAAAATAGGGCAAGGAACATTTTAAAGTGAATCGCATTTTTAGGATTTACTCACCATTTTTGATAATTCGGATTCAAACTAGACGAAAACTAAAAATCCAAAAATACGGCCTCTTTTTTGGCAAAACCCCTCCTTTGGAATGGACGATGAAAAAAAAGCGAAGTCTGTTTACGCGTGAAGGAGACAACATATCTGCATAATGAGGGTTCTTTTGTTTTTTTTCCCCATCAGGAAAAGCGCGGAAAAATACAAAGATTGCAAAAATTTGAAACGGCGAGTTAAATATCTTGATTTTGAAAGTAATTTTATAAGAAAAAAATTAATAACGCTCTGATTTAACAAATACAATAAAGAAAAATAAATAAATTAAATTAATCAAATAAAATTTAGATCAGCTATCGGACGCAGAATTAAAATTTTCTAACTGAACGAGAATTAAATACCTTTTATAGTATTTGGTAATCAGAAGCTTTTACCCGAATGAGTCAGAAAAAAAAATGAAAAAGAGAATTGATTTTTCAACCAAAACAACGAATTTTCTACCAAGATTAATTTTTAACCAAATAGTTGAATTTTCACCTAAAAAAATATTTTTTCACTTAAAATGGAATAGTTTAATTTTCACTTGAAAAATTAATTTTTATCAACCAGAAAAAAAAGAATTTTCAACCTAAAGTTGAATTTTCAACCACGAAGGTTATTTTTCACTAAGAAAGACAAGTTTTTTACAATTTATTCAAAATACAACCAAAGAATTAGATTTTTAATTGAAATAATTAATCTTCAACCAAAAAATGATTTTGAACTCAATAATTTAAATTTTAACGAAAAAGGTGAATTTTTTACAAATAAGATTAATTTTCCACTACGAAAGGCGAATTTTCAATAAAATACATGAAATAAAAAAGAAGAAATTTCAACAAAATAGTTCAATATTTAATCAAAGAAATTGTATTTTTAAGTAAAATAATAAATTTTCAAAAAAAAAACTATCGTTTAACAAAACATTTCAACTTTCAACCAAAAAGATCATTTTTCAATCAAAAAGATGAATTTTCAACCAAAAATTGGTTCTAAACTAAATATTTCAAGTTTCAGACAAAAAGATCATTTCCCAACAAAAATTTTTTCTCACAAATAAGATTAATTTTCCATCATAAAAGACTAATTTTCAATTAAAAAACACGAATTTAAAAAAAGGAAATTAAAAAAAATAGGTAAATTTTCAAACAAAGAAATGAATTTTTAACTAAACAAATAAATTTTCAACTAAAAAATTATTTTAAAACCAAGTAGTTCATCTTTCAACCAAAAAGATAATTTTCAACCAAAAAGATGAGTTTTCAACAAAAGAAATGAATTTTTAATTCAAATGATGAATTTTCAAACAAAAAATTATTTTTGAACCAAATAGTTTAACTTTCAACCAAAAAGATAATTTTTAACGAAAATGATGAATTTTTCTTCAAATGAGATTAATTTTCCCCCATTGAAGATGAATTTTCAATAAAATGCACAAATTTAAACAAAAAGGAAATTTTAAGAAAATAGTTCAATTTTTAACTAAAGAAATGAATTTTTAATTAAAATGATAAATTTTCAACCAAAAAATAATTTTTAAACCAAATGGTTCAATTTTCAACTAAAAAGATAATTTCCAACCAAAAAGAGGAGTTTTCAACCAAAAAATGATTTTAAACCAAATCCAAATTTCAACCAAAAATATAATTTTTCAATGAAAAAGATTATTTTTCTACAAATTAGATTAATTTTCCACCATAAAAGACGAATTTTTAATCAAATACATGAATTATAAAAAAGGAAATTTCAACAAAATAGTTCAATTTTCAACCAAAGCAATGTATTTTCAATTAAAATGATGACATTTCAACCAAAAAATTATTTTTGAATCATTCACGGAGCGAAATTTCAAGTGATTAATTCACAGCACTATTATTTGATCTTATTACGTTTTGGCGCGAGAACTAAGATCTCGGAACCCTTGCTTTTAAAGCATAGTTTTCGAAGTTACAGGCATTAGGCCATGTCGCTTTGGTCTCAGATCTCGAATCCTATGCTTTTAGTTCTTTTAGTATTTTGGGTATTTTGTTAAAAAGTCATCCTTTTTGATGGAAAGTTAATCTATTTGTAAAAAGGTAAAATTTTTCCCGAGCATGAAATAGTTAAATAATAAATAGTTAAATAGTATTTTGTTAAACATTTGTCCTATTTGAAGAGTTATAATGTTTGGTTAAAAGATTTTTTTGTTTCAAAATTACTTTCTTTGGTTAATAATTTAATTATTATTATAAACTCTATTTTCGACTTTTTCAAATTTAACCCATGAAAAAGCTCTTTTTTGGTCTCAGTTTATCAAATGTAATCACCCCAATGAGTCACAAAAAAACTATAAGCAGAATTTTCGACTTGCGGAAGACAAAAAAAATGTAGGTTTTGAAATACAATAAAATTGGTATAAAACTGAATGTCCCTATTCGCTCTCGAAGCTATAAATAAAAATGTCTCATTAAACCGCAAAACGTCCATATTCTTTTCTTCGAAAATCGAATGCTTACCTCAAGGAGTCAGAAGAAAATTATAAATAACATTTTTAAGCAACACAAGCCAAAAAAGGTAGATTTACGAAAGACAACAAAATATATCAAATATAATTTATTTCCCGTATAAAATAATAAGTACAATAAGAAATTTTAATTTTTTTCATAATATTAAACAATTTATTTATGGCAATTTTTATTTGGGACTCGCAGGTGTACCATTTCAATGGCTCTTCTGGATTTGCAAGATGGGACTCGATTTCCAGAAAATTGAGAACATCCTTCTGATGCATATTTTGAACAAATTTTAGGATCACAAGGCTTCCTTACAAATTCAAGTTTCGACCTTGGAGCTTCAAAAACTGCCGAAAACTGAAGAGCTTCTTCCTTTTTACAAAAATGAAATTTAATAAAATTTTAAATATAATTTTGTTTTTGCAAAGTCATAGTTTCGGCCGGGTGTTCATTCACACGCCCATCGTGTTTTCTACCAAGAAAGGGAAATTAAGTTAGGAAAAATAAAGGGAGTGAAAGTAGCGAAAATCATAAGCGAAGAAATAGAAGAAGTGAGGGAAAATTATAGGAGAAGAAGCAGGGAAAGTAGGGAAAAATTATGGAAGAAAAAGTAGGGAACTTGAGGGAAAAGTATGGGATGGGAAATAGGGAAAGTGAGGAAAAATAAGTAGATGAGAAGAAAGGGTAAATGAGGGAAAATAGGTGGTTGAGTAGAAAGGGAAAAATAATAGGACATTTGTTTAGAATGTGGGAAGGGATTTAGAGTATATAAGGGAAATGGTAGTAGAGGAAGTGAGAGAAGGGCTACAAGGTGAAGTGAGGGGAAATAATAGGAAGTTTAGTAATAACGTGAGGGGACATGGTGGGTCAAGAAATAGGGAAAGTAAGGAGAAATTATGGGGTAAGAAGTAGGAGTAGTTAGGAGACATTATGCGAGAAGTAGGGAAAATGAAAAAAAAATTATGAAAGAGGAAGTAGGGGAAGTGAGGAGAATTAATAGTGAAAAAGTAGGGAAAGTTATGGAAAGTATGTGATAGAAATTAGGGGAAGTGAGGGAAAATGAGGAAGTACAAAGAAAAGGAAATGAGGAAAATAAGGGATTGAGCGGAAGGGTAAATACGGGGAGGAAAATGATGTGAAATAAGGAGAGGGAAAGTTAAGAACATAAGGAGAGTTATAGTAGAGGGATTGAGGAAAAATGATAGAAAGTTCAGTTGGTAGCAGAAAAAGTAATATTATGGGAGAAGTGGAGGAAGTAAAAGGAAATCAAGAGAGAAGAAATTAGGGAAGTGAGGTAAATTATGGGAGAAGAAGTCATGGAAGTGAGAAGATATCATGAGAGAAAAAGTTAGGAAAATGAGGAGAAATTATGAGAGAAGAAGTTAGGGAAGTGAGGGGAAATTATAAGAGAAGAAGTTGGGGTTTCGAGGGAAAATTATGAGAGAAAAAGAAGAAAATGTTAGGGGAAATTTTTATTTCAGAATTAGGGGAAAGAAGGGGATAAGGAGAAGGGGGACATAGGGAGGGGAGTTAGGGAAAATAAAAGAAGGTATGGAAAATGTAGTCTGGGGACATTTCGATAGGGGTAGAAAGTATAGTAAGGAAAAATGTTGATAGGACCAGCAGGTAAAGTAAGAGCAAAGTAAGAGTAAAGAAAAAGTAAGAGAAAATAAGTGGAAAAGGGGAGGGAACATAAGGGAATTAAGTACATGGGAATTAATAGATATAGGGGAAATAAGGAATATGAAAGTATAGAAAGTGATAGAAAATAATAGAGGACAAAGTAGGGGAAGTGATGAGAAAGGAGGATAGGGAAAGTAATAAAAAACGAAGAAAATGGAAGTATTCGAAGTGATAGGAAATGAGTGTGAGAAATTAGGGGAAATGAGGGGGGGAGTTAAATGGAATTATGGGTGAAAAATAGCTGAAATGATAGGAGTGATAGTTAAGGAAATTAAGAGAAATGAAGAAAAAGTAGAAGGTGCGGTGAAGTGAAATAATGACGAACGTGAAGTAACGGGAAATAATTATAGAAGAAGTAAAGAAACTGAAATTAAGTAAAGGGAATGAGGGAAGGGCAGGTAGGCAAAATATGGGGATTACAACTAGGAAATTTGGGAGAAGTGAAGGGGAATAAGGGGTGGGAATTTCAGTTGAAATGAGAGGAGGGAAATCTAGGAAAGTAATGGTAGAGGCAGTAGGAGAAGTGGGGAGACAAGGGGAGTAGTAATAGGGGAAATAAGAAGAGGGAAACTATTAGAAGTGGAGATGGAATAATTAGAATGTAGGGGCAGTGCGTTGTGGGGAAGTAGGGGAAAGTGAGTCTTGGTTATTGCAGTGAGGAGAGAAGGAAGTAGATAAGGAAGAATTTGGAAAAATTAGGGGAAGCGAATTTTGTAGTATAGGGAGAGTAGTAGGGGAGGAGAGCGGAATGATTTTTTTGTAGCAAGACGGCGCTTACTTTGACTAATTTTTATAAATAGTTCATTAATTTTCGTAAATAATTAATTTAATACCTGATCTTTTATTTCTTGACCAGCAGTTGCCTCCAAATGATCAACTTTGGTTTTATCTTCTGGACCTTTTAAATTCTTTATTATTACTGTTTTGTATATATCAGGTTTGAATTGATCTTTTCTAGCTTTTTTATTTTCACCTATATCTTCACTTTCTTCAGTTTCTTCTAAATGATCAGTTTTCGATTTTTCTTTCTCATCTTCTTTATCCTCTTTATTATTTCGATTTTTTAATTTTTCCTGTTCTGATATATCTTCTATTCTATCTTCATTTGCACCTAATCCTTTTAATTTTTCTGCTTCCGATAAATCGGATTCTTCCAATTGAACTTCCCTAGTTTCTTCTTTTTCTTCGTTTTCTTTTTGTGCATCTTTTCCTAATTTGTCTCCGAATTAAAAGAGATAAAAATTAATAAATATTTTTGTTCAATCATTTTTTTTGCCAATAATCTGCTTTTAAACCCATTTTTTCAGATTCTAGAAATACCTTCATTTTCTGCGCTACCTCCACTTTTATTTTTTTGATCCATTTCCTGTTCACTTGAGTCTTCTAATATCTCCTCGTCCCTCGACTTCATCATTATCTCCTCAAGTTCCTCTTCTGCTTTCTCTATTTCTCCTTTTTTCATTCTTTCGTCATCTTCCATATTGACTTTATTTTCAGTCAGAATTGAAGCTTTTATTGCTGTTTCATCAAGTATCTTTAGTTTCTCCATTTCATTAATTTTTTTCTCCAAACTCAAATTTGATGAATTAACTTCAAATTTTTCTTCTGACAAATCACTTTCCGAGGATATTTCAGATTTATATCTTAAGAAATCTGAAAATGAAGCTTCTCGACTCTGAGGGGATGTGCAATTTGTTTTAGACAAATCTAGGTCATCGTATTTGCCCCATTCATTGGAAATAATTTCTCGACTGTTTAAAAAATTAGAAATGTCAGAAAAATGAAGGGAGCCAGTTAAAAATGTATGAAATTCAGACTCACAAAGCTGCATACTCTTCTTTTTCAATGTCAGTCTCGTATTTTTTATCTTTTATACAAGGGCAATGACCTTCACTTGATGATGAATAAAAAGATTCTTCCCAAGAACTAACTTCATAACAATTCCATGGTTCTTGGCTAAAAATTACGAAAATAATTTTTTTTTCGTGATATAAGATTTAAAAATTGATAGGGATTAAATCCTTTTCTTAAAAATTCAAAATGATTTTTTATTACGGAAATTAATTTTAAGAGAATATTTAAATAGATTTCAGAAGAAAAAAAATGGTGGATTTTTTTTTTATTTTGCGGGATGTAAAATAATACAAAAATGTTCATAAGATTTCTAGGAAAATGTTTGAATGATTTTTTCTTTAAGAAAATAATTTCCAAGAGAATATTTTAAAAAAATTCAAAATGTTTGCATAAGTGTACAAAAATAATCAGAAAAATGTTAGTGCAATTCTTGTAATCTTGCAGAATTAAAAAAAATGGCTATGAAAATCCGAATTAGATTTGGAAATAAAATTTTTAAGTATTTTAAGAATTTCAAAAGCTTACCAGAGAATAAATTAATTTTCTTATAATATTCCTAGATAAAATTTTAATTGTTCTTTCTTCAGAAAAATAATAAAATTTAAGAGACTATTTAAAAAGCTATCAAAATGTTGGTATAATTATCAAACAATAATATAGAAAATTTTAACGTAATTCTTGTAATTTTTCAGAATTTCAACAAATTGTTAAGAAAATTGAAATCATTTTTAAAAATATCTATATTTTTCAAAAATAAGAAAAATTTTGATTTTCAGAATATTTGAATATACTAAAAAAGAATCAGATTTCTTTAGATATAGAAATAAAATTTTGAAGCTTTTTAAGATTTTTAAAAGGTTTTAAGAGAATATATAGATTTTCTTAAAATTATGGAGAAAATCAGAATTTTTAATTTATTTCGAGAAATGTACTTTAAAAGAAAAAAAATATTTTAAATTTTGTCAATTTTGTCAATGTAAATTTTTGACATTAAAAAAAATGTGTTAGGTTTTCAAGAATTTTGAAAGGTTTGAAGAGGAGAATCAAAGTTTGTTGAGATTACTAAGAAAATTTAAAATGATTTATTATTACAAAAATTAATTTTTGATGATTAATAGGAAATTTTCAAAATATTTCAAAAGATGTCCATTATTATTAAAAAGAATGTGGAAAATTTTTAAGACAATTCTTTTTATGTAAATTTTCGAAAATGTTTAAAGAAAATTTTGATGTTTTTTGAGGATTTTAGAAGGTTTTAATGTAATGAAAATTTTTTTTAAGATTCTTGAGAAAATTAAAAATAATTTTTTGTTTTGAAAAAATAATTTCAATCGAATTTTTAGCAAAATAAAAAATCTCAATTTTAAAAAAGTATCCGAAAGATTTTAAGGCAGTTTCGTTCACTTTGACGAATTTTTGCAATTTTATTAGGAAAAAGCCGAATCAACATAAAAGATATTCAGAAGCCTTAGAAGTTTGGAAAGAAACAAAAGTAATTAAAAATTAAAAATGTTTTAAACAGAATGTATCAAGTATCAGACCTACAGGGGAGAGTAAAATTTAACATCCAAGAATAACATTTTTTGCAATCTCAGATAAGAGTGAAAACCTAAGAGAAAAATAGAAATTTCAATGAACTTCTCAGTGACACGAAGCTACCCAAGGCTTTTGATGATCACTTTAAGTGACACAGAAATCCATGAAAAATTAAGTACGTGATGTTCAGGGGCGCTCGTTTTGACACTGCTGTTTAGGCGCGAAATGCTTAGACACCGAGACGTTTAGGCGCCGCATATTTAGGCACTGCGAAGTTTAGGCGCTGGACTTTTAAGCGAGGGATGTTTAGCCACCAGGGCTTTTAGACGCCAGGCTGGCGACACGTTAGCTTTCTACATATATTATGAGTTAAAAATTTCGTTAGTTTCTGAGATCGAGGTATTAGTCCGGTAGCCTGCAACTATGCTACATGCACTTAATAAGATTAAACGGTTCAGCGCCTAAAAATTCCGGTGGCTAAACTTCTGGGCGCCTAAACGTCCTGCGTCTAAATGACCAGCGCCTAAACGGCAACGTCCTAACGGTAGCTATTAAATGACTCCGCGTTTAAACGACCTGGCGGCTGAACGTCCTGCGCCTCAATGTCATGCGCCTAAGCGTCTCACGCCTAAGCCTCTTGCGCCTAAACTTCTTAAGTCCAAATGTCCAGCGCCTAAACAGCAACGCCCACATGGTTACTATTAAACGGCTGTGCGCCTAAACGATCTGATGGCTGAAGGTCCCGCGCCTAAACGTTCCGCTTCTAAACGTCTCGCGCTTAAACCTCTCGCGCCTAAGCATCCTGCGTCTAAAATGTCGAGTGCCTAAACGGTAACGCCCAAACAGTCCCAAAAAAACGGCGGCGCCTAAACGTCCTGGTCCCTAAAAGCCTTGCTAAACAAATCCAAGCGGATTCGAGCCGATCAAGACTGTATTCAGTAGATATTGAAGTCAAGGAATCTAGCATGTGTCATTGATAAAAGATTCGCACTCAGGTTTTGTTCTAGAGCGGGGATCTCTAAGGGTACATCCTGTATCCACTGATTATTTCGGGTCACTAGGTCGAATCTACTCAGCTACTCGGCTACTTTTCTTCTTGTACAGCACAAAAAAAATGGGGCCATCGAGATTCAGATTGGTGAACCAAACCCTTCCAGGAACGACTGACCATTTTTAGGATCTAGATCCTGAAAATGGCCAGTCGATCCTAGATTAGGTTAGACCTCTGAATTCTGGAGACCCCTGGTATATAGAATGTAGATGAAAATCATAGATCAGTTTTCAAGATCCTGGAACCAATCAGGGCCTATGGAAAGGTGGAATCAAGAACTTCCGAATTTAGTTAGAAGTTCAATCATTTTCAATAAAGAAAAATAACATGAAGGATATTCTGATGATTCTCATCGTTATGGTTCTGGTTGCAAGATATTTAGCTTCATTTTTTGCCCTTCTTAAAGAATTACTGATTAACTTCATCAAAAACCTGATTTGTCACCGGATTTCGCTTTGATTTGACAAGTTGACCACTGGACTGGGAAAACTGGGTTAGTGTCGATCGTTTTTCCAAAATTATAGTAAAGCTTATTCTGTTATCATAAATCATAGTATACTCATGAAATCAAAAAAGATTGAATTAAAAAAAAATTAAAATTGATTTATTGCGTTTGTGAAATTTCTCTTTACAATGATGAAATAAGTAAAACAAAGAGAAGAACGACATTCATGAAAGGTTTCTCACCTGATATCCTCCCCTCCGAGAACAGGTTCCTTATTCACTTCCACTTCCACATCTCTTTCGAAGGTGCTTAATCTGTTTTGTATAGAATTTACAACAGATTTTACCAAATATTCCAAATTGTTTTAAAAGTTACTTTTATTTAAAAAAATCGTTTGTAATAAATTAAATAAATTTAAATTATTAACCTTTTCCACCAAGTTTGGGGAGAATCATCAGACATAGGCAAACTGTAGGGCAGATTTGGTGGGTCATTTGACCAATTTTCATTAAAAAGTGGCTGGTAACCATCAGGTGAACTTGATCCTTTACGACAATTTTCCATAATCCAGTTGGTATCTTCATTTTTGGGGATTCTTAATACCTTTTATTAGGCCAGAAATAAATAAAAAATACTTTCTCACTGAGATGAGAATTAATAAAAATTATTTAATAATAAGTAGTGATAAATTCAGGACCTAAAATGTTGCATAGTCCGAGACACTATTTCTATTTTGGATTTGAAAGTTAGGAAAAATTAAAAATGTGTTCAATGGAAAATTATATTGGTTTTCTTAGCAAAATTTCCAGTTTTCGAACCTAATATTTTGAAAGTATTAAAAGTTAATCTCAATTTTTATTTGTTTATCGCAAGTTGAAAGAATTTCTTTTATAGTTGAAAAGTCTACTGTTATATTTTTAGTTGATAAACTATATTTTATAGTTCAAAAATATATTATTTGCTTAAAAATTTAGCTATTTTATGAAAAATTCAAAAATTTTCTAGAAAAGTCATCTTCCTTGGTTGAAAATTAAACAGTTTTGTTAAAAACTCGTCTCTTTGGGTAAAAAAATATACTTTTTGGAAAAAGATTTGATTATTTGATTCCAAATTAACTTTTTTGTACAAATTCATATTTTGCGAATTGAAAATTAAAATGTTTTGCAGAAAATATGTTTTTCTTTGCATACAATTTCAAAAATGTGTTAGAATGTTCAAAAATTTAGTTTTCAATTCAAATATTTAGTTCAAAATCAAGTTTTCTGTTTGAAAATTCTTATATTGGGGTTGAAAAGTCACCTTTTTTGTAGAAAATTTATATTTTGAGTTAAAAAAATTAGCAATTAGGTAGAAATTGTTTTTGAAAATTATACTAATTGGCTGAAATTTAAACTACTTTACTAAAATAGCAAAATCAGAATTTTTGTAAAAGATTTAGCATTTTAGTTGAAATTTAATTTTTTAGATTGAAAATCTGATTATTTGGTTAAAGATTCAACTTTAATTGAAAATTAAATTTTTAAATAAAAAATTAATTATTCCAGTTGAATATTCATAATTTAAGTTGAAAAATCATCTTAGAAATTACATCTAATTACTGTAGTTACATTACATACTTACATTTATATTTAATTTTTAAATTAAAATTTAAATTAAATTTGCATTTAATTACATTTAAATTACATTATTTACCTTAAAAATTTAACAAATTGCTTTAAATTTGTTTCTTTCTTGACCCAAAAAATGTATTTAAATTATA
>NC_046660.1:18152171-18180875 GCF_010883055.1 Belonocnema kinseyi
ATATTAATATGTATTGTTATTTAAATTTCTTTTACAAAATTCTTTTGTACAAAATTAATTTTATAACTGAAAATGTAACTATTCCATTTTTGGTTGAAATTCTTTTTTAATTAAAAAATTCATATAATTTTTTGCTAAAAATTTAACTACTTGGTTAAAAGTTGAGTTTTTTGTGAAAAAATCTTTTTTTGTTGTGTTTGAAGATTTATAATTTTAGTTAAAAATTCGTCAATGTCATTCGTCAATTCTTCAATATTGAACTATTTTGTTTAAAAATTTGTATTTTTTTGCTCAAACATTTTTTTTTTTAAATACTTTGTTGATAGTTGACCTTCTTTGTTAAAAATAATTTTTTTGATAGGAAATTCATCGCCTTGAAGGAGAATTTCTCTCTAGATAAAAATTGAACTATTTTCTTAATTTTTTTATGGTCCAAATCATTTTTTTAAAATGAAAATTTAACTATTCCATTATTGTTGTAGAAAATTGATCTTTTTTGGTTGAACATTTATCTCTTTGTTTGAAAATTTAACTTTTTTTAGTTTGTTCTTTTGCTCGAAAATTAATTTTTGATTGTATTATCAACAATTACGTTTTTCTTTGAGATTTTCTATTTTCTCGTTAAAAATGCAACTACTTGCTTCAAAGCAAACCTTTGTCAAAACATTATTTTTCTGTTTGAAAATTTCACATTATTGGAACATTCATTCCTGGCCGAAAATTTAACAATTATATTAAAATTTCTATTTTTTGCTTCAAAATTAATTTTTCAACAGTTAAATTATAATCGAACTATTCTGGTTGAAGATTCCTGATTTTAGTAGAAAATGCAATTATTTCTACTTGATGTACTAGGAATTTAAACCGTTTCAAATTAAATTAAATTTATCTATACAGTTGAAAAATGTTTTTTTGGCTTCTTCTAGAAAATGAGGGGTGGGCGTCGTAAAAATAAGTTTTATCCAAAAATTTAAATATTTTAGGCCCTGCATAAATAAAATTAAAGGCACTTTATGTTTCAATTAAAAAGAGAAATAATGAAAAATTAGGAAAAGTAGATTAAAAGTGGTTTTCGCTACTTTATCTGGTAATTCATAGGATGAGACACTCCACGTATTTGGATTGAAAATACCATCACCAGTATCATAACATGAAGGAAGCATCACCGGAGTTGGTTGTCTAGCAGTTTTTAAACATTTTCCAGCAGGATTTAATCCTTCTTTTATACACTGAAAAAATCTGATTAAAACCTTCAATTGGAATCTTAAATATTATTGACTAAAAAAATTATTAATAAGAATGAAATGTTATAAGACATTTTTGAAATGTTCATAATTTTAGAGCATAAAATTACCTTTAAAATGACTTATTAGAACCCTTTGCGACGAATAGTTCATGAGATATTAATTTGTTACTTAAGGCTAATGTTTTCGGAGAAGCTCTCTCCCACTTTCCTTGTACACTCTTTAACCTTCGCTTCCCCTTTCTTTCCTAGCTTCTTATTTATATACTTCTCCCTCTCCACACTTTTCGAGATAACAATACCCTTCTCCACCACATATTTCCCCTGACACCCTTTCCCTAATTTTCTATCATCTTCCCTGATTTCCCTAATTTCTCCTCACTCCCCCCACTCCTCATTTCCCTTATTTCCCCTCCCCTAAGTCCCTAAACTCCACCACCCTTCATTTCCCCTCATTTTCCCTACTTTCGTTTTTAACTTTTTATTCTTCCCCTTACTTCCCCTCCCACCATCTCCCCGCATTTCCTCTCATTTCTTCTGCTTGGAAAAAGAACAATGGACGTACTAACATAACACTTTTTTTGCTTCTTAAGCTTTATATAAGGGTTTTAAAGATTTTTTAAACCAAATCATCCATTTGTATAAATATCCTATTTTTCAGATGCTCGAACATTCTTTTTAAATATGGGAGTTACTGAAAAACTAATTACATAGAATTTAATTATACTACATACAAAATTGAGCATACAAAATACAATTTTATACCTGGTCTCTATTTTTTTGTGTGGAATTGAATAGCGTGATTAGTTTTTATTTAACTCACTTATTTAAGGACATTGTTTAACACATTCTTCTTTATTTAATTTTATAATTAGACTGTTTTTAATGATAAATCATCTTCCTCTCCCAACAGTTATAACCACATTTTTTGAGATTTTTCCGAAAATTGTTAGTACGAAAAACATTATTTATAGCAGTAGTTAGTTTTCGGTAAATCTGAAGTGTTTTTGATAGAAAAACTAACTTTAAGCTGACACACAAAGTGAATTTTTCAAAGAAAAAAAATTGTATTGTTTTAAAAATAATCTGCCCTCCCCACCCTGAATCGGTTATTTTTGAATTTCGATTTCTAGAAACTTTAAGGATTGAATGAAATAAATTTGATGAAAGTATTTTCTACAACAATGAAAGTTAATTTAAAAGCAGGTGTCTCGAAAACCACGCTGCCCTTAATTAACAAATAAATTTATCTTAAACTGTTAGCCACAAAGGATTTTAGCAGGAGTCATTTTAAAGATATTTTTAGGCCATACAAATCGAGTCCTATGAACTTTTTACGTATCTTTTAACCGGAAGCTATTCCAGCAGAAACATTAATTTTACTGGACTACACAAAATACGTAAAAGAATTTAGATGGCAAATCTGATACTGCGGAATAAGTTAGCAACAGAAAGGAGAAAAATCGATGATCAAAAAAGGTAGCGAAATTTCCACTATAGAGTCGTTGTGATGAGCTATAATTGATTATTCTAATGACAATCCTATATATCTCATGGGGTGAAAGAAACTTGCTTTGACATTCATGTTATGCCGGCTTGAGCTGGAGAAATTTCTTGAATTTGTTAAATCAAGGGTCACAACTAGCGAAAGCATCTTCTTCTTACTTTCGATTTTACTCAACTTTATAAAATAGATAATTTATAATAAATTGTTGTCATCAGAATTTGTATTTTCTGCAATATCTAACATTTCTCAGGATGCTCAGGATTAATGCAAATGTATTCTTTTTTTTTACATAAAAAGCAATTGTTTTAAATCTGTTTTCGATACAAAAATTATCTGATTAAGTTTGCTAAAATTGCCGGGTAACTTGAAAAAGCAATTTTTCTTTATTTACTTTAAAATGATTGGTTTTACAAAAGAAGGTTTAAAATAAAGTAAGGTTAGGTTTTTTTGCTGTATTAATTTTTTCATTGAACCAACACTTTTCAAGAAAAAATAGCCAAGGTAGGTTAAATGCGGCCACAAATCAAGGGTCCTTCCTGTACTATTCGACCCTGTCCTACTATATCCCATTTTACCTAACCCTAACCTGTCCTTACCCATTGCATATTATTGTATCATACCCTACCCTACCCTACCATACCCTACCATACCCGATTCCATTACATTCCAGTTCAACCTATCCTATATCTCATCCCATCCTACTCTACACCACGCTACTCTACCATATCTTGTCTTTTCCATTCCTATTCTATCATATCCTACATTACCATACCCTGTACCATCTCACCCTAACCCCACCATGACCAGCAAAGTCCTATCATATCCTGGCTTATCTCACCCCCAAGCAACTTACCTCATTATGTTCGACCACATCCTATCACATTTCATTCCACTTCGCCCTACCCTTTCTCATCTCATCCTATCGTATCCCACCGCACCCTTTATTATCCTGATCTGTCTTGTCCTACCTTACCTACCTCTATCCTACCCTATCCTATTCCATGCCACCTTACCCTCTATCCTATCATACCCTACCCTATTCAATTCCACTTTACCACCTTATCTATTACATCACATTCCTTCCTGCCCTACCTGCATTCTTACACTTCCTGTCCTCTCCTATTCTACCCTATCCCATCCTACTCTACCTTATCTCATAACACCTCCATTCACTCTATCCTATCTCATATCATCCTACCCTACACTATTCCACCGTACCTTATCCAGCCCTATCTTATCCTATACTATACCATGCCACCCCAATCTCACCTTATTTCACCTTTCCTTAATCTACCCTGCCCAGTCACGGCATACTCTACCCTACTATATCCCATTACACCCCACCCTATTTTATCTCATCTCACCTGACCTACCCTATTCTGACCTGCTCCATCCTATCCGTTGCTATCATATCGAATTTCACTTTTCCCCACTACCTTAATCTACCATACCCTGCTCTATATTATCCTATCCCATCCTTATCTATCCCATCTATCCCTATCCCATCCCACCTTAACTCCATCCCACTCTAACCTCATTAGATCCAAGCATTTCTTATCTCATTATATCCTATCCTTACCTATTATACCCTATCCAATCCCACCATAAAAATACGTGGCGCCTTCCGGGAGGGGGGCACTTCGAGTGTGACATCAATGTTGAACTTACAAACGCATACTATCGAAAAAGCGTTACGAAAGAGGAGGGGCGCAAGAGCGATAGGAAAAAGCGTTAAGTATTGTCACGTAATATCCTACCCTACCCTACTATATCCTATTTCATCCCACCCTATCCAATCTAATCCCACCTTAACCTACCATATTCTACCTTATCCTATCTTACCCTAACCATTCCCATCCCAATCCACCCAACCCTATTTTACCCTACAATACCCTACTCTACCCTATCTTATTTTTAGTAGGCCATCCCCCTATTCTATTACATTCTACCCCATCCTCTATTCTATCCTATTTCATTGCACTCTGTCGTATATAGGCTATTATACCCTACCCTACTTTTTCACACTACCCTCTCTTATCATATCCTATTATATTCTATCCTATTCCTATCACAGTTTAATATAATATTATTTCCTTACAGTTTTCTTCTATTCCACCTCACCTTATCCTATTATATCCAATCTTATCCCATCCAGTCTCATCCTACCAACGCACAGTGGTCTGGAATAGGAATTTACTGTTCATAATCGCCCACACGTCGTATTTCTTAACCGATTTAAAAGTTTTTTTTAGAAATGCTCAGAAATTAATTTTTAAGAGAATTGTTGTTTGCCTTTTTAAAATTTTTTTCACTGAGCAACAATATATATCATTATAAACAAATATAGTGACAAAATTGACCATTTTAGCTTTGTGAATTTTTATCTGAGAAAAACATACAGATAGAAACTCACTATCAGCTGAAATTATTGCACATGCATTCATAGAACATAATTAATTTTAATAATATTTAAATTAATTATTATAAACAATTTTTATACACAAATTCTTATTAGTGTTTTTTTATCATAGAAAAAATCGTTTATTTTACGCTAGTAGCTAATATTTTTCATAAGAGTCATAATTTGTAACAAAAAAATTAGCATGAGTTAACAACTATTGTTTTTATAAATATTTCTATAAACACATTCTTTATAAACGTGTTTTTCTCATAGCTGAATTGATTTTTCGGAACAAAAGTGATTCACAATTGTCTTTAAAGCCATTTATATACTTTAAGCTTTATCAAACATAAACAATATAGATTGTTTATAACAATTTAGTTAAACAAGTCTCCTAATCGGCCGTTTCCTCGTGGAAAAAATGTTTTTTTCTTCAATAATTATTAGCGTTGCATTTATTGCGGTGACTAACCAATGAAATTAAATAAAGAATGATTTATATGATTGTTATAAAATTTTTTTTTTTTAAAACTATGATTTATTTTTTTTAAATGCAAAAAGGACGGTTTTCCACTGAAATTATTCGACAATAAACTAACAGTGATTCCAAAATTGGATATGGGACATTAAACAGAAAATTTGCGTAATTGTTAATAACAATTTCATGAAGTTACGTGCAAAACAAATGAAAGATAAGTGACTTCTGAATACGCAAGTATAGCGTTATTGCACCTTATTTTCACTTGTTCCCCATTTATTTTTCAGGAAGTCCAATAAAACAAATAAAAGATAGGTGGATTCTAAATACGCAAGTACAGCGTAATTGCTATGGACAG
The DNA here is from genome assembly GCF_010883055.1 of Belonocnema kinseyi. Classification (NCBI taxonomy): domain Eukaryota; kingdom Metazoa; phylum Arthropoda; class Insecta; order Hymenoptera; family Cynipidae; genus Belonocnema; species Belonocnema kinseyi. The sequence continues at coordinate 18,158,159 of NC_046660.1, forward strand.
TTTGATACAGAAATTGTTATTAACAATTACGTAAATTATTATTTAATGTCCCATATCCAATTTTGGAATCAATGTTAGTTTATTGTCGGATAATTTCAGTGGAAACCCGTCCTTTTTGCATGTAAAAAAATAAATAATAGTTTTGTTAAAAAAATTGTTTATAACAATCATATAAATAATTCTTTATTTAATTTCGTTGGTTAGTCACCGCAATAAATGCAACTCTAACAATTATTGAAGAAAAAAACATTTTTTTTCTACGAGGAAACGGCCGATTAGGAGACTTATTTAACTAAATTGTTATAAACAATTTATATTGTTATGTTTGATAAAGCTTAAAGTATATAAATGGCTTTAAATACAATTGTGAATCACTTTTGTTCCGAAAAATCAATTCAGCTATGAGAAAAACTCGTTTATAAAGAATTTGTTTATAGAAATTGTTTATAATAATTAAGTTAAATATTATTAAAATTAATTATGTTCTATGAATGCATGTGCAATGATTCCAGCTGATAGTGAGTTTCTATCTGTATTTTTTCTTGAGATAAAAATTCACAAAGCTAAAATGGTCAATTTTGTCACTATATTTGTTTATATATTGTTGCTCTGTGAAAAAAAAATAAAAAAAGCAAACTACAATTCTCTTAAAAATTAATTGCTGAGCATTTATAAAAAAACTTACAAATCGGTTAAGAAATAGTTTAGTCTAAAATTATATTCTCACAGTGTTTTAAATATTTTATCATTCTAGGTTTAAAAAGATCAACTCTTTGGAGGTAAAAATCATTCATTCTTATACACTTTCATGTAAAAGATTAAACTGCCTTCTAATACAATAGTATAATATATAAACAATATACAATCAATAAAAAAGTATAAAATCCATCCAAACAATACACAAAAGTACTAATCTCGTGTAGTTTTGTTTCTATTTGATTGAATATACTTGTACCTATTTCCTTGTAAAAATGTTTGTAAATTTTCGTACTTATTTGTAATTTTTCAGGGGAAAAAAATTAACAGAAAAAAAAGATGTATTTTACTGAGATGTACATTTTTTGTTTGAATACTTTTTCAATACAACCAATAGTTTTGAAGTAACTTAAGAAAAACATTTTTTTGGGGTTTCCAGGTATTTTTGGAAAAAATGGCCAAAAAAAATTTTTTTATCGCAAAGAAATCAAAAGACAATTGCTTTTAGATTTTAAAGTTTCAAAAAATAAAATATAATAGAATTCTGAATCAAACTGGTATAACCAACTTTCGAAAAAAATCGCATTATTTTTTACTTGACAACAAAAATTTTTTAAATCGATTTTGATTTTTGAAGTGTACTGTTTTTAATGAAGTACTTGGATAATTTTTCCCAAATACCTATAGAAATTGTCCGCAATTCGCCACTCGCAATTAATTTGAACAATTTATGGACAAAAAGAGTTTTTTAAATTAAAAATGAAAGGTTAAAAAGAATTTATAATTTTCTAAATAATGTTAATTAACAAATTCAATATTTGGCCATTTTCCAACATTTAAACTTTATTTTTTAATGCAATCAACTGGTAATAAAAAACTGTTAAGATATTTCTAGACAGATTGATAATGATCTGATAATTTTATTTTGATTAACAATTAATAACAATAACTATATCCTTCGGAGTATCTTACTTAAGTTTAAAAATGTATTATTAACAGTTAATTATGTTGAAATATCAAAGTTTAAATGCTAAAAGATTTTTAACGAATTTTTAAAATTAAGTTTGCTTAAACAATTACCAAATGTTTATTTTCATCGAAATATTCAAGTTTTTATATTTTTATATTGTTATAAAATTTGCTTCTTAAATTGTTAATAACAAAAACAATAGTTGATCCTCATCGAAGTGTCTTACAAAAGTTTAAAAATGTCTTATTACATGTGATTATGTTAAAATATCAAACTTTACATGCGAAAAATTATTTAACGCATTTTTTAATTAGGTTTCCTTAAATAATTATAAAATGTTTTTTTTCGTTTAAATGTTTAAGTTTGTATATTTCTAAAATATTCTTATAAAATTTAATTCTAAAATTGTTAATAACAATATCAATAGTTGATCTTTATTGAAGTGTCTTACAAATTTAAAAAATGTATTATTACAGGTGATTATGTTAAAGAATCAAAGTTTAAATGCTGAAAAGTATTTAACGCATTTTTTAAATTAAGTTTGCTTAAACAATTACCAAATGTTTATTGTTTTATTGAAATATTGAAGTTTTTATATTTTTATAACAATTGTTCTCCTGATAATCATATACAAGGTAATAATATTCTACGTCTCATAAATCTCTATAGGTTTTTGCTAAATTGTTAAGATACTTTCAGAAAATGCCCAAAGGATTTAAACAAGCAAAAATATTTTTATAAACTTTATTCAAGATCATTAAATTTTATTTTGGTGTGATCTATGACATATGGTGACTTTGCAATGCTCTTCGCGTGAAGTGATTGCTAGAGAGATTTATTAGCCCATTGACTTGCATTTTTTAAGTATAAAATATCAACTGCAACTATGAAAAAACTAAAAATATATTGACTTAAGTTATATTTTTAATCGTCGAAAAAAAAATATTTTTGTATTGTTGAATAAATAGAAGTTATTAACTTTGTGCCACTGAAGCTACAAGTTGAAATATTTGCTGGTCATTAACAACAATTCTAGTTAATATATTTTTTATCTTCAGAAAGTATAACCCAATATTTTATACCTTAAAAATACAAGTTAATTTTTTATGTCCTAACAAATTACATGGTAATAATTCTCAAATGTAGAAAAAATAGCCAAAGGAAAATAGTAAAAATTTACTTATTTGGAAAATATTCAATTAAAACAACTGTTGAACGTAGAAAACGTTGGTTTCCAATCGGAATGGATTCAGTTTGTCCACCGTTTTTTTTTCTCCGCACCGGGATTCGAACCCAGGCCGCCGGTGTATTAATCCGAGCGTAGGTCGTAGAAAAATTTGTTCTATATAGACTTACGTTAAAACGGCAATGTTACACTGAGTTACAAAGGTAATTCAGCAATAAAAACAAAAAGTAATTTCATTTTATTTCATTTTAATATTTACTTACCGTCGGTCGGGGAACCGACAATAACTCCAGTCCTTTTCTTGGAAGACCAACCCATCACTGAACGTGTATCGTTTTTCCTGTAATTTACCGCAAAGCCAGACTCCGTCGATCCGTTGCTTTTGTGGCCATTCTAATGTACCGTGACCGTGAAAGACGCCGTCGCGAAGTTCACCCTCAAAAATTGCACCTGATGAAATTTTACAATTTTTTAATTATTATCTCATGTATCCTGATTCAAAAATATCAGGAAAGCTCTACACTTTACTTAATTTTTCTTTTCATTCAAAAAAATTGAATTTTCAATTTACTTCGAATTTTGTATTTCCTTCAATTTTCAGTAGTGGAATTTTGGATAGTTGTAAATTGAAATTTGAATTTCCTTCTATTTTTGAGAGTTGAAAACTCCATTTTCTTCAATTTTCAGTTTTCAAAAGTTTAATTTTCAGTTTAAATTAATTTTCAATTTTCTTCATTTTTCAGAATTTGAATTTTCAATAGCTGGATTTTCAATTTTTAAATTGAATAAAAATTTTTTAAATTATCAAAAGTTGAAATTTCAACTGTTGCAAATGCAAAATGGAATTCTTAACAGTAAATTTTCAATTTTCTTCAATATTCAGTAGTAGAATTTTTAACAGTTGTAAATTGAAATTTGTTCCATTTTTGAATGTTGACTTCTCAAATTTCTTAAATTGTCAGTTTTCAGCAGTTGAATTATCAATTTAATTTAATTTGTTATTTTCTACCATTCTTAGAAGTTGAATTTTCAACTTACAAATTGAATTTTTAATCAAGTTCAATTTTCAACAGTTGAACTTTTAACTGTAGACAATTAAAACTGGTATACTTAAGAGTGAATTTTCCATTTTCAGCTGTTGAATTTTCCACAGTTATAAATTGCATTTTCAATTTTTTTCCATTTTTGGACGTTGAATTCTAAACAGTTGCAAATTTAATTTAAGATTTGAGCTTTCAACTTTTAAAAATTCAAAATGTAATTATTAACAGTGCATTTTTACTTTTTTCAATTTGCATTAGTTGAATTTTTGACAGTTGTAAATTTAATTTTCTTCGTTTTTGACAGTTGAATTCTAAATTTTCTTCAATTTTCAGTTTTCAACAGTTGAATTTTCAATTTACTTTGATTTCAAATTTTCTTCAATTTTAGAAAGTTGAATTTTCAATAAATAAAAATTAATTTTTTTTTTAATTTTCAACAGCAAAGCCTACAACTATTGACAATTTAAAATGTAATTATGAACAGTGAATATTCAATTTTCTTTAATTTTCAATAGTTGAATTTTTAATAGTTTCAATTTTTAAGAGTTGAGCTTTCCACTGTTGAAAATTGGAAATAGAATTATTAACAGTGATTTTTCAATTTTCTTCAATTTGAAATAGGGGAATTTTTAACAGTTATACAGGGAATTAAAAATTTTCTACCGTTTTCGACCGTTCAATTCTCAATTTCCTTCATATTCAGTTTTCAACAGTTGAATTTTCAATTTACGTTAATATTCAATTTTTTTAAATTTTCGGAAATTGTATTTTCAACAGTTGTAAAACGATTTTTTAAATGTTTTTTGCAATTTTTAAAAGTTGAACTTTCAACTATTGTTAAATTCGCAATTTTCTTTCATTTTCAGTTTTCAACAGTTGAATTTTCAATTTACTTTCATTTTCTACAATTTTATTCAATTTTCGGAAATTGTATTTTCAACAGTTTTAAAACGGAATGGAATTATTAAAAGTGATTTTTCAATTTTCTTCAATTTTTAATAGTGGAATTTTTAACAGGTTATAGATTGAATTTTGAATTTTCTTCCGTTTTTAGCCATTGAATTCTCAACTTTCTTGAACTCTTAGTTTTCAACAGTTGAATTTTCAATTTACTTTAATATTCAATTTTTTAAACTTTTAACAGTTAAACTTTCAACTGCTGAAAAATGGAATTATTAACAGTGATTTTTAAATTTGATTAAATTTTAAGTGGTGGAATTTTTAACAGTTATAAATTGAATTTTTAATTTTCTTCCTTTTTCGACCATTATATTCTCAATTTTCTTCAATTTTCAGTTTCTAATAGTTGAGTTTTCAATATTCTTTAGTTTTCGGAAATTGAATTTTCAACAGTTGTAAAATGATTTTTGAATGCTTTTTTTCAATTTTTAACAGTTGAACTTTCAAATGTTGAAAATGGGAAATGGAATTATTAACAGTGATTCTTCAATTTAATTTAATTTTCAGTAGTTGAACTTTTAACAGTTATAAATGGAATTTTGAATTTTCTTCGGGTTATGATCATTAAATTATCTATTTTCTCCAATTTTTAGTTTTCAAAAGTTGAATTTTCAATTTACTTTGATCTTCAATTTTTGCAATTTTCAACAGTTGAACTTTCAACTGCTGAAATTCTCAATTTTCTTAGTTTTTAACAGTTTAATTTTTAATTTTCTTCAATTTTCAACAGCTGAATTTTCAACTGGTAAATTGGGTTTTTTATTTTCTTCAATTTTCAAAAGTTGCTTTTTCAACTGTTAAAAATTGAAAATTAAATTATTACCAGTGAATTTGCAATTTACTTCAGTTATCAGTAGTTACATTTTTAACAGTTGTAAACTGAATTTTCTCCCATATTTGACAGTTGAATTATAAATTTTCTTAACTTTAAAGTTTTTAACAGTTAAACTGTCAATTATCTTCAACTTTTAATTTTCTATACTTAAAGTTTTCAACAGTTCATTTTTCAATTAACTTTAATTTTCAGCTGTTGAATTTTCAATTATTGAAAATTTAATATTGATTTTTGTAATAGCTAAATTTTCAGTTTTCTTCCACTTCATAAAAGAATTTACTTTGTTTTTGAACAGTTGAAAGTTAAAATGTTGAAAATCGAGCTCTGAAAATGAATGAAAATTGAATTTTCAACATTCAAATTTTTAATTTGCTATAGTTTTCATCAGTTGAATTTTCTTAAATATAAATCAGTGGAATTAGCTTTAGTTTTCAACTGTTTCAAATTAAGCTGTTGTAAGTTGAGCTGATGAAAACTAAAGAAAATTAGAGGTTAATTTTTTTAAAGTCTGAATTTTGAATTTCCAGTAGTTTTCATTATTTACATTTTCTTCAATTTTCTAAATTTTTTAATAATTGAAAATTTAAGAAAAAGGAAAATATAATACTAAAATCAAGGTGCAAAAATGTTATATTTTTATAATGTTACATGAGAGAAAGAGGGGGAGCATATACAGGCTTTGCTGGGCTTGGCAATAGTGGGGATATCGGAGAGGAGTCTCAGGAGCAATTGCGAATCACCGCATAAAAGAGAGATGCGATTACAGAGAGAAGTTGTCGAAAATGTACATACTTCTAAGAGAGACAGAGACTTCCGTTCGTACGTTCGGTAGTTTTTTTTTTAAATTCACTGTGGTCCCAAAAATAGTTTTTTTTTTAAATTGGTGTTTTACAGAAATTTTTTTTCCAACGAATTTCAAAAACAAAAAAAAAGAATATTTTCTTAGAAAAGACCACCCTTTTTATCATTTTTAAAAATATTTTTTAAAACTTTCTGCTAATGTAAACAAGGCTTTCTAACCATTTTATTTAGGCGAAAACATTTTTAAAGGTAGCAAGATGTAAGATAACACAAAAGAGGGAGAGACATTTTTTGTAGATCATTTTGGGCGTGAAAACTTTCACCTTAAATTTTTTTATCTTTTCTTATGTCTGAGAAAAATAAAAAATAAATTTTTATTGAACAAAGTCTGCTGGCGAAAAAATTGTTTATTCCCCCATAAAACCCGCAAGATGTCTTCCTTATAGAAGGCCAAATTAAACAAAAATTGATATGAAAATTCAAACACTCCTAGTTTCATGGATTTTTTTCCTTTAATTGATAAAATAACAGTTGTATGATTAAAAAGAAACTGCATAATATGTCGTTGAGAGATTCTGCAAATTGAAGTGTCGAATCTACTTGTTTTTAAATGGATTTTACTCATGTGATAATTTTTTTTAAAAATTACGAAATGTTCTTCATAAATATTGTTTAAACATTTATTTAAAAAGGCTATATTTGAATCTTATGACCTTCTGAAAATAATTAATTAAAATTCTACAAAGAGGTCAATCGAGATTCAAGTCAAGTTTCATTCATATGTGCAAACTGTTGAGTCAAAAGCTGCATGTAGTTCGAAGTTTTAAATACAAAACACGTTCAACTTAGCAATTCAAATTTTCAGGAAGATATTTTCAAGGAATTTTGATGGTCTTCAATTTTATTATTCTAAAAATTTAGAAAGGAATATTAGACGAAAAAAATCCGCAAATTCATAGAATTAACAAAATAAAAGAATTCAAACTAAAATAAGCAACTTCAAGGAAATTAAATGCTTAATTATATTCACAATTCAATTTTCAATTCAGTTCTCAATTCAATTCAATTGTCAATACAATTTGAATTTTTAAGTTTGAAATCCTTATTTCCCAATGAAATTTACAATTCTCAATTCAAATTAATTCTCAATTGAATTAAAGTCTTAATTGAATATAATTATCAATTTAATTGAATTCTTAATTGAAATCAATTCTTGATTTAATTGAATTCTTAATTTACTTTAATTCTCAATTAAATTCAATTTTCACATCAGTTCAATACTCCATTCAACTTAATTATCTATTCAATTCAATTCTCAATTGTCGATTAATTTAAATTTTTCATTCAGTTGGATTCTTAAATGTCAATTGTCCATTCTCTATTCTCTATTCCGAATTCTCAATTTTCAATAGCCAATTCTCAATTGTCAATTCTAAATTCTAAATTTTTAATTCTTAATTGAATTCTCACTTATCAATTAAATTCTCAATTCAAGTCAATTGACGATTATCAGTGGAATTGAATTCTTAATTAAATAAAATTGCCAATTAAATTAAATTCTTAAACATCGGAGCACAAACCTATTTTTCTATCACGAATCACATTGTGGGTCTATGAGACCCTGAACATTTTTTGACGGTCTACCATTTTAAAACAACTCATCCGATCAACTTGAAAAAATTCTCAGATATTCTTTAAAAATTATAGAAGTAATTCGTGTTGTTAAGGAAAGTCGTTAGAATGATTGAAATATACAAAACAACAATTCAGAAAAATAGTTTTTTTTCGAAAAAAAAAGAATTTATAAAAAATTTAAATTTTGTCAATATTTGATATTTCTGGCTAAAATTTCTGCCTTGAACGATACTCATGGCAAAATCGATTTAAGGACCTGAGTGACTCATAGTGTGCACTGAGGGTTAATTCAACTCAAATGTCAATTCTATTACATTTTAAATTAAATTAAATTCAAAATTTAATTCAATTTCCTACTCAATTCAACACTCAATTCAGCTCAATTGTCAATTTAATGCAGTTCTTAATTACAGTATATGGTAAATCCACTTGAATTTATAATTCAATTCATTTCATTTGTCAATTCAATTTTAAATTCTAAATTCAAATTTCCATTCTCAATTTAATTTTCCATTCTAAATTCATTTTTCCATTCCCAAATGAATTTTAAACCCCTAATTCAATTAAATGACCAATTAAATTTAGTTTTTAATTAACCTCAGCGACTAATTCAATTAAATTCTTAATTCGATCTCCTATTATCAATTTCATTTTCTATTCTGAATTAATTTCTTAATTCTCGATTAAATTCTCAATTTAATTCAACTCTTAAATCAATTAAGTTATCATTTAAATTCGCAATTAAATTCAATTCTCTGTTTAATCCTCAATGTTATTATATTCAATTCTTAATTCCATTCGCAATTTTATTCTCGAATAGATGCTCAATGCAATTAAATTCTCACTTCAATTAATTTTTTAATTCAATTTAATTCCCAATTTATTTTACAATTTCTTATTTCATTTTCAATCTAAATCAATTCTTAATTTAATTCAATTCTCAAATAAATTCAATTCTTAATTAAATCTCCAATTCAATAAAATTCTAAATTAAATTAAATTCTTAATTCAATTAAATTCTAAATTAAATTAAATTTTCAATTAGATTCTCAAATAAATTGAATTTTTAATATAATTTCAAATTCTCAATTAAAATCATTTTCAATATAATTCAATTATCAATTTAATTCAAATCTTAGTTCTATTCAATTCTCAATTTATTTTTCCATTCTCAATTCCATTCTTAATTCAATTTAATTCTTTATTCATTTATTAACTCAATTCAATTCTTAACTAAATTCTCAATTAAATAAAAATTTTAATTAAATTCAATTCTTAATATAATTCAATTCTCTATTGAATAAAATTCTCAATTCTCAATTCTCAATGAATTCCTAATTCATTTTTTAAATGAACTCAGTTCTTAAATAAATTCTCAAATCAATTAAATTCTCAATTGAATTCGTTTTTTCGTTTAATTTAGATTTCAACTCTAAATTGAATTTCCATTCTCAATTTAATTCTTCATTTAATTTCTAATGTTATTTATTTGTTAGGCTTATGCTATTCACAATTTAATTTAATTCTTAATTCAATTCATTTCGCAAATCAACTCATTTCTTAATGAAATTCACAATTGAATTATATTTTTTAATAAATTATATTTTCAACATAATTCAATTCCCAATTAAATTTAATTGCTGATTCAATTTAATTCTTATTTAATTCTTAATTCAATTCTTAATTTAATTCAATTCGCAATTCAATTTTCCATGATTAATTCTATTTCTAATTTTTTTTTATTTAATTCTCAAATTTATTAAATTCTTAATGAAATCCAATTCTCAGTTGAATTCATTTCAATTCTTAAGGTAATTTATTTCTTAAATTCATGCAATTCTCAAATAAATGAAATTCCTAATTTAATTCAGTTTTCAATTTAAATAAATTTAAAAATAAATTATCAATTTAATTAAATTGTTATTTAGATTAAATTCTCAATTAATTTAGACTCCAAAATTATTCAATTCTTAAATCAATTCAAATCTTAATTCAATTCATTTTCTAATTAAATTCAATTTCTGATTAATTTTAATTCTAAATTTAATTAAATTCTCTATTGAATTCAAGTCGCAATTCAATTCAATTAAATTTAATGATTTTAATCTTTTAATTATTTTTCAAGAACTAATGAGTGCAAAGACTTTAAAATTAACTCGAGTGCGGCTAAAATGTTTATTCAATTTTTTCAGAATAATTCAAGAACATCATGATTAAATAATAATGATGAACTAATTATTAATATTAAAAATGTGTTCTACCTCTATAATTAAAAACTGTTTAATGACATTTTTTTGTTAATTATAAACGTTTGGCTCACAGGAGTGCACTTTGGTATATATGGACTTTAAAGTAGGCGCCACTTTAGAGAATGTGCTTCATTATTAAAACGTGTACGAACTATACATACGTATGTCTACACTCTCATTATTCATGATTGTACATGCTCTCGTTACTCACCTCACCAGTAGGCTAATAATAATGGCTGTATGACCTTTCTTTAAGGACAAGCACTTTGTTCCTGAATCTCTTTCAACCGATACTTATAATTCATTCCCTCAATAATCAAATTTAACTATTCAAAATAAATAGCAAATTAATGTTTTATTCATTGATCATATATTCTACTTTTTAATTTTTTAAAGTTGGGGATTACTTTATCCAAATGATATTAAAGTTATCAAAAATTGAGAAAAAATTGAAGAAACTTTAAATCAGTTCTAAGGCCATTTAATGCTTACCGGATCCCTACCTTACCGACATGTTTTTGGCAACAACCATAGAAAAGTTCCTTAATGCCTATTAATTAGTTTCCCAAAATTTCAACTGGATATCTAAATTCACATAGACGTAACTTGCTTCAAAAAATATGCCGGTAAAGTAGGGACCGGTTAAGTATTTTTCGGCCTTAGATCAGTTTTAAGGATATAATCACAATTTTGATGAAAGGAGGTTACCGGTTCATTGAAAAAATTCATGTCGCGACTTTGAGCGATAAAGTGGAGTGCCAAAAAGTTCAATGAAACTTTTCAGAATGGACTGTGGTATTGGGACGATAAAGGTGACGTGACTGAGTATTTTGACGTGTTAGGACGTGACGTGACTTATTGAAAATCGGTGACACTGACCGTGTGGCATCGTGTATCTGCCAACCCCCGACATGCCAGTTTCATCCCATGCTCCCATGTACTTGCTACCGGTGACGAAATGTACCTCCCCATTAGTTTCTGTCACCGTCCCAACAGATTTTAAATCACTTAATTTTTTCCATGGGATTCGAAGACTTGCAGCATCCTCCTCAGACCGTCGCCGGAAGTCCTTTATTACGCGTTCCACGTCAATCACTTCTGAAATTTTCCTCTGTGAAAACATTTTTTATTCTGTAGAAATACTTGACAAAATACGGATTCTATCCCATCTCTTAAAACTACCCTCGCTCATCTCTTATCTATAGAGGTTAATAATCCTCTCTCTCTTCCCCTCTTTATTTCTTTACCTTAACCACTACACCCCCTTCTTGCCTATTATCCTCTTCTCTTACCCTTTCCACCTCCCTCTTGGTTTACGCATTCTCTTCTCCCACTTCCTATCTCTAGTCTATATGATCTTCTTTCCCATATTCACTATAATTCTTTTTCGCTTTTTGAATTCTTAGCTCTCTCTTCCCCCTCTTACTTCCTTCTCTCTACGCTTAGCCCCTTACATATTTTGTCCCTTCAGGGTTCTTACCCCTTTACTATTCTTCCCTTCTTTTATCTTACTCCACTTCTTACACGCCCTTCCCACGTCTTTCTTCTACTTCCAGAAAAATATCAGACAAGTATTTATCCTACAAAACCCTATTATCACATGTCTTAGCCCTATTTACCCTATCTATTTACTCCTTTCTTACCTTTAACCTCTTTTCTTTTTCCTTAACTCCTTCACTTCCTCTTACCTTACAGTTATGTCCCTTGTCTCATTCTTTAATTTTCGCTATGAACCCTACCCACTAGTCTCGCTTCAAACTACTTTAAAGCTCCCTTCTCTCTTGTGACACTTACTCCCTTTCTCTCTACCATTACCCGCTCATCACCCTATTTTACCTTTGAGTCCTCTTCTGCCACATTCCACCTTCTCTCCTCTTACCCCACTCATCTTCTTCTATCATTTTTATTCCTCTAGTCTCCTTGTACCCTTTTTTGCAAAATCCTTAACAAAGGCTACGCCTAAAAAGCGTTTAACACTCCGATAACTACATAACTGAAAAAATAAGTTTTTTCCTAAATTTTCCTCCAAAAAATTATTGAAAATTTTTACTTTAGTCTGAAAAAGTAGTTCATGAAATAAAGATTCTATCACTACTGTTCTCTCCTCTTACCCTCTACCACCTACACTTTCTTATTGCGTTTGAATACCCCTTATATTCCTAGATCTCCTTTACCTCCTCTTATTTCTAGCTTTATCATCTCTTACCTCTTACATGCTAAACAGTCTTCATGCTATTTAAACCGCGTCCTTCCTTTTTTACTCCTGATCTTTTCCTCTCTACCATTATACTCGATTATTTTCTTTATTTTTTTTTCTCTTAGCCCTATTCCCTCATATTACATTATCACTCTGCATCTTGTTCTTTAAAATTTCTCTACACTCACCCTTATCTAATATTTCTCTTCTCCCTCTCTTGCTACTTCTACACTCTCTTCTTGCCTTTTACACCTCTCTTCTTTTATTTTCTCCACCCTCCTGTTTCACTACGCCATCTCTTCTCTTACCTCTACCTAGCACCAACAATACTCACTTGTCATTTTATAAACGCACTCAACTTTCCCTTTTACTTCCAACTCTTTACCCTGACTACCACCTAGACGTCCCTTTACATTTTGAACACCCTATATCTTCACCACTTCTATTGGCTTACTGCGATTCCTATACTACCTTCTTACCTCTTCCTTATAATTCCAACAAAATATTAGGAAACGGTTTCGCCTACGAAACCCTATCTTCTCGTTTTACTTCTATCTACTCCTTTTTTTTCCTCTCTTACCCTATGAAATACTATATTGACACTAAAAGGCTAGAAGCCTTTCAACCCTCTTATCTTTTATTACTCTTTCAATACCCTCTCATTCTAAATCTTGCAATTCCACCACCCCTACCCCTTTCTTTTGCTTTGTCATCTTGCTCCTACCCGCTTATCACCATTTTTTGCCTTTCACTCCTCTTGCACTACATGATATCTTCTTTTCTCTAACAATGCGATTTTTCTAAAAATTTTCCTCTGAATGCAATTAAAAGAAAATTTCACAAGAATCTAAAGAAATGCTTCAAAAAATTAAGATCTTTCCCACCTATTCTCTCTTCTTATATCTTACTGCACTACCTCTTCTCCCCATACACTTCCTTCTTACCATTTACCTTCTCACTTCTGTCAACCCTCTATCTACCTTATAATTCTGTGAATCCTCTATTTTTTCTCGTTCTTCTCCTTTCTTACCCCTACCCTTTACACTCCCTTTTTACCATTAAATTTCTCACTTCTGCGTATCTCATATCTACCCTTCCTCTTATCCTTTCTTCCCTTTTACCCTTTCCACTCCCTTCTGGTTTTTTACCAATTTTTTCTTCTTGTACATTCTTCAACCCTTCTCATTTTACGAACTATTTTCTTTTAACTCCTATCCCTACCTCTTGCTCTCACAAATCCTTATATCTCACATATTCTATTTTCTTACCTCTGTCAACCCTCTATCTACCCTACCGTCTCTCCTTTCTTACCCCCTACCCTTTACTCTCCCTTCTTAACTTTTACGTTCTAATTCTGTTAATCCTCTATTTATTCTCCCTATTCTCCTTTCTTACCCTTTACCCCTTACACTCCCTTCTTGCTTTTTAACTATTTTTTTTTCTTTTACATTCTTCACCCCTTCTTATTTTATGACATCTTCTCTTACCTCCTACTCCTACCTCTCGCTCTCACTTATCCCTATTGTTTCCCTTTCTTCTCTTACCTCCACTCAGCCTATCCCATAACCTCTTTACCCTCAATTCACTCTGATTTCTGAAAAATCTTGAGTTCTAAAAATTGTTACAACTTTAATAATGAAGTAATAAGTTCAGCTAATTGTGAAACATTATTAACCCTTTAACGGCAAAGCCTTGAAACCGATAAATACAAATTCTGAACAAATTTAGGAGCAATGTATGGTCGTTAACTGATCGAAGTTTGCAAAAAATTTATTTTGCCATTTTTTATCATTTTCTCAGTTTTTATTAGGTGTACCACAACTCAGAACCACCAGGCAAGATGTGGAATAGTCTACTTTAATTTAATGCACGCATTAATCTTCCGAAATTGTACGCTCGTTACCTGAAATTTATGAAAATATTGTATTTTGCTTAGCTGCAAAATGGCCGTTATAGGGTTGAATTGTAATAAAAAATATTTTGAAATCGGCTAATGTATTCTGTTTGATTTTTAGATTTAAAAATTCAAATATTTTGAAAATTAAAAAAGTTTATGATTGGTTAAAGGCAAATTTGTTGTTTGCTTAGTTTGCTTAGTTCTTACATGTTTTGCAAAAAGTTAAATATTTTGAACCTGAAGTTTCTTGAGCTCGAACTAAATAAACCTATTATCATTTTGCTTTTTCGGGAAAACAATTTTATTATTTTTCATGAGAAAAAATTGTAGGCGCCCAAAATTTTCCATAATTTTTTAACCAAAAGAATTTGTTAAAAATTTTTAGCAATGTGGAAATATAAAAATAAGAGAATAAAAATCATAACCAATATCAGTCTTTTAAATTTATATCAAGCGAAAAATGTGTTTCGATTCATAGAATAACCTGAATGATTTTATAAATTGCAATTTCTCTTAGAATTATAAACTGAAATTATTCGTCATAAACTCACTTTTTTTTTATCTTTACTTCTGAGACTGGAGATTGATTCCATTTTCAATGGTCACTGAGAATGCAGGAATTCTCTTTTCAATCTGTTTCTATTAACCGAAGTAAATGTTTATTGTCACAGAGGTTAACCCAGTAATATAATTTCTATTTTAAAATAGGTTAGTGCGTATGTATAATTCATTAACTGAACAAAAATGAAATGTTAAATATAAGCAGGAAAGTAGGTAACAGTAGTCAGTAAAGTCGAGAACAGATGCGAAGAATATTGACAGGTCAATAAATACTTAATGCATTTTGGTTATGTTAGAAAATCCGCCAATCAAATAGGAGCAAAGATGAGTAAAAAAAGTGAATTTCGAGGACACAGAAGATTTTAAAATTAAAAAATAACATCCAAATTCTAAAACAAGAGTATTGGCGACCTTGAAGTTAGCTATTTTGTAAATAATTTGTAGGGGGAACCTTCCAAAGTGGATAATGCAACTTACAATGGCTAATCATTAATTAGGAGCATAAATAAAAGAAAAAATATTAACTTTAATTTAAATTTTTGAATAAATATAGTGTCTGAACTATTCATTAAATAATTTTTTTATTACTTTACATTCATTAATATTTGTAATTAGTGATTATCCACTTTAGGTCGCTCTATACTCTGTAGGGAGCTTGCCCCTAAAAAATATAAGCGTCCAATCGAAAAACTAGAAATACCTTTGGATAAAACATCTAAAACAATTAAATTATTTTTTGTATTATTTTACATTCATTAATATTTTTAATTAGTGATTATCCACTTTAGGTCGCTCTATCCCCTGTAGGGAGCTTGCCCGTAAACAAAATAAGCGTTTGATCGAAAATCAAAAAAACGCCTTAGGATTTGTCCCTGAAATTTTTAGGTGCGCCTTTTTTCAGATAAAACTTTTTTTTCGAAAATTAAATCATTTATTAACAATAAAAAATAATTGTACGAAAATAGTTATTAGGCTATCATCGAATTAATGAAGAAAAGATATTTTTTCGAGATTGTCACTGCTTAACTCATTGAAATCCAGTCATGATATAAATGCGAAAAAAATTATTTTTACATCACGAATAATTTAATGCAGTCGCTACTTAGAAATTGTTTAAATAATTGTTATAAACAAATTCGTAGCTTGGATTTTTTCAAGGAATAGGCTTATTTTTTACGAAATATACTAAAGATATCTTTTTCATAATATACTATACTTTGCAAATTTACAAGAATTATAAATTATTTAAACAATTTTTATAAACAAATTTAGAGTTTAGCTACTTTGAAATGAGTAGGCTGAATTTAGTTTACGAACTCATCGATGAATATTTTTCTGATAATTCTTTGCTATGAGATTTATAAAAATGACAACATTTATTAATTTTTTAAGCAATATTCATAAACGAATTTAGATTGAGATTAAATTTGAACAAATATGCTCAATTTTTATTTACGAATTAGCTAAAGCTATCTTTGCGATGACTCCTTTTTATGATAATTTTTAAATTTAAACAAATGGTTAGTTATTTGAACAATATTTACAACAATATTCAGAGATAATTTTGATTTTTGTTCAAATGTGTTAAATAATTGATCATTATTATCAATTTGGAAATAATCATGGCAAAGAGTCATTGAAAAGAAATTATTAGTCTATCTCGTAAACAAATATTGAGTGTATTCGTTTCAAAATAGCTAGACATAAAATGTTTTTTGAAAATTGTTAAAGTAATTAACAATTTTTATCAATTTAATAATTATAATAGCGAAAAGTCATTGCGAAGATATTATGTGTTGATTCAAAAAGTAATTGAGCTAATTCATTGAAAAATAGCCAAACTCTGAATTTGTTCATTTGAATTTTTTGAATAATGATAAATTATTGTAAATTTGCAAATTAACATAACCAAAATTCGTCAAAAACACATTTCTAGTTGAATCCGTAAAAAATTGAGCGTGTCCTTTGAAAAATATCCAAACTGTGAATTTGTTTAGAAAATTTGTTTTAATAATTAATAATTCTTGCAATTTGGTGAAGTTTCATAGTTAAGAGTCATCGAAAAGATATTCTTAGTCAATTCCGTAAAAAATTGAGCATATTCATCTTTAAAAAATGAAGAAATTCCGAAAAGTTAAAAAAAATTTAACTTTGTTGTTAAATGAAAAAGTTATCCAATTTTTAACGGAAAATCCAAATAAATATTTGCAAAATTTAAAAATGATTCATTAAAAAAATTCGAAATCGAATAAATACTCATGAAAAGGTATTTTTTCTCTTCTAAATAAAGAGCATTTATTTTTTTTAAATTTTCATGGAATAGAGATATAAAATTATAGTTTAAAAAAATGTCTTAATCTATGTCGCTTATTTTTGCAAAATTTACTTCATTTAGATGTTCGAAACATATTTTTTATGCGTTATTATTTTAACTATTATTATTTTTTTAAAACTTTTTTTATTAGATTTTAAAATGTATTATTCTTTAAGGAATCTGTATTATTAAAAAGAGAATAAAAGAATTTCTTAACGTCTTTAAAGACTAGAGGGACCTGTGAATTAATTTTTTTTAAGTTAATCTTCTACAGAAAAAATGTAATTAAAAAAAAAATTATTCTTTTTATGACAGGAAGTATTATATACAATATAATACTAATTCTTAATTATTAATTGCAAAATAAACCAATTTTTATTCTTGGTATTTTATTCCTCATTAGTACAAAGGTCCCTCCAAGGATCCCTCAGCTACATGCGGTGAAAATGGATAAAGTGAGTAGAGTAGCAGGCGTACCAAATTTTTAAAAATTTTTACTAGTAAGGTTCAAATTTACTTTTTTGAATTCTAAATTTGATATGCTATAGAAGATTGAAAGATTATTTTGATAAAAAAATTTATTTTACAATATATAATATAGTTGATATATTGAGCGATCAGGAGAGTAATTGTTCTTTCAGTACTGTTTATAAGAAATGGTCACACATGAATGGACGGACGAGTACGAACTATTTTTTCATGGGATTTTTACGTTCATTGGCTTTGGTCGTAAATCCCGTTTACGGTAGTGTTATCTCGAGGACCAATCTATTTCCTGAATATCAGAGTTGTATCGATTTTGACGAGAGTCAAGCGATTTTGATGAAACTCACTAGTTAAACTTTAGTGTTTGTATTTATGGACAATTTAAATTTCGAAGATATCGAATAACGAAATCAAATAACAAAGTTGAAAATAACTTTCAGCACTCAATCGTTAATTGAGTAAAAAAATTTGTTTAGAAAAATTCAGAATTGATATATGCGAGCGATTCTTAAATTATTATTGTTTACAATTATATTTTATTGCAACGAGCGAACAAATGTTGATTCTTTTCCTTGTTCTTCTATTTTTTTGTTATTGGTTGTAAACAAATTATAATATTAAATATTGAACATTATCGATAGTTTTTAAAGTAATATTTTGGCAAGACTTGACCATGATACTGTCTGTTAATTTTATAAACAAGTTATATAAAAAATAAATAGTGTGGACATTAGGGTGATTCAAAAATGAATTGCAGCAATTTTTTGCATGCTAGAGGACAACGACGCTCCCCTCACTTTATTCCAAATCCGCGAAAACAAATTTTTTGTTTTTTTTATTTTTTTATGTCGGTTTTGACTTGAAGTTTCCCATATAAAATGCATGAACAAAAAAAGGTCAATTCATGAAATAAAACTTTTGAACAATGTATTCTCGTCTTTTTTTACTTAAAATTATTATTATTGGTCTAGTGGAATATTTATTATCATTCTTCAAATCATTTTAAAATATTTAAATTAATAGAATTTGATTGAATAATTTTTTTCTCGAAAATTTGTTTTCCCGCCTAAAAATAATTAATATTAGTCTAGTGGAATATTTATTAACATTCTTTCATTAATTCTATATTATTTAAATAAATAGAATTTGTTTAAACAATTTTTTTCGAAAATTCGTTTTTTTCCTTAGAAATTATTCCTATTGGTCTAGTGGAATATTTATTAAAATATAGTTAATTATTTTCAATTTTTTCAACAAATGGAATTTGTTATAATATTTTTTCATAAAAATTATTAATATTTCTTCAGTGGAATCTTTATCAACATTGTTTGATTAATTTTATTCTTTGAACTTTTTTTTAAAATAAAAATTATTACTTAAATATAACTGATCAATTAACTATTATTAAATTAATTATCAATCAGTGATTAATTATTACTGATACATATTCCACTAGACCCACAGTAATAATTTTTATTTTGAAAAATTCGAAACGAAATTATTCAAACCCAACGAACTAAACCTAACGGACCATCCGGAATAACAATAATAATAAAAGCCTAAATAAGTCAACCTTAACGAATCAACCTAAAGGAACTAACCCAAATCATCAAACCCATTCAACCTAAGTAACCCAACAAACAAAATCAAATAATCCAACTAACACAAACTAATCATAACTAACAAACCAACCCAAACAAACAGATCAAAACCCACCCAAATTAAGCATGTCAAATCGATCAAACCAATTCAAAAACACAAACCAAATCACAAGATCGAACCAACCAACCAATACAAAACAGCCTTTCCAAGCGAATCAATAGAAATTCATCAACCAAAACGAACGACCCTAAACAAACCAAGTGAAAAAACACAAATAAACTTAACTGAACGAAATATTCAAAACGAACCAAACTAAACGAACGAAACTAAACCAATTAACCTAAAACAACTAACCCAAACCGGACTAACCTAACAAGCAACCAAATCTCACCAACCCAAATGAACTAAACCAAATGAACCTACATGCACGAATTAACTTAAGAGAACCTTTCCCAACGTCTGGACCCGAATAAATCAAAGCAAACCGAACAACCAAGGCTAACAAACCCAAACAAAACCACAAAATCCAACCAACCAACCAAACAACTCAAAACAGTTAACCCACACGAATCAATCGAAATTCACCAACTCAAACGAACAGACATAAGTAAATCGAACTAAGCCGAACCTGCCAACTCTAACAACTAACTGAAACAAAAACCCCGAATGAACTAACCCAAAAAAACGAACGCAAGCGAGTATGCATAAACGAGTGAACCCAAGCGAACCAACCCGAACTATCATACCCATGCAACCCACTAAACCAAACCAACAAATAAAAAAAATCTAACCTAAGCCAACCCAAACATAAACTAAACTAAACCAATCTAAATCGACCAAATCCAACCGACTAACCCAAGCAAACCAACCCAAATCAACCAACTAAACGAAAACCAAACAACCTGAAACAATTAACCTAAACTGGCTAATTCTAACATTCAACCGAAACTTACTTACGCAAACATACAAACCCCAACGAAAGAGTCAAACCAAATGAACGAAACCAAACAAAACAACCTAAACGGTCGAGCACAAACAAACCGAAGCTAACCAACTAACCCGAACAAACCAAACTGAACCAATCCACCTACACGAAACCCACGCTCAAGGGGACTCAAAATGATTCACAAAAAACAAGCACCCTAGAATTCAGAAAGGCAAATGGACTCACAAAAATAAACACCCCGGAATTTCATACAAATTCGTAAAAAATCTTGTCTTTTGGCCATTTTTCTGAGCTTCTATCCCAATATGGATTGACAACAATTTTCTCGTATCTTGTCTACCTTTTCTGAACATTGATTTTTTGCTCATATGTGGTCATATGTGGCCAGAGCGCAATAAATTTGCAGGAAACATTTCTTTCTTTGATCGTCTGTTTTCAAGATATTGGCTTAGGTATAAATTCCTATTCCAGACCACTGTACGCGAATCTCATTGATAGGTGAAGGAAATTTGCCGGTTTTACGCTTTTAGACTTTTAAACAAACGCAGCAGTGAATCTGGGAAATGTGAATGTTCGATATTCGATTTTATTGACCGTGTCATTGATAGCCGATTCTCTTCGATAGTACTTCCAGTTTACAATTTACATGGTCGAGCGCATCTCTTAGAATTAGATCGACTATTTTGTAAGCAAATTTCCATGACTATGGTGGGGTTATGTCATTTCATCAAAACGGTATAATCATGGCATTATCTATCTCGGGATCAAGAACGCTAAATTTAGATGCAAAATATCGTGATGTTTTATCCTATCTAATAAAAATGATGTAGCGCAATTCACGCAAATTTCGCACTTGTTGATGTTGAATACATGATTGGTTGCATACTGCGTGAAATTGCTTTCAGTGGATCTTCTTAATTCCTTCTTGTGAATTTTCTGGAATAATATGGATAAAAAATTTCCAAATGAGGAGTTTTTTCAGAATTTATTTCGAAAAGAGAGAATTTTAATTGTAAATTATTCTTTAACAATAATGGCAACAGTAGCGTTCTTAACTTTTTATGATCATCTTTAAAAATGACAAAAGGATTTTATTCATAACACATTGACAACATTAAATGAGATTATTATTATTTCTACATGTAATAATAAAAATTATTAAAAGGCAGGAAAGTTTTTATTTTCATTATTTTTTAATATTGGGAAATAATTCTGTTCTTAATATTTTGCTGCCAGGCTGTAATTTGATTTAATGATTTGATGATTTCCGAAAATTTTGGAAACGAATGTTGAAGATTTCAAAGCAAGATGTTTTTATTTTGCAAGAATACAAAATTCTAGAAAAAATTCAAATAAGTTTAGGTGATATTTAAAAGATTTGAAGCAATACAAAAATAATTTTACTGAAAAACAAAATGTAGACTTAAAAAGATTTCGAACAGAAAATTTCGAAGCTTTTTAAGAATTGGAGGATGTTTCAGGAGAATAAAACAATTTTTTAAGATCTCTCAAAAAATGTTAAATGATTTTTTATTCTGCAACATTAATTTCAAGTAAATAATTAAAAAGATTTCAAAACACTTTAAAAGAACCTAAAATTTACTTTTTTTAATCTGGAAGCTTCTAAATGATTTTGAACGTTTAAAGACAATAACATTTTTTTGTAAGTCTCCAGGGAAAATTTCAATCTTTTTTTATATTTAATTAAGAGAAGATATTTAAAAAAAACATCTAAAAATATTTCAAATAATGTACAAGATTTCTAATTAACTTTTTAATTCTTCTCAGATTTCAAAATTCTAGAAAAAATGGGAATAAGTTTCGAAGCTGTTTTAAAGTTTCAAAAGGATATAAAAATAATTTTGCTAAAAAAGAAATGTAGATTTTTGAAGTTTTCGAACAAAAAATTTAAAATTTCAAAAGGTTTCAAGTAAATAACAAAATTTTCGTAAAGTTTCTCGGAAAATTTTAAATAATCTTTTATTTTACGACATTTACGCTTAGAAAATATTAAAAAAAATGTAAGACCCTTCCAAAAGATTTCCGAAATGTTCTGAACACAATTTTTTTCATTTTGCAGGATTTTTTCAACATTTTAGGAATAATTATAGTAATTTAAAAATATGTAGAAGATTATGAAATAAAATTTTGAAGTTTTTTAAAGATTGTGAAATTTTTCTAGATCAGTTTTTTTTTTAAATATTTTTTTGGTATATTTAAAGTGATTCTTTATCTACGACAATCTTGGTACTTGGGACCAGGGATGGACGGGACAGAAGCGATTCTCAAAAAAAGAATTTTTTACTTCTTTCTTCCCATTTTGAAAATATATATATATA
>NC_046660.1:18180975-18193597 GCF_010883055.1 Belonocnema kinseyi
TTTGAATGAAATTTAAATATTAATACTACCACATTAAAATTTTCTGAAGCTCAAACTCGAGCCTTTTACGACACCGCTTCTTGTTGCAACTCGAAACTCATAAATGTTGAGTTGCGTTTGAAAGATATTATTATACTTAATTGGAAAAACTGTTTTCTTTCTTTTTCCCGGCTCAGTGAGCTAGAAGCGTCCTTTATAATAAAAAAAAAAATATCGGCCAAAATGTGAAAAAAGATCAAGTTTATAACCCAAAATAGAATAGTTAAATTCTAATTAAGAAAATAAATTTAAAACTTAATAAATTCTACAAAATAGTTGAATTTTCTACCAAGTAGTTGAATTATCTACAAAAAATTTGAATCTTAAACAAAAATATTAATTTTCAACAAAATAGATACAGTTTTAGTTTAAAAATTTATTTTTAACCAAAAATTTAAATTTTTAATAAAAAAGATTAATTTTCAAACAAAAGATGAATTTTCAACTGAACCTATGATTTTTTAACCACAATTATGAAGCTTTAACAAAAAAATTAATTTTGAAGAAAGTAATTCAACTTTCAGCCAAAGAAGATAAATTTTCAACTAAAAATTTAATGGTTGATATTTCAGAGAAAAATAATTTCAATTTTAAATCAGAAACAGTTGAATTTGAACAAAGGATACCAATTTTCTAAAAATACGACATTTTTAGCTAAAAGACAAATTTAAAAAAAATATATATATTTTTGACCAAATAGTTCTATTTTCAACCAATTTCAAAATTATTATATCAGATCGTTAAAACAATAAACTAAAAAAGATTGAATATTAACCCAAAATGGAAGTTTGAATTTTTATTACAAAAATTATTTTACAATTAAAAAAAATGTATATGAATCCATCAAATTTTCTACCACACAGTTGAATTTAAAAAAAGTTGAATTTGCAACAAAAATATTAATTTTTAACTAAATTTTCAGTTAAGAAAAATTAAGTTTCAACCAAAGAAATTAATACAATTAATTATGAATCTTAAATTAAAAAATTAACTTTGAAGATAGTAATTTAACTTTCAAACATTGAGTTGAATTTTTAAACTAAAAAAATGAATTTTGAACGAAAAATGTAAAAAGTGCATATTTGAAACAAAAATATTTTCATTTTTAATAAGAAAAAGCTGGATTTTATCAAAAATACTATTTTTCAACAAAAAATGGTTTCTGTGACTAAAACATAAGTTTTCAGTCAAGCAATTGCATTTTAATCAAAAATTAAAATTTTTACAAAAAAATATACATTTTCAACAAAATGCAACAATTTTCAAATAATAGTTGAATTTTAAAATATGAGGATTAATTTTCTAATAAAAAAGTTGATTCTTAACAAAATATTTGAATTAAAGACAAGTTAATTTTGAACCAAATAAGTAATTTTTGTAATTTTCGAGTAAAAAAAAACGATTTTTCAACAGAGCAGTAGAATTTTGTACCAAAAATGAAAAAAGAAATCAATTAAATTGATCAATTTTCCATGAAAAAAACGAACTTTTCGCAAAACAGTTGAATTTGCCATAAAAAAGGATAACGCTTATTTGTTTGTTCATTTATATTACAGTTATTTATTATGTTATTATTTATTTATATTCATTGACCTTCAGTCAAAATTTTTTTTTTATTTAAACAGATTTCTTTGGTTCAAGAAAATGTCTTTTCTTTAAAGAAATGCCTTTTTATTCTAGTTAAACTTTTTTTAAATTTTGAAATGGTTTTTTTCATTGTGAAGTTATTCTTGGTTAAATGAAATCAACTATGTTAATGAAATGATTTTTTAAATTGAAGACCATAATTTATCTCCCTCTTTACTTCTCTATTCTTTTCAATTCATTTCTATCGCTATAATTATTTATTATTATTATTAATATCAATGATTAATTTATCAGGAGACTTACATTATTAATAATAAATATAAATACATTAGTGAAACATGTTTATTAAAAAAAATTAATTTATCATATTTTCTTCTTCTTATTCTCTTCCTCCTTCTTTTCTTTACTATTCTTTTCTATTCATTTCTATCCCTTTTTATTTCTTTTTACCTCTTTTTTCATCAAGAAAGCTTAGAAATTAATTAAAAATTATTTGAAGAGAATGAAAAGAGGAGTTTTAACTCGTGCACAGTTAATTCCAGTTAATTAATTTGATCCCGGAATTGGATTAAAATGATATGCAACGCTTATCATTTTAATAAAATCATAAAATCCGGTTTCGGATTTTTTATTTGATCAGCAAACTGCGCATCAGCATGATCCGATTCTCAAGATCAATTGCCTGTCCAAAATTTCCCATGAATAGCAACTGTCGAGTTTGAATTCTTTTTTTTCTAAGAAAAATTAATTTAATTTAGGAAATTACAAAAATTCCACCCACCCTGTATTTTTTAAACTTAAAATTTAACTATTCTAGTTAAATATTCATTACTTCAGTTGAAAATTCATCTCTTTGTTGAGACTTTATTTGAGTTTTGTTAGAAATCTAATCATTTCGATTATTTCAATAATTTTATTTAAAAAGCATTCTTTTTTTGTTAAAAGTTCGACTGTTCTTTTTAAATTCGTCTTTTAATGGTAGAAAATTAAACTATTTGATTTAAAATGAAATAAAATTCATATATTCGGTTTTAAAATTTAATTTTTTGGTAGAAAATTCGCCTTATTAGTTTAAAAATGGAAGAAGTTGGTAAAAAAATTGTCTTTCTTGAATGAAAAAAACAAACTATTTTATTGAAAATTCAACTATTTTGTAGAAATTTAAATTAACTGTTTTTAAATTAAACTTTTTTTTTTTAAATTTTAATACTTGATTGAAAATTTTGTTTGCTCGTTGGAAATTAATTTCTATAACTGAAAATTAAACTGTTCCATTTTTGGTTACATATTTATCTTTTTTGGTTGAAAATTCAACTCCTTGATTCAAGATTGATAATTTTATATGAAAATTTATCTCTGGTTAGAAATCTTAATACTTGGTTAAAAATTTATCTTTTTTTTTGGTAAAAACTTAATGTTCTTGAATAATAATTTATTTATTTTTGTTGAAAAATCGTCTTTCGGATTCAAAAATTAAACTATTTTGGTGGAAAATTTATTTATTTGGTGAAAACTAACTTTTTGTTGAAAACTCATCTTTGCTAGTTGAAAATTTAATTGTTTTGTAAAAAACCCGTTTTTTTGTTGATAATTCAACTTCTTGGTCAAAAACTGATGATTTTAATTTAAATAATTATGTCTGGATACGAATTTCAACCCTTCAATTCAAAATTAATTTTTTCGTTGAAAGATTATATTTTGGGGCTGAAAGTTAAATTATTTTGTAGGAAATTCTTCTTTTTTGGTTAAAAATGGAAATACGTGGTTGATCTTTTTTGTTGAAAAAACGTCTTTTCGGGTTTCAAATTCCACTTTTTTGGGAGAAAATTGAACTATGTTCGGAAAATTAGATTTTCTTGTTAAAAATTCATATTTCTGGGTACAAAATTTAATTGTTTAGTAGGAAATTATTATTTTTTTGGTTGAAAATCCAATGAATTGTTTACAGGTTTATCATTAAATTGGTCATTCCTCTCTTTGATTGAAAATTCAACTATTTTGTTCGAAATTTGTTTTTCTTGTTTGAAAATTAATTTCTTTAATTGAAAATGTAACAGTTTTATTTTTGGTTAAATAGTTTTCTTTCTTAGTAGAAAATTTAACTATTTAGTTTAACAACATTTTTTCCCTTGGTTGCGGATTTGTTTAAAATTTAATTTTTCAAATTAAAAACTTAATTTTTTAATTTTTAGTTAAATTTTGATCTTTTTAAGCTGAGAAATAAACTATTTAGTTGAAAATTCATGTATTTTTTTGAAATTCGTCTATTTGGTATAAGATTATACTTCTTGATTGAAAATTGATAGTTTTTGTTGAAAAATCATTTTTTCGGTTTGAAAATTATTTATTTTCGTAGAAAATTTAATTATTTTGTTGCAAATAAACGTTTTTGTTGAAAATTCATATTTCAGGGGTGAAAATTAAATTATTTTTTAGACAATTCTTCTTTTTTGTTTGAAAATCCAAATACTTGGTTGCGGATTCACAATCACATAAAAAATTCATCCCTTTGATTTAAAATTTCACTAATTTGTTGGAAATTAAATCTTTTCTTTGCTTAAGATTTAATTTTCTTAATTAAAAATGTAAATATTCCAATTTTCGGTTAAATATCTATTTTTTTAAATTGAAAATTCAATTATTTGGTTGAAAATGCATCTATTTTTTTGTTAATTTGTCTGTTTCGTAGAAAATCAATCTTATTCAATGAATATTTGTCACATTTGTTAAAAAATCTTCTTTTTGGGTTTTAATTGAACTATTTTAGTTGTAAATTCATTTGCTTTCTTGAAAATTCTTTTTGGTAGAATTGTTTTATAGGAAATTATTTGTTGTTGTTAAAAATCCAAGAAAATGTCTGCAGATTTATCTTTATAAATTGAAAATTTATTTGTGTTGCTGAAAATGAATATTTAAAAAAATTCATTTTCTTGGTAGGAAATTAATCTTTTTTATTAATAATTGATCATTTTTGCTAAAAAAATCGTTTTTTAGGTTACTATTACGATTTTGGTTGAATATTCATCTTTTCTACTTGAAAAATTAACTATTTGGTTGAAAATTCATCTATTTTTTTATAAATTCGTCTGGTTGGTATATTAACTATTTTAGTTGAAAATTTAGTTTTTGTTTAAAATTCCTCTTTTGTGTAGAAAGTTATATTTTTTGATTAAAACTGTATCTGTTTTTCTCAAAAATATTCTTTTTGGATTACAATTAAACTATTATGGTGGAAAATTGAGTTATTTTATTAAAATTGAACCATTAAATTAATAATTTATCTCTGTCCTTGAAAATTTCACTACTTTTTTGGAATATCGTTTTTGCTATTTGAAATTTAATTTTTTAAATTTAACTATTTTAATTTTGTTTGAACGTTTACCCTTTCTACTGGATAAATCAACTTTTTGTTTGAAAAGTCTGGTTAGTAAAAAATAAATCTTCTTAAATAATGATTTCTTTTTTTAAAAAAATTTTCTCTTTGGGTTATAATTCAACTACTTTAGTTGAAAATTCATGTTTTTTGTTGGAAATTCTTTTTTTTTGCTATAAAATTATACTTCTTGATTAAACATGTATCTGATTTGCTAAAAAATTATCTTTTGTTTTACAATTCAGGTATTTACGTGGAAAATTTAGTTATTTCATTGAAAAATAACCATTAAGTTGAAAATTTATCACTTTCGTTGAAAATTTAACTACTCCGTTGGAAATTTGTTTTTTTTTTGGTAGAAATTTAATTTGTTTCAAAGCAAAATTAACTATTCTAATTTTGGTTGAACATTGATCTTTTTCAGTTGAAAATTCTAATATTTGTTTACAAATTTATGTATTTTGTCTTTCTTGTTAAAAAATCATTTTTCTGGTTTAAATTTAAACTATTTTGTCATGAAATTTAATTATTTTGTTGAAAATTAACTTTTTTGTAAAAAATTTACATTTCTGGATTGAAAATTCAATAATTTTGAAGAAAATTATTCTTTTTCGTTGAAGATTAATATTTTTTGTTCAAAATTCTTTTTTTTTGTTAATAAATCGTATTTTTCCGTTGAAAATTCAACTTTTTTTTAGAGAACTCGCCTTGTAGCAAAAAATTAATGAACTTTGATCAAACTTTTGTCCTTTTTTATTTTAAAAATTCTGATTGGTAAAAAATTTAAAAAATGAATAGAAGGGTATTGGGTAATGATAATAATATCTTGTTGAGTAGAGGTTATAAAAGACATCCATTTCGAGAGGCGCTCAGTACGAACGCGAGACTGGAACTGTAAAGTACCTTCTCGTAGCTCCAAGTGTGACATCTTAATTTTTTTTGAGACTGGTCATCATGTTCACAATAAACGATTAAACAACGGGTCAAGTGCTGTTTGTCAGAAATTTTTTTCTTAGTGACAGTGCTGTGAATTTTGTCTTCGCAAAACGGATCCTACGTCTATAAGGTAGGGTTGAATTTTTAATCTTGGTTAAATAATTTTTGTAAAGAATTTAAAAAATAATAATGAGTATTATTGATATTAAATATTAAGTAATATTTGCAACAATAATATTCATTTTACTAATTTAAAATTAGAAATTCCAATTAATAATGATTTTTAATAAAAATATTTTTACACTAATGTATCTATAATTTTTCATTATTTTATTTTAAATTTAGGAAATCTATTTTAACAGTTAGAGTTCGTTGGTCTTCAATTATTTCATCATTTTTTTTATGCAAAAAATTATTGTAATTGAAAATAAAATAATTAAGTTTGTAGCTTTCATACATGTAATATTCGGTACAATATTTAAAAGAATTTTTTAAATTGAATTTTCGCGCGTTATTTTTGCCGGTTTATGGTGACTAAAACAATAGCAGGAAAATGAATGATGAATGGTCAAGATAAAAATTAAAATGGTTGTATTGAAGTACTAAAATGCGAGGGAATGTCAACAGTTTGAGAAAATTTAAGACCATTGATTATGATTTTGCATGGTAGTAGTTTCATTTTATTGACGGCAAAATTGCTCGATAATAACCTTAATTGGTCTAGAAATGACTGGAAATAATCTATTTTAAGAAAACAAATTCACGGGTGCAAAGAATATATTCAATTAAACGGAGAAAAATATTTAGTTTTTGAAAGAATTTTCTGTTGAATTTTTTCAGTTGAAAATTCACATTATTTTTCAAAAACTCATATTTTTGGGTGAAGAAATTTAATTTTTTTTTTGTAAAAACATTTTTCTTTTGTGTTTGCAAATTCAACTACTTGATTGTAGAGTTATCATTAAATAAAAAATTAATCTCTGCTCCAATTTTGGTTGAATATTTATCTGTTTTTAGTTCAAAATTCGACTCTTCTGTTAAAAATGAACCTTTTTTTCGAAAATTCACATTTTTGGTTCAATAGTTATCTTTTTAAGTTAAAAATGAAACTTTCGTTAAAAATTCGTCTATTTCGTTAAATGTAACTTTTTTTAAATAAGAATCTTTTTGGTCGAAAAATAAACATTTTTTTGCTTAAAGATTTATAATTTTAAATTAAAAAGTTCTTTCCTTTGCTTGAAAATTTGGCTATTTTGTTGAAACTATTCCGGTTGAATATTCATCTATCTATCTAAAAAATTAATCATTTGATTGAAAATTTGTTGTTTTTTTTGCCTGAAAATAAATTCTTTTGACTGAAAATTTAACTATCCCAGTAGAAGATTCATCACATTTTTAAACTGAGAATGTAACTATTCCAAATTTGGTTTGATATTTATTTTTTCAGTTGAAAATTTCTGTATTTGCTTGAAAATTAATGTGTTTTGTTATAAATTTATCTCTTTGTTCGAAAAATTATTTTCAACTGAAAATGTAACTAATTTCATTTTTGGTGGAATTTTGACGTTTCCAGTTGAAAATCGACGTATTTTGTCGAAATTTGTTTCTAATTTTTAATTGAATATTAAGTATTTCTTAAAAATGTATATTTTGTTTAAAAAATGAACTCTTATGTTTGAAATTTCTGTTTTTTAGTAAGAAATTAATTTTTAGACTGAAAATCGCAATATTACAATTTTTATTGTAAATTTATCTCTCTCAATTAAAATTTTAAATATTTGTTCTAATATTTATGTATTTTGTTAAGAGTTATTCTTTTTTTGTAGAAAATTCATATCCTTGGATAAAAATATATCTTTCTTATTGAAAATTCGTCTTATTTTGTCGGAAAATAATTTTTTTGACTGAAAATTAAAAAAATTTTTTCTTGTAAATTTACATTTTTAGTTGAAAATTCCACTTTGTGATTGAAAATCTACGATTTTTGTGACAAATTTGTCTTTTTTCGTGAAAAATTCACCTTCTTAGTTGAAAATGCAACTAATTGGTTTAAAATTAGTGTTTTTTTTTTGTAAAAAGTTAATTTTTTAAATTGAAAATGTTAATATTCCATTTTTAATTGAATATTAATCTTTTTAGTCGAAAATTTATTTGCTAACTGTAAATTTAAATATTCCACTTGATGATACATATTCCTAGTTGAAAATTAATGTCTTTGGTTAAAAATGCAAGTATTTTATTAAAAATCTTTTCTTTTAGGTAAAAAATTAATTTTTTGATTCAAAATATTAATATTCCATTTTTGGTTGAAAATTGAACTTTTTGCATTAAAGATTCAACTACATCGTTGAAAGTTTATTTTTTTGTTAAAAATATTTTTCTTTTTATAGGAAACTCATCTTCTTGATTAAATATTCAACCTTTTGATTTTAAATTAGTTTTTTTGTTGTTGTCAGAAATTAATTTTTAGTTGAAAATTGCTCTTTTTGAGTTGAAAATTCAACTATTTGGTTGACAATTGATATTGTTTGTTCAAGATTTGTCTTTTTTTCTGTAGTAAGTTAATATTCTGAGATGAAATTTTAACTAATTAGGTGAACATTTGATTTTTGGATTACAATTGAACTATTTTGGTTGAAAATTAATTTATTGCCTAAAATTTAATCTATTCCAGTTTTTAGATTCATCATTTTATTTTAAAATTTATTTATTTTGTTGGAAATTCGTTTGTTTGGTTAAAAATTAATTTTTTTAAACTGAAAATTTAAATATTTCATTTTTGGTTGAAAATAAATTTTTTCGATTGAATATTTATTTTTAACTGAAAATTTAACAATTTCACATTAAGATTCATCATTTTAGTTTGAAATTTATCTCTGGCTGCAAATTGAACTATTTTTAAAAACATTTATTTTTTTTTTTGTAAAAAATTAAGCATTTGAATTAAAAATGTAAGTAATTTAGTTTTCAGTGGAAAATAGTTATTCTTGATGGAAAATTGATGTTCCTAGTTGAAAATTAAACTATTTGGTTAGAATTTTATCAATTTGTTAAACATTCAAGACTTGTTAAAAAGTTATTGTTTTTGGTAGACCAGCCACAATTTAATGTAATCCGGAGTAATCCTATGCATTCGGGAGTAATCTCAGGTAAGCCAGGGTTATCCGATATAATGCAGAGTAAATTTCCCTGAGTATTTTTCTTAAAAATCAGTAAATAAATTAAATTTAAAATTTTGTCATCAGAAAAATTTGTTAGATTTGAAAAATATTGAAATATTGAAATATTTTAATATTAATATATTTATTTATTATTAATATATATATAATATTAAATATTGGAAAATATTGTCAATAATTTGTTTAAATTACCACAATAGATAATTTATTTATATTGTATATATTTTTTTGTGTGGAAAAGATGGGGCACAATTTCGAGTTGCTAATTAATATATGAATCTGGGAGAATTTTTGATATTTTTGAGATAAGGTAGAAACTGTTATTTCGAATTTTAATAGCACTTGTTCTTAGGGATAGGTAGCTAATGAACTTGAGAACTATAAGTGTTGATTCTCCCACGTACGGTTCCTCTCTCAGACACATAATATCCGAGTAATGATACATCCGGGAAAAGTGAATACAATGTGTTGTAATTCTGTTCACTGAGATTTATAACAATGCGGTAATACTAATTGTAGCAACGGTAATTCATTTAAAGTTTCTCGGAAGATGCCTCCTCAGTTTCAGGCTTCAAATCAATTTTAGACTTGAAATCAACAAATAAGCAAAAAATATAAGGGATAGAGAACTTCTGATTTGTAAATGATAACTCCTAACTCCTAACTCCTATTTCGAATCTCCAACTTTTAACGCAAATCTCCCAATTTCTAACTCCTAACTCCTCGTTTATAGCTCATAACTCCTATTTTATACCTCATAAATCATAACTACTAACTTCTGATTAGGAAGTCCTTATTCATAACTCCTATTTCCTAACCTGCAAAACAAAACTCCTAACACCTAACTCATAACTCCTATTTCCTAACTTATAACGCAAAACTCCCAAATCTTAACTATTATTTTCTATTTTCTAACTTATCACGCAAAAGTCTTAATTCTTATTTCCTGATGCTTTAACTTATTACACAAAACTCTTCATTCTCGAATCGTAACTTCTAACTCGTGACATATAACTCACAACTCACGATTTCTTACGCATAACTCATTTTACCTAGCTTTTAACGTAAAATTCCTAACTCCTTACTCATAACTCCTATTTTCTATTTCTTAAATTATAATGCGAAACTCGTTACTCCGAATTCGTAACTTCTAACTCCTTACTCCTAACACATATTACCTAAATTTTAACGCCAAACTCCTAACTCATAACTCAAAACTCCTATTTCCTAACTTATAACGGAAAGCATGTAACTCGTAACATATAACTTCTAACTCTCCTAATTCTTTTTTGGAAAAAATTCCACATTTTACCTTGAAAATAAGTTTTCCAAAAATTCTGAAATTTTCACCGAAAGGGTAAAATGAATTCCTGCAATATTAGGAGTTATTCCCCAAAAGTTAAATTATTAAGCGATTTCCATAGAATCGTCTAAAAATGTATTTGTTTGTGTGCACCTTTGTTCTTTTTTGGTAGAAAATTCATCTTCTTGATTGGAAATTCAATTAAATTGTTAAAAGTTCGTTTTTTGTTGTTGTAAAAACATAATGTTTAAAATTCAAAATGTAGATATACCATTTATAGTTCAAAATTCATCTTTTTGGTCGAAAATTTATTCTTTTACTTGAAATTTAAATATTCCATTTTAGGTTGAAAATTTATCTTTCTGGGTTAAAGATATATCTGTTTGGTTAAAAGTTTATGTTTTTTCTTGAAAATCGTTTTTATTTTTTGTTGAAAATTGTATTTATTTTTTGGTAGAAAATTCATTTATTTTTTGGTAGAAAATTCATCTTCTTGGTTGAAAATTTAACTTTTTCATTAAAAATTCTTTTTTTTTATTTTAAATTAATTTTTTGAACTTCTTGGTCGTAAAATCATTCTTTTGCCATTCCAGTTGAAGTTTCATTATTTTATTTTAAAATTAATTATATTGGTTGAAAATGGAACTAATTTATGAAAAATTCGTTTTCTTATTGGTAAAAAACTGAATATAAAAATTTTAAATGTTAATTTTCCATTTAAGGTTGAAAATTTAACTTTTTGATCAAAAACTGATTTTGTTTTTTGGTAGAAATAAATTTTTTAAGTGAAAATTTAATTGCTGCATTTTTTCATCTTCATGGTTGTAAAATTATTCTTCAACTCGAAATTTATCCATTCCAGTTGAAGTTTTATTGTTTTATATAAAATTTCATCTCACAGGTTGAAAATGCAACTATTTTGTGGAAAATTAGCTTTTTTGGTAAATTATTAACTTTTTAATTGCAAATCTAAATATTCCATTTTAGGTTAAAAATTCAACTTTCTGAGTTAGAGATATATCTATTTGGTTAAAAGTGTATGTTTTTTGTTGAAAAATGTTTTTATTTTTTGGTAGAAAATTAATCTCCTTGGTTGAAAATTCAACTTTGGATTAAAAATTCCTTTTTTTATCAAAAATTAATTTTTTCAACTGCAAATTTAATTTTCTCCATTTTTTATTATAGAAAATGCATTTTCTTGGTCGCAAAATTATTATTTTACCATTCCAGTTGAAGCTTCGTTATTTTATTTTAAAATTAATAAATATCATTGGTTAAAAATTTAACTATTTTGTGAAAAATTCTTTTTCTTTTTGGTGAAAAAATTTTTAAAAAAATTTTTAATTTCAATATTCCATTTAAGGTTGAAAATTGAACTTTGCGAGTTAAATATTCAACTATCTAGTTAAAAGTTGATGTTATTTTTGTTAAAAATGTTTTTTTTTGTATAAAATTCAACTTTTTGATTAAAAATTAATTGTTTTTTTTTGTTAGAAACTATTTTGTGAAAAATTAAATTTTTTTGGCACAAAATAAATTTTTTTGAATGAAAATTTAAAATCCATTTTCAGATAAAAATTGATCTTTTTGAGTGGAAAATTAAACTATTTAGTTGAAACTGGATACCGTTACTCATTACTCATAAATAAAAACTCCTATTTTCTAACTCTTCTAACTCTTTTTTGACGCAAATTCCATATTTAACTTAAAAACACATTCGCCGGTAATGGTAGAATTAATCTCTAAACGAAAGATGAATTTCTAAAAAATTAGGAATTATTTCCCAAAAGTTAAAAGATTAAGTGATGCCCATAAATCGAGTTTGGTTAATCCCAAAAATTTCTTTGATTTAACCAAATGTTTATTTCTCTTAACCAAATCTCTTGGTAGATAGAATATTTGGTAAAATTAACCGCAAATTTTGTTTGAATCAATTATTCATTTTTTTGAATCATCCAAATTTTAATTTATATTCAATAAACTTTTTTATGTCACGTCATAGTTCGGAGGTGACAAGACACGCGCACGCTGCAATATCGCGTCTAGACGATCTCCGTTACTATGCTAAGAGCGCCATTTGAAGTCACAAGAGGCGTTACAGAAGCTTTTTTAAAATGGGCCAAGTGACATTACTTTAGGCGCATACTAAGCGCATTTGCAGCGATCTACCATCTAGAGAATTTTTCCTCCTTTAAATATAAATTT
>NC_046660.1:18193697-18211270 GCF_010883055.1 Belonocnema kinseyi
ATGCGTGTGTGTGTGTAATATCATACCTTCGAATCGAGATGTGAATGTAGATGTTAACCCAGAATCCGAATTTCTGGTTGAAGAACCCGTTGGACCAGTCGCATCTCTTCGATGACGAGGCACGAAAACATCCTTCACGTCCTACATATTACGTATACGATCGCAATATCACGTATCCAATTAAGTCCCATATTAAAAAAATGTATTGCAGTTTCATAAATTCAAATGATTTTAGGATTTTAAATTATTTAGTCCTTTGGCGTTATTTTGGGATCATATATTTTGGACCTTGTATTTTTGGAAATTATATTTTTGGGACTTATATTTTTGGTACATATATTTTTGGGACTTATATTATTGTGCCTAATGATATTTAACCTTAAGACTCGGTATTCAAAGTTACAAGCTTAGTATTTTTGCATTATATTGGGACCTTATATTTTGGGCCTTACATTTTTGGGACCCATATTTTTAGGCCTCATGCTTTTTGGACTCACGGTTTGGTACTTACAGTTTCGAACTTACTGTTCTGGCATTATTCTGGGAGCTTATATTTTGGGCCTCATGTTTTTTTGTCTTACGCTTTGATACATAAGGTTTTGAACATTATTCTGTTTTTTGTCATTATCATGGGACCATACATTTTGACCCTTGTATTTTTCGCACTCATATTTTTTGGACTTATTTATTGGGCCCCATGATTTTTGACTATACGGCTTGGAACTTTCAGTTTCGAACTTAGTATTTCGGCACTATTTTGGGACCTATGTTTTTGGCCCACATGATTTTTGGCCTTACGGCTTGGAAAATACAGTTTCGAACTTTGTATTTCAGCATTATTTTAGGACCTTATATTTTGGGACCTATATTTTTGGGACTTTCTTTTTTGGGCTTAATGATTTTTGGACTTACGGCTTGGTATTTACGGATTTGAACTTAGTGTTCGGTCATTTTTTTTGGACATCATATTTTGGGCCTTATGTTTTGAGTCTTATAATTTGAGTCTTATTCTTTTGGGACCTATGGTTCTAGGATTTAAATGAACCATATATTTTAAATTAGAGATTTTTTATTGCTGTTTTATAATGACAAAAGTCGGTGAAAGTAAATGAATTTTTTATTAGTATTTTGTCGACCCAGGTCGAAACCCTTATTACATTGGGTTACAATCCATCGTATTTGGGCCTCGTATTTTTGAGCCTCATGAATTGAGACTTTTCGTTTAAAATGTAGTGTTTAAACATTATTTTGGGCCCTCTTTCTCAGACTATAAATAATCTTTTTTACATCTTCTGTCATAGATTTCCTGGAACTAAATATTCTTTTATTGTAATAGAAGAATATCATTTTTAAAATAAATTTACTATAGGGATTTTCAATAACGTAGTGGAGTTTTTAATAAAAAAAGATTAATTTTGTATAAAAAAAATAATTTTCAACAAAACGCATCACTTTTTAACAAAATAGTTGAATTCTCAATCAAATTTTGGGATCCAAAAAAAAAAAAAAATTTCAAGCTGACAGTTGCTTCACAACCAAATAGCTAAAAATAATAACTAAAAAAATTAAAATTGAAACAATATATTTGATTTTTGAACAAAATAATTAAATTTTTTAGCAAACAGTTGAATTTAAAAAAAAAATATTTTTTAACGAAACAGTTGTATTACCAGCCAAATAGTTGAACTTTCAATTAAAAAGTGACGACTAAAAAAAATTTAATTTTTAAACAAATATTTGAACTTTCGACTTCAAAATATGACTTTTCTACTAAATAGTTGAATTTTCGAATCAAAAAGACATTTTTTTTAGAAGGCAATTGAATTTTCAAAATAATATCTTTTTTTTCAACCAAAAAAGATCATTTTTTTAACCAAAAGATAAATTTTCGTCAAAAAAGAGGTCTTTTTAACGCAGCAGTTGAAGTTTCAACAAAATGTTTAAATTTTCAATCAAATAAAGAAACTTTCAAGCTAAGAATTTTCTATATACATTTTTTTGTAATATTAAAAAAATTGTTGAATCTCCAACAAAATGATTTATTTTACCAAATAGTTGAATTAAAAAAAAGAAATAGGTAGAAACAATAAAGAAATTTCGTCAGAATAAATACACTTTTTAATCACATAGTTGAATTTCCAGAAAAAATCATTTTTAACCAAACAGTGGCAATTACAACCAAATAATTAAACTTTTCAGAAAAGGTGACCAAATAACAAAATTGTTACATTTTTGAATAAATATTGGCATATTTAACTTAAAAAGATGAAGTTACAAGCAAATGGTCAAATTTTTGCAAAAAGAAAGTTAGGTTTCAAACAAAAACAGTTCAGTTGAAAAAACATTATTTACAATAAAAAAGCACGACATTTTTTTTTCACAAAAAGACGAATTAAAAAAAAAACCATGTAAATTTTCAACAAAAATGTGACTTTTTAACAAAATAGTTTAATTTTCAACAAAAGAAGTTAATTTTCAATCAAGAAAGATGGGCTTAAAACAAAAAAGATAAATTTTCTGCCAAGTGAAGAATTTTCGACTTAAGATGATTTTTTAACAAAATAGTTGAATTTAAGAAAACGAAATTCATTTTCAACCAAACAGTTTGCATTTAAGCCGAATAAGTTAAACTTTCAAGCAAATCACAAATTTTCTTTTACAAATTTTTAAATAAAACTGATAATAAGATAGTTGAATTTTCAAAAAAAAATTAATTTTTAAAATAAAAACATGAATTTTCATAAAAATAATTAAATTCTCGACAAAGTAGTTTAAATTTTCATCAAAGAAATGTATTTTCAATCAGGCAATTGCATTTACAACCCAATAGTTAAAAATAATAGATCAAAAAAACTTTTTAAAATAGTATTTGAATTTTTAACATAAATTTTCAACCAAGAAAGATGACTTTTAGAAAAAATAGTTAGATTTTCAACAAAATAATTGAATTTTGAACAAAACAGTTGAACTAATAAAAAATAAATATATGTTCCATTTAACAGCTGTCTTTGCAACCAAATGGTTGAACTTTCAAACAAACGTGACGGATTAAAAAAAGAAGTTACATTTTAAACCAAATTCAAATTAAAATTTATTAAAACTAAACTTCAACTGAAACAGTTGTATTTTAACCAAATAGTTTAATTTTATTTCCATAAAGACTTTATTGCAAAAAATTAGATTTCAACAAAGTTAATTTTCAAAAAAGAATTATAAATTATTAGCCAAAAAAATCAATTTTAATTCCAAAAGGGAAAATTTTGTACACAAAATATTACTTTTAAACAAAATATTTTAGTTTTCAACAAATACTGTAATTTTCAACAAAATCTTGGAATTAAAAAAAGAGCTGAATTCTGACCCATAAATATAATTTGACATTTCCAAATGAAAACTCGTTTTATTTTCGGATCGGTTTTTATTAATTCAGTTCGCATCTAAGTAAAAAAACTTGAAAAATGGGGAAAAAGTAAAAGTTTCTTGGAAAAAGGTCCAAAAAGAGGAATTCTTTAAAAAAGGAAAATAGGAGAAAGAGTGTGATGTCTGCAACAATAAGAATTTAATAGCATAATAATTTGAAATAATCTCATTAAGATACTATAGCTTGAGTAATTTGAGGTGATAAGAGTTTACCCACTCGGAGGAAACACGAGTGATTAATCGATACCTGTCTCACCCACTACGACTGTTACTACTTGCACTTAAAGCCCCGACTGCATTTATGTTCTAAAATATTCTACATCGATGCGACTACTTTTATTTAATTTCACACGTCAATCAGAAACATTTTTTATCGCCTTTTTCGACTTCATTTATATTTTCTTGAAAAGAAACGATTTTTTTATAATTAAAATAATGCAGATTGGACGAATTATTTTTTAATAATAGTGGATCATTAATATTTAAAACTGTTAAAACTCCTTTGCATTAAACTAATTAAATACTGTTATTTATAAAAATAATTGAGGCTATTTTTAAGGATGTAAAAAAAGTAATTAGCTGCCTTTATGGGTTCAAAAATTATCGTAAAGGTGTGGTTGTGAAATATAATGGTTAGACTCGAATTTCGAAATATTAACAATGTATGACATATTTTCTCGAACGAGTAGTTGTAACGGTGATATGACCTTTCTCGTACTTGACTTTCAAAATCCTAGTCTCCAATCTCTTAATAATTTGCGAACTTTCTAGATTCTCGAAATTCGTATTTAAAAGGATCGAATAATATTTAATTTCAAATCGAATAGAATAAATATTAATTATTTATAACTATTTAAATAAATTTTCAGTTTAATGATTCAGAGTACAAAGAAATTTAATTTACACTTGGTAGTTAAAAGTTAAAATGGTTTATAGTTCTATGCTTTGAAAATTGAAATCATTCATATTTGGGTGCCTTAAAAACCGAAAGGACATAAATAAATACAATTTTAAATATCCTATTCTACTTAAAAAAAAATCGTTTCTTCTTTTATTTGCATCCCTTCTTATCATTATTCAATTCAAAATTTTTTCGATGGCCTTATACATTTTTGTCTTAGCCTTTTGATCCCACACCTCTTTCATCCTTTCTCAAATTTTTTTTCTTGCCTTTATTTCTTAATATTTTTAATCAAGCTCTAAAATTCCAGTTTCTTATTATCATTTACAAGACTTCTTCCTCTTGTTTATCTTCTTTCTTAACCTTCCTTAGCACCTTTCTTCGTCTCCTACCTTTTGTTCTTCTTCTCATATGTGATACATTTTTTTAATTTTCCTCCTTTCTCCTTCCTCCTTCCTCCTTCCTCCTTCCTTATTCCAGCTCTATTTTTGTTTTCTACTCTTTATCACTTCAGTTACTGATTTGAGTACTTACCTCCTATCCTTTAATTTATCTCTAACCTTCTAGGTTCTTCTTATCCTTTTTTACTCTTTTCATCCTTTTCTCTAGCACCTTTCTGCACCTCCTCTTCTTAAGTTCTCTTCTTTTTCACCCCTCTTTGCATTCAATGAAAATTTTTTATTGATTACCTGCTTACGCTCTTCAAAAACCATTGTCTAGTTAATCTAGTTCCAACCTTCCTTAGCTTCCTGACCTCTTTTATCCTTTCTTAAAAATTTTCTTTGAACTTGTAATCTAGTTCTAACCTTCTTGTTTCTTATTATCATTTTCAACTCTTCTTTCTCTTGTTTATCTTATTTCTAGAATTTCTTAAGAATGTTTATTTATCTCCTTTTTTTTATTCATCTTCTCATCTTACCTTTATTTTTCTATTTGTGTCGTTCCTATGTTTAAATTCCTCTTCCCTATCCTTTTTCTATACCTTATCTCTTGGCTTGATTTCTTCTCTTTTCCTTACTTTCTAGTTGTTACTTCCTGCTCTCTTTTCATTTTATCCCTTTGTTTCAACCTTATTTCTTTCCTCTCCTCTAGCACCATACTTTTCTCTTTTTCATGAATCTTTTCATCCCTTCGCGATTTTACATTCTTTTCTGATCTTTTGTCTACTGATTAAATCCTTCTGTTCTTTGCAAATATTTTTTAATGACCTCAGTCCTCTTCTCTCCTTATCCCATGGCATATATTTTGAATGAAACTTTACCTTGTGTCTACAGATTATCTCTTGGTTCATTCCTTTTCCTCAACTCCTAATTGTACTCTTCCAGTTCATAATTATTCTCTTTCACTGTGTTTCTTCCCCTCTTATTTAGTGCCATACTTTATCTCCTTTCTGTTTTTGATTACTTCCTTTACTCGCCTTATAGTTTTAAAAGAATTTTCTTCTTCCTCTTTTTCCTTTTCTTACTTTTCTTCACCTCCTTCCCATCATCTACCTATCTCTTCGTTTACCCTTATCCAGATTCTATCTCAAATCTTCCTCTAACCTTAATTTTATTTTTTAATTTCTCCTTTTCTTTCTCTTCATGAAAGATCGTTTTCCATGGCCTATATTTAGAATATGAAAAGGTAGCAGAGTATCGATTATGGATTTACGCACACTTTACCACACTTTATCACCTTTATTTTACCTTTTCGTCTAACCTCCATTTTTCTTTCCCTCTTTCATCCTTTCTATACTTATAAATTTTTTTTGTTCTTTTCAAATCTGTTTTTGATTATCTTCTTTTTTCACCTTATATTTTTCCTAATATTTTCTTCTTACTTTCCTTACCTTTTTTTACCAAGTTTCTATCATTTGTCAATTCCATCTTTTAACCTTATCCAGCTTCTATCTCAAATCTTCCTCTAACCTTAAGTTTTTTTCATTTCTACTCATCCCTCTTTCATTAATGAAAAATCTTTTCGTAAAGCATATATTTCCAATCTGAAAAGACAATAGAGTATTGATTATGGGTTTACAGTCTAAGTTGTGAAGGAGTGTTATTTAACCCTTTTTCATTCTCCCTCCTCCTCTGGCACCATACTTTATCTCCTTTTTTTATCTTGTCATCTCAACTTTATTTGTCTTCCCCTTGTTTATCTTTTTATACTTATTAACTCCTTGCGTTTATTAAAATCTGTTTTTGAGCACCTCCTTTCTTCACCTGATCTTTTTCCTAATATGTTCCTCTTCCTCTCCTTACATTTTTAACACCTTCCTATCATCTGCCAATTTCATCTGCTAACCTTATCCAGTTTCTATCTCAAATCTTCCTCTAACCTTAAGTTTTTTTCATTTCTACTCTTCCCTCTTTCATTCATGAAAAATCGTTTTCTAAGGTATATATTTCGAATCTGAAAAGGCAGAAGAGTATCGTTTATGGATTTACAGGCTAAGTGGTAACGGAGCGTTATTTAATCCTTTTTCATTTTCATTTCTCCTCTGGAACCATACTTCATCACTTTTTTTTATCTTCTCATATCACCTCTATTTGTCTTCTCCTCTTTTATCTTTTTTATACAAAGAAACTCAACCACAGATGCCGCGCTCCCCGCACATCTCAAGTTACGCCTAACTGCGGCGCGGCGTCAATTCTCGGAAGGGCTATAGAAGGGAGGGTAATTGAAGGGTTTCACTGTACTTATTAACTCTTTGCCTTTTTTGAAATCTATATTTGATTATCTCCTTGTTCACCCTATCTTTTTCGTAATATATTCTTCTTACTGTCCTTACTTTTTCTACTACCTATCATCTGCCAGATTTATTTGCTAACCTTTTCCAGGTA
This sequence comes from Belonocnema kinseyi, assembly GCF_010883055.1. Classification (NCBI taxonomy): domain Eukaryota; kingdom Metazoa; phylum Arthropoda; class Insecta; order Hymenoptera; family Cynipidae; genus Belonocnema; species Belonocnema kinseyi. Next base: position 18,200,844 of record NC_046660.1, read on the forward strand.
CTATCTCAAATCTTCCTCTAACCTTAATTTTATTTTTTCTTCCTCCCCTTCTCTTTTCCCGACATGAAAGATCGTTTCCCATAACACATATTTCGAATCTGAAAAGGCAGCAGAGTATCGATTATGGATTTACAGTCTAAGTGGTAACGGAGCGACAAAGAGGCCGGTCGGCCCCTTTGCTCCCGTGTAGCTTCGGAAGAGTGGAACAATGTTGAGAGTGAGGCAATTGGAGGGAAATAAAAATTAGCGAACAAAGGCATCGTTCGTATGTCTGTGCCTCTCTCTCGGTCGTTCGGTTACCAGAACATGAGATGCGGAACGAACGACCGAACGACCGCAGGAGTAGAAGGACCATGCTAAGAGTTACGACTTCGGCTAGGCTACTCGAACTGAGGAGAGGCCCTTATGAGTTGGGTCCGTAACCTCTGCCCGACTCCGAGAGGTTGGCCTGATTGCCTCCTACCCTGGATGGTTGATTGGCTCCTCTTGACTGACTCGCACTCAGACTCTTGACCACTCTAGGGCACATTTGTAACGCGACTCGTGACTAGTGACACCGTTATGTCTGGATTTTGTTCCCACGAAACCGCACACGTGCCACGATCTTCGTCCCCTCTCTCTCTCTTTCTCTCTCTCTATATATAAGTGTATCTATTTGTATAGATGCTGAGTAAACATACAGGTGTAACGAGATGCGGAAGAGGACATTAGTTTTGAAGACGTGTTAGGTGCAATAGCAGTTGAGTAATAGGAATTGTATTAAAAAAAAAATGCGTCGGTGCCAGGAGTCGAACCCTAGACCCTTAGGGAGCGTTCACTACGTGACGCTATTTTGAGTGATTTTTTACTCACCCTACCTCTTGTATGACCATTTTTGATATTTCAGTGACCCCCTCCCCCAACACCTATTTAAAGTTTAATGTAAAAAAATTAAGCTGACCCTGCTCATATTTTTAAATAATAATTATAAATTTAATTTTATATATCCGCCAAAGCAAACAACGAATAATGAGTTAAAACTATTTGATACTAGTATGCGAATAATTTTAATATAATTATCTATACATTTTTTTCATTTTAGAAGATTGCTATAATTTGATTTTTTTAAGTCTATCATCACATTTTTGGTTCGGAATTCATCTCTTTTGCTTTTTTTATCAAAAATTTAACTATTTCGTTAAAATTTTACTTACTTGGTGAAAATTAATTTTTTTAGTAGAAAATCTAATTGTTTTGTTGTAAATTATTTAAATTTTAGGTTTAATATTAATTTTTTTTAACTAAATATTTAACTATTCCATTTTTTGATGAAAATTTATAGTTTTAATTGAAAACTAATCTTTTCTAGTTGAAAATTCACGTATTTTATTTAAAAGTCATGTTTTTTATAGTGTATTCATTTGTTTTGTTGCAAATTCACCTTTTTAGGTTGAAAATGTAACAAATTAGTGAACAATTAAACTATTTAGTTTAAACTTAAACTATTTTTTTGGAAATTTAACTACTTTGTTTGAAATTTGGTTATGTATTTCGTTTATAAACTAAAAAGAATTTAATTTTTGGTTCAAAACTAATATTTTTTAGTTCAAAATTCAACTGTTTTAGATTATCTGTTTTTATTGAAAATTCCACTATTTGGTTGAAAAATCATGTGGTTTGTTAAAGATTCGTCTTTTGATTAAAAAAATTTCTTTTCAGACTAAAAACTCGAATTTTTAACAAAGGAGTTAAGCTCTCAACCAAGTAATTTAATTCTCAAACAAAAAAAAAATTTCACAAAGGAGATTAATTTTCTCCGAAGTAACACAAATTTTTAACAAAATAAATGAATTAACAAGTAAAAAAGATCGATTTTCAACCAAAAATAAAAACAGTTAAATTTTCAGTTAGAAAAATTAATTTTTAACCAAAAATGTAAAAGATGATATAAAAACCAGAACAAGATTTTATTTTAAATAAAAAAGAGTTGAATTCGACTAAAAGTATGAAGTTTAAACAAAAGATTGGAATTTTCAAAAAAGAAAAATTGTTCAGTTTCGAAGAAAACAAGTTTCAATTAAATTGTTGAATTCTTAAAAGAAAAGGATAAAATTCCCAAAAAGAAAATTAATTTCTCACCAAAAAGGATTAATTTTTAACAAAATACGTAAATTTTTAAACAAATAGTTAAATTTTTAACTAAATAGGATACATTTCCCAACTAATAGCTGAATTTTTGAACAAAAAAGAATACATTTGAACTAAAAATAACAAAATTTAATTGTCAGTTAAAACAATTATTTTTTAACTAAAAAGATTAATTTTCTACTAAATTTGAACTTTTTGGCCAAGAAACAAATTTTTTAAAACTGAAAATGCAATGGTTTAGTTTCATTTGAAACGATGAATTTTAAGCTAAGAAGATAATTTTCTACCAAAACTGATTAATTTTAAACAAAATACATGACGTTTGAACCAAATCGTTGAATTTTCATATATTATTAGAAAATTGAGTTACTTTTTTTCAAAATTTAACTGTTTTTTTGAAATTTTTTTTGTAGTTAAAAGTTACACTACTTGGTCAAAAATGAACTTTTTTAAAATTCATATTATTGGGTTGAAAATTTAACAGCTTTGTAGAAAATTTGCTTCTTTGTCTTTAAAGTATCTCTTCTGGTAGAAATTTTCCATTTTTGTTTGTTTAATAAAATTATTTTGCTAGAAAAGTTCGGCTGAAAATCAATCTGTTTTGGTAAAATATCTATTTAGTAGAGAATTCAACTATTTGTTTAAACTTTTTTTTTAGGTTATTTTGTTATTTCAATAATGAAATGTTATTTTTTCGTGATTCTTTGGTTTAAAATGAATCTTTTTAATAAATGTGAACATTTAAAAAATAATTTGTTTTCTCTGCAAGGATGATATCATAAATTACAGTTAACTCTTCATTTTCGGTGAAAGTTAATTTACCATGAAAAATTATGACTCGCATCTGACTGTGTCCTTAATGACTCACTTCTGGATGGTACGTTGAAAAAATTTAACGGTAACTATCATTACATAAAATATTTGAAATTGCCATTATTTTCCCCCTTTTTTAGTGCAATTTTTCCCAACCAAATCAGGTTTAATTTACCACTCTTCAGCAATACTTTAACGAAATTATTTCGCACTTACGTACTTTTGCAGCGGAAGAAAAGTTCCAGAAATCGAATTCGCAATCAGAATAATTAATTAATTAGAGTGGTTAAATCTTTGTTTTATGCAGGAACTTCTAGGCGTGAAACAACTAAGCAAGAGGTATTCGCATATTCTCACGCAATTGCATCACTTCAGATTCTAGACTAGATTCCACATTGTTATTCACTTTTTAAATTGCTCAGAGAAGATTAGAAACAAAAAAATTCACTGTTTTTTACTATAGACTTTTGAAAATTATTCCGGGACCGCATTAGCACGAGTGCTACATTACATTTTTTTTAAACAAAATAGTTTGAATTTTAACCAAAAAAATTTATTTTTAGCAAAAGATACAACTTTCAACCAAGTAGTTGAATTTTTAACCTGAATCTATTAATTTTTAACAAAAAAATTATTTTAAACAAATCAGTTGAATTCACTATTAATGTAGTTACATTTTCAACAGAAAAAGCCACAATTTTGTAAAAAAAATGATTGAATTTTCAACCAAAAAGAATATTTTTTAACTAAAATGTTGTATCCTCAAATAAAAAAATGGATTTTAAAAATAAATCAACCAAATAATTAATTTAAATTTTGAATCAGAAATGAAAAAGTTAAATTTTTAGCAAAAAACAACTAATTGAAAATAAATTAGTTAAATTTTAAACCAAAATAATGAATTTTTAGCAAAGGAATTCAACTTTCAACGGCGTAGTTGAATTGTCAAACAAATTACTGGAATTTTTAAATTAAAATTACAAATTTTTAATTAAAATGATGAATCATGAACCAAACAGAAATTGAATTTTTGAGAAAAAATTCAAATTCAAGCGAAACGAATTTTCAACATAATACATCAATTTTCAACCGAAATTAAGTTTTTGTTTAAAGAATGACGAATTATTTAATCTTCAACTACAAATATAAATTTTCGAACCAAGCAGTTGAATTTTCAGCCAGAAAATATGAATCATCATCAAAAAGTTTAATAATTAAATTTTTAGTTAAAAAATAATGCCAAAGGGATGAATTTTCGAATAAAACTATGAGCCTTCAACCAAAGAATCTATTTTTTACAAAACTGTTGAATTTTTAACTAGGAGAGATAAATCTTAAACCGAATAGGAAATAGGTTTTTGATACAAAAAAAATTGTTACGAGAAATGTAATACTTGTTATTTCTACAAAAAAAAGTTAACATTAAATATGAAACAGTTAAACTGAAAGAAAACGGAATTTCAACATAATTCATGAATTTTCGTCAAATTTTCGTTTAAAAATTAAGGCTTTACCAAAAAAGAAACAAATTTATAACAAATTAGCTAAGTTTTTAAAACGATGAATCTTGAAGCTGCAAAAAATATTTTTAGCAGATTTTAAACCACATATGGAAAAGATAAATTTTTAGCTAAAACAATTATTGATGAAAAAATAATTTTAAAAAAAATTATTTTTTAGCAAAAAAATTGAACTTTTAGCAAAAATGATCAATTTTATAAACTGGAGTAGATTAATTTTTCAATAAATTTTTGACAATGTAGTTCAACTGAATCTGAAAATGATGAATTACAAAAATTATAATTTTTTTCCTCAAAGAACATAAATATTGTCCTTGCTTTTCTTTTACTTGATTTTACTTTATAATTAACGTACACTAATAGAATTTTCTATTAATATTAATTTTATCTCTTAATTTGAAAACTGTGTAAGATTAAAAATGTATGTTTTTGAAATTTATAAACAAGAATACTTAAATCTTGTTCCAAAGTTGCATTTAACAATGTGCAATTTTTTTTGTTTGAAAAAAAAATTTTTTGACGATAAGTTAATTTTGAGTTCGACTGTTCAGCAAAAACACAATTAAATTTTTTTTTAATAATTGAAAAAATAGTTTATTTAAAGAATTGAGAATTGTCCTAATTTTAATCAGAGGCGTGTTTATTATATCGAATGAATGAGCAGGTAATCTTCTGAGACTTGTTATCCTAGGTCAGGTCAATCGGACACATGCGGTCTCTCACGACCCCAATCAGGCACTCGTGTGAATAAAATTGATGGAAGATAAAAAAAATATATATATTTATATATTTACATAAAATTGTGGTTATTACTTTGCCTAACCTGGACTAACGCCCATTTTTATTGTTCTTTTTTTATTGTTGAATTTTCAACCAAAAACATTGATTTTATTCTAAAAAAAAAATTTTTCAACGAGTTTTAAAATAAAAATCACAAATTTTTAATTAAAAAAGATCAGTTTTTGACAAAAAATGAAAAGGTGAATTTGCAGTTCAATAATCAAATGTAAAGAAAAATTTAAACAAAATAGCTGAATACTCAATAAAAAAGACAAATTTTCAACAAAAGAGTTGACTTTTCAACCAAAAAGGATCCTTTTTAACAAAATTGTTTAATTTTAAACGAAATTAATTAATTATTAACTCAGAAGATTAATTTTTTATTAAAACATACAAATTTGTATCCAAATAGTGTAATTATCAGTTTAAAAGAAGACATTTTCAGAATAATGGAATTTTTACATTTTGAATTAAAAAATTATTTTTCTTATGGAAAAAGACGAACTTTTCTCAAAATATTTAAATATATAAACCAAAAAAAGAATTTAACTAAAAATATCAATTTTTCACTAAAAATACAATATTTAAATTTTCATCTAAATAACTTAATTTTAACAAACAAAAATTAAGAAAAAACAGGTTACTTAGCATACAGAAAGGATATTATTTTTATTTTTTAGTGAATTTTTAAGTGAGAAGACTAATTTTTTTTACTAAAAAATACGAATTTTCACCAAAAATTTGAATTTTTGACGAACTAGTTTCATTTTGAAATAAAAAATTTTTTTTTACTAAAATTATTTTGGACAATAAAAACAAATTTTCAACAAAATAGTTTCATTTTTAACCAAAGAAAGGAATTTGCTACCAAAATTATATATCTTCAACTGAAATACTTAAATATTCTATCAAAAAATAAATTATTATCAGAAAACACGTTTTTTTCAACATAATAGTTGAATTGTCAGTCAAAGAGATGAATTTTCAACAAAAAAATGGGTTTTTAACCAAACTGTGGAATTTTCTACAAAGTAAAATAATTTGAAATTAAAAGAGATTTTCGTCAAAATAGTTGAATCCTAAAAAAAAGTTTAAATTTTCAGTAAAAGAGTTGACTTTTCAACCAAAAAAGATACTTTTTAACAAATTTGTTTGACTGTTTAATGAAAAAATAATATTAAACTAAATATTTAAATTATTGTTGAAAAATTTATTTTCAACCAAAAAATTAATTTTTAATGTAGTAGTTCGAACTTTAAGCTTTTTACCAAACTTTTTACCAACAACTTTTTACCAAACAAGATACAATAAAAACTGGAATACTTTTATTTTCAGATGAACAAATTAATAAAAAAGAATTTGATCAAAAACATGAATTTTCAACAAAACTTTTCAAACAAAAAGGATAATTTCTAACAAAATCGTTTAATTACCAACAATATACATGAATCTTTAACCAAAAATTTGAATTATCAATTAAAAAATATAAACTTTCAACCAAAAATAGAATAGATACATTGTGAGTTAAAAACATAAATTTTTCTTATAAAAAGACGACTTTTCCTCAAAATACTACAAATTGTCAAGCGAAGAAAGCAATTTTTTACTAAAATGATCCATTTTCAAACAAAAAAGTCATTTTTAGCACAGTTCTTCTACTTTCAACGCAGTAGCTCAATTTTTAACTAAAAAAATGATGAATTTACAATAAAAATGGGATTGGTTTATTTTTTAATTTCAAAAATTAATTTCTATAAAAAGGATTAATTTTCAACAAAATAGATTAATTATTACTTAAAAAGACGAAACTACAACAAAACAAAATTACTTTCTCACAAAATTGTTCTACATCCTACAGCTTTGAGAAATTTCTTAAGATATAATTGTATTTTCAACCAAAATCATGAATTTTCATCTAAGAAAATTAATTTTCTACTAAGAAATGATAATTTTTTACCTAAATAGTTGAATTTCAACTAAGAAAGATCAATTTTTAACGAAAAGTGGAATAATTATATTTTCAATTTAAAAAAATCAGTTTTTTACATGCAACAAAAAAATGATGTTTCAACAAAGAACTTATATTTTACCAAGGAATTGAATTTTCAACATAAAAAAATTTTCAATAAAAAAAAGTGTTTTCTGTAAAAACAGTTGAATTATCGACCCAAAAGGACAAATTTTTAAGAAAACAGTTGATTTTTCAAACAAACAAAAAATTACTTCTAAACAAAATTGTCGAATTTCCTACAAAGCGGTTTAATTTTTAACCAAATAATTGAATTGTCAACCAAGAAGAATAATTTTTTACGAAAAAAAAATATACGAATTTCAAAGAAAATACATGAATTCTCAACTAAAGAAGATAAATTTGTAACCAGAGATGGAATAGTTAAATTTTCAAGGAAATTAATTTAAAAAAGATGTTTTGCATCACTTGGCACTTATACCTGAAGAAAAAAAAAATAAATTTCGTAAAATTGCCACTTTTTATATTTTACGTTAAATAAATAATTATAAAAAAAGGAAATTAAAGAATCAGACTTGACACATCTCTTTAAAATGTAATTAGCTTCAATTCACGGAAATTATCTTCCAAATCGCATGAAAACTAAAAGCTATATATTTTTTTAAAGAGTAAATCTCATCTCTGGCCCACTTCTTATTATCTGCTGGAACTTAGGCTTATTTTTGAAAAACAAAATTCAAATTTGTGTCCTCAATAGAAAAGGTGGTAAGCAAAGTAGATGGTTCGAGTTAGAATTCAGGCTGAGATAGAATTGTTCCTATTTATTCAACAAAATCTGGACCAAAAAGCTTTTAAAATATCACTAACTTTTGAATTGCTATTTCAGCTTTAAAATTTCTGAAGGTAGTCTTTCCTTAGTGCCAAAACATTTCTATTGAATCAAAATAAAAAAGAAACTCGAAAATTTAATGAAAAACAAAGATTGAAGACATTTTTGAAGAGTAAACTCCTCCTCTGGTCGAATACTGACAAAACCTGGCCCACTACTAGTTATCTACTAGAAATGATCTTTATTCTTAAAATAAAAAAATAAAATTTGTGCCCTCAATAGAAAAGTAAAACAGGAAGCAAGTGGCACTTTAGAGTAGTGAAGTAGAGAAGTACTGAATCACGATTGTAGACTCAATTCCTGCCTCTTGAATAAGGAACTGATCATCAGTCTGAAAAATCACATGATTGGACAAAGGCTTGATCGTGCATTCTAATGGATGATTCTCCTGGTGAAAAGCGTCCTGGGACGTTGTTCATTAAATGAAAAATGCAAAGCGATTTTACCGCTAACTCGTGGGGATTTCATGTTCACGGGTGCAGTAATTCCCACAAGGGAATTAAAAAGAAGCGACGATCCACCGTAATTACAGCATAGAGTTGTTGTTCTATTTTTGCATTATTTCCAGGAACTTAAAGCCGGGAGTTTATTGACTGAGCGAATGTGTCGGTATGTGGAGTACTCCTCTTGAATTGGAGATGGTCGTTGCATTGGCCATTTTGCTATGTAAGGCTCGTCGACCGCTATCAAGACTTTGAATAACATTACTGGCTTCTAGGTCTCGGTGACTGGGTCGTATAGACCGTTTTGCGATCAGATACCAATGACTCTGCTTATTTTCGTGAAGTTATTTTTACCCGCTTTGTTCGGATATGAATTGCTATTTCAGCTTTGCAAGTCCTCGTGCCAGTCTTTAAGAAAATTTTTATACAGAATTGTGTAATTAGATAGGGTAGCTGACAAAATTTGCGCGGGTATGCAAAGTAGATGATCCGGGTTCGAATCCGAGCTGAGGTAGATTTTTTTCTCGATTTTTTCTACAAAATCTGGACAAAAAGAATTAGAATGACATTATTGGCTTCCAGATTTCGGTGACTGGATCGTATAGATCTTTTTGCGATTAGATACCACACAGCAAACATGGTTACAGAATAGATCTGTAACTGTTCTAGAACACAAAAGAACGTGTTCGAGAACAGCTTAGTAACAGGTTACGAACATGCGAGCAACTATGTCATCCCCCATACGCTTGAACAATTCTGTAACAGTTCTAGAACGCTGTGACAACTGATCTGTAACATTTCTAGAATAATTCGAGAACTCAATTACAAATGTTGTATAACAAATCTTAAACAGATCTATGACGTTGTTACGAGCGATCTGTAACATTTTTAGAACTTTGGTACGCTGCATTGTAAAAAATCTAGAACAATTCTATAACAGTTCTAGAACGTTGTGACAACCGATATGTTACATTTCTAGAATAATTCTAGAACTCAATTATAAATGTTTTATAACAAATCTGTAACATTTCTAGAACTTTGGTACGCTGCATTGTAAAAAATCTAGAACAATTCTATAACAGTTCTAGAACGCTGTGACAACCGATATGTAACATTTCTAGAATAATTCTAGAACTCAATTATAAATGTTGCATAACAAATCTTTAACAGATCTATGACGTTGTTACGAGCTATCTGTAACATTTCTAGAACTTTGGTACGCTGCATTGTAAAAAATCTAGAACAATTCTATAACAGTTCTAGAACGCTGTGACAACCGATCTGTAAAATTTCTAGAATAATTCTAGAACTCAATTACAAATGTTGTATAACAAATCCTAAATAGATCTATGACGTTGTTACAAGCGATCTGTAACATTTCTAGAAACTTTGCTACGCTGCATTGCAAAAAATCTAGAACAATTCTATAACAGTTCTAGAACGCTGTGACAACCGAGCTGTAACATTTCTAGAATAATTCTAGAACTCAATTACAAATGTTGTATAAAAAATCCTAAACAGATCTATGACGTTGTTACGAGCGATCTGTAACATTTCTAGAACTTTGGTACGCTTCATTGTAAAAAATCTAGAACAATTCTATAACAGTTCTAGAACGCTGGGACAACCGATCTGTAAAATTTTTAGAATAATTCTAGAACTCAATTACAAATGTTGTATAACAAATCTTAAACAGATCTATGACGTTGTTACGAGCGATATGTAACATTTCTAGAAACTTTGCTACGCTGCATTGCAAAAAATATAGAACAATTCTATAACAGTTCTAGAATAATTCTAGAACTCAATTACAAATGTTGTATAACAAATCTTTAACAGATCTATCACGTTGTTACGAGCGATCTGTAACATTTCTAGAACTTTGG
>NC_046660.1:18211370-18250525 GCF_010883055.1 Belonocnema kinseyi
AGAATAATTCTAGAACTCAATTACAAATGTTGTATAACAAATCTTAAACAGATCTATGACGTTGTTACGAGCGAACTGTAACATTTCTAGAAACTTTGGTACGCTGCATTGTAAAAAATCTAGAACAATTCTATAACAGTTCTAGAACTGTGACTTATCAAGTATGGTCCCGGATTATTCCAGGAATAACCCGTCGGAATATCCTGCGATATGGAAATTTTGATATCACAATGGATATATTTTGATCCGGGATGGCGCGTACGCAGTTCCGACTAACAAAAATTATACGTCCGATGTATCCACATTAGGGATATTCGCAAGGGCAAGCTCGTCCATAGTGTTAGCGAACTAATCTTTGTTCCTAATTTGTTCTAGAACACATGTGTAGCAGGGTTCTAGAACTTCGATGTAATACTGTTACGGCACAGTTCTAAAATAAACTTGAAACAAATATTATAGAGCGTCTGTGATCAGTTTGTTCTAGAACACTTCTACAGAAACTGTTGCAGAACAGTGCTGTCACATAGTTCAATAACAGTTTTGTCACAATTTGTGTCACAGAATTCTAGAACACTGTTATTTTTTTTATTCTAGAACAGTTCGCTCACAATTTTGTCACAGGTTTCTAGAACGCTGTTACCTTTCTGTTCTAGAACAGTTCTGTCACCAGCTTGTAACAACTGTTATAGAACACAGTTCCTTTTTGGAGCTGGAACAGTTACAGAACGTGTTGGCTGGGCAATTACTCTGCTCATCTTTACGAAATTCTTATTACCAGCTTTTGTTTGCATATGAATTGCTAATTCAGTTTTGCAATTTTTCATGCCAGTATCTATAAAAAAATGTAATTCGATTAGGGTGTCTGAAAGAATATGGGCTGGTATTCAAAGTAAATTTTCCGAGTTCGAATCCAGGCTGAGCTAGATTTCTTCTTTTGTTTTTATACCAAATCTGGATCAAAGGCTTTTAATAATATTTTTAACGTATGAATTACTACTTTAACTTTGGAATTTCTCATTAGAGTCTCTATTAGTGTGAGTGAAAAAGTGTGCGCTGACATACAAAGTAGATGGTCCAGGTTCGAATCCGGGCGGAGGTAGATTTTGTTGTATTTTGTCTACAAACGCTGGAACAAAATGCTTTGAATAATATCACTTACTGGCATTTTATATCAAGTGCCAAAAAATTTTTATTGAATCGTGTGCTTTGATTAGGGTTGCTGAAAAATTGTGCGCTAGAATGAAAATTAGATTTTCTGATGTTGAATCTAGCTTGTGCTAATTTTTTAAATCCATTTTATCTGAAAAAGATTATTTTACAATATTTATAATTATTACACTTAATTTTGCAAACACATGATAATTAAATTTTAAAAACAAATAAGAACACAGTTTCAATGTCGTAAAAGTGGCCGAGAATTCGCTAACCACCAAATTTAAAAGCGAAATTTTCAATAAAATATTCTATAAACTTATTTTATTCCACCATAAGAGGAATCAATTAAACCCATTAATTAAATTTATTTATCAATAATTTGAAAAATGATGAAATACAATTTGTAATACCAGTGGGTATCAAGTGCTAAACATTTTAATTGAATCTTGTGTTTGGATAACGGTTTCCGAAAAATTTGAGCTGGTATAAAAAGTAGATGCCCCGGGTTCGAATCCGCACTGGAGTAGATTTTTATCTCCTTTTTAGAAAAATTCCTTACCAGTAGATCGAGAAAACTGAAGAGTAAAAAATTAAACAATTTTAAATTGGAAGATATTAAAAGTAAAACGTTAAAAAAACCTAGTCTTAAATGAATAATAAAAAAGGTGGTTCCTAGCGATTCTCTAATGAGCAATTCGAAAACTGAAAAATGTCAGGATTATATTATGCAAACTATTTTAGTGCACTATAAGCGAAATAAAGTTTAGTAATTATTTGAGTTTATGCAGATTGTGGAATGTTGTTTCTATTAAAATATTTGTAATAGTTTGAAAAAATGATGAAATACAATCTGTGATGCTTGTCACTATCAAGTGCCAAACATTTTTATTGAATTTTGTGCAGATTGGGCTGGCTGAGAAACATTTGGACTGTCATTAAAAATAGATTTTTCGGGTTCGAATCCGAGAGCAGGTAGATTTTTTCCGTTATAAGAAATTTTAAATTCTAGTTGTTAAAAATGAAATACTTAATAAATGTGGTCTGCAATAAATAATAAAAAATAAAAATTGTATAAATAATAATGTTTTTTTATTCCAGGTGAGTCTAAGTTTCCATCTCTATCTTAATTTTCCTGTGAGTATTATTGTAATTACAATTATAGAAGGTATTACCTTTTTTTAAAAAATATTTATCATAGTTTTTATTTTTATATTATTGCGCCAAATATTGCAACATTTGAAAAGTGAAATGCTGAACAAAATATTTTGCAAACTATTTTAGTGCACCATAAATTAAATGAAGTAAATGATTTAATTTCATTAATGTGGATTGAGAAAGGGCCTGATCTGTTAAAATAAGCATTTCGTTTTATTCGGAGCTGATTGTGGAATCGTATAAGGATATTAAAATATTTCCAATAATTGGCACACTGATGAAATACAATTAAACTTAATTGTGAAAACTTATTCAAAAATTGCAGAATAAGTCATATTCGTAGATATTACATTTTCTTACGTTTGTTAGCATTATTAATCATTAAAATGGATAATAATTAAACTACATTACCAAACCTAAAACTTTTTCAATGAAAATCATTATCATAAATTCTCATTATCTCAAATCAAATCAATTACGACGCTTTAATAAATGTTATAACATTTATTAAGGCTCTTCATAATATTTTATGATGCAATCATGGTGTACTAAATTTAATTCATTAAGTTTTTTATAATTAGTTCAAATACTTGGTTTTATAACACAAAAAAATACATAAATGGGATTTTTGATTTAGTTGCAATCACCTACATTCCATAAAGAATAGTTATTATAAGTAAAACTGTTTTATAAAGAAATAATAAATAAAGAACATTTCTGTTAGAAAAACTCTTTGTAAAAAGTGTACTTTTCACAATTCTTATTAACGAGACTTTTTTATATTATATTGCAAGACATTTTTGTGGAAACAATATAAGCATGTATAAAATTTGTTCTAGGATGATTTTTTCAAATATTATAAACAAATGGTTTATTTCTCTATTTGTCAAACAAAAAGTAAGTTTTTTCAATTTTAGTCATTTTGTTTCTCTGCAAGATAAGAATTCAAAATTTTGGTGAAGAGGATAAAAAAGCAACGAAGAAAGTTAAATCCAGGAGAAAGGTGGCGAAATGAAAGCGGGGAAAATAAAAAGCAGAAAGGAAAAAAGTATATAAGACTGGTAGGTAAAATAAATATCAGTGATAGAGGTAAATAGGGGAAAGGAAGAAAAGGAGGTGAATGAAAAATGATCCACAGAAAGGGATAGAATTAATCTAGTAGAAATGAGGACGAATTTTAATAAGAAAGGAAAGAAAATAAGGTGGGCAAAGAATAAAAAACAGAGAAGAAGAAACTAGATAATAGGAGAAGATAAAAACAATAGAATTATTAGAGTTAAATAAGGGAAAGGATGAAAATTAGGTAAATAAAAGGAGGGATCCATAGGAAAGGATAGACAAAGGATAGAGGAAATGAGGAGGACGAATTTTAATAAGAGCGAGGAGAAAATAATGTGGGTAAAGCATAAGAATCAGAGAGGAAGGTACTAGAAAAGAGGAGAAGGTAAACGCAATAGAATTGATAGAGTTAAATAAGGTAAAGGAGGAAGAGGAGGAAAAGGAGGTAAATAAAAGAAGGGATCCACAGTAAGGGATCGGCAGAGGATAGAGAAAAGGAAGAGAAAAGAAGGACCAGCGGTTTCTATCCATTTCATTTCGACATCAGAAGATAAGAGACGTGAAGAGAAGATGAAAGGCATATAGTTGAAAGAGGAAAATAAAGCATAGGAGGTAAATAAAGGAAAGGATTATAAGAAGGGTTAGAAAGAAGATAGAAGAAAGAAGAAGAACGGAAAGTAATAAGAAAGTGACGAAAAAAAAGTAGGCAAAAAATTAAAAGTAGAGATAAAGAAAGTAGATACAAGGAAACGATAAGGCAAAAGGACCTGAAAGCTGTAAATAAGAGAAAGCACCACAGGAAGGGATAGAAAGAAGATAGTGAAAAGGAGGAGAACGAATATTACTAAGTAAAGAAAGTAAAGATCAAGAAAGCAGATACGAGGAAAAGATAAGGCAAAAGAAAGTGAAAGCTTTAAATAAGGGAAAGAACCCACAGGAAGAGATAGAAAGGAGTTAGAGGAAAGTAGGAGAATGAATATTACTAAGTGAAGAAATTGAATGAAAGTGGTTGAAGAATCAAAAGCACAAGGAAAAAAGTAGATAAGAGGACAAAATGAAAGAGAAAGAAGTACATGAGCAAATGAGATATAGGGCAGAATAAAGGTAATTAAAAGACAAAGTGGAGAATGAATTTTCAACTAAAAAAGATAAATTTACAATGAAAAATGGAATAGTTAAACTTGCAGATAAAACAATTAATTAAACAAATTTCAAACGAAATAGTGAATGAACCAAAAAACAGTTTCCTTTTCAGCGAACCAAAGAAAAAGACCACCTCTGAACGAAATTGTTTAATTTCCAACAAATTACATGAACTTACCAACTAAACAGTTGGATTTTCAAGCAGAAGAATTAAAATTTCCACCAAATTTTCGATAAAATACATGAATTTTTAAATAAAATGCCTAACAATAATAAAATAGTTAAATTTTTAGTTCGAAAAATCAATTTTTAACAACAACAAAAAAAAACAAGAAATTTTGAATAAAACAGTTGAAAACTATTTGGATTATATATGTAACATACTCGGAATTACCTGGATTACCCTGGATTACAAGTTAATTATTTGGATAACTTAAATAAATTGTAATTATCTAGATTTCAAGTGGATTGCCCTGCATTGTATGTGGATTACTCTGGATTATGCGTGCACTACTCTGGATTATAAGTGGATTACTCTGGATTACAAGTCGTTTACTCGATATTATATGTGAATTACCCTGTATCACAAGTGAATAACTTTGGATTATAAGTGGATTACTCCATATCGGAAGTGGATTAAACTTTGTTTAGGTGAATTACGAGTATATTATTCTCGATTCAAATTGGATTAATCCAGTTCGGCAGTGGATTACAACCTTATTACTTGATCTTAAAAGTGGATTATTCTAAATCACTCGAACTGCAATGGATTACAATTGGATTATCCGGGATTGCACTGGATTCCGCGCATTACCAGCTCAGATGGCCGATAGATCTAGCTTAGCGAATTACCAGAGTTGTTTCCTTCTCGAGAATTAATGAACAAGGAAGGAATAAAAACCAAATTAGAATGTGAAGAAGAGAAAGCGGTTGAAGAAAGGAGTAGAGGAAGTAAATAAAATAAACAATGAAAAGGTGGGGCTGGGAAGGAGATAGAGGAAAGAAAGAAGACCGAAAGTAGTTGGAAAGTAAAATTTGTTTACAAGTCAGTAACACAGTACATTTCACAAGAAACATACTGGAATGTGATCAGAAGAGATAGAGGATAAAAGGACAGAGGAGAATATAATTTATAAGACCCCCAACTTGTCAGGCTGAACATAAGTTTATTCAACACGCTTACCAATTTTTGTATAGTTCATGAGCAAACAATAAATATATAAAAATTAAGAAAGAAGCTAAAGAAGAAAAATGAGGTAACGAATAGAAAGCAATAGAAGAAAGTAGATAAGAGGAGAAGTTAAAAAAATGTATGTGAAAAAGCAAAATAATGAAATGGAGGTAAATAAAAGAAAGGATGCACAAAAAGGGATATAAAAAGATAAAACAGGGAGAGCAAAAAGTAACACGAAAGTGGTGAAATTTCATTGAGACCCCAGGACTGGAAAGGATATAATTAAATATTACTACTCTAAAGACGAACAGATACTGATCAACATAAATAGATTCCCGTTTACAAAGGGAAATTATGTAAAGGAGGTTAATAAAAGAAATGACACACAGTAAAGGATTTAAAGAAAATAGAGGATAAAGGGAGCAGGGAAAGAAATAATAAAGTGGTAAGGGATAGGAAGGAGACAAATCAAAAAAAGGATCGGCAGAAAGGTATATAAAGAAGATAGAAGAAAAACAAAAAACAAGTAACAAGAAAGTGGTGAAATCTCTTTTAATTATAGGAATGGATAGAGGTGGATATTACTACTGGAAAGAAGAATAGATACTGATGAACATAAAGAGAATCTCTTTTCCAAAGGGAAAGGATGGAAAGGTGGTAAATAAAAGGAAGGATGCGCAGAAACGGGTATGGAGAAGAAAGAGAAAAAAGTAATAAGAAAGTTATAAAGATTGAAAGGGAGGTAAATAAAAAAGGGATGCGCAGAAAAGAATATAAAGAAGATAAATAAAAAGAAGTGAACAAAAGGTAAGAAAAAGTCATGAAATTTCATTTGGTTCTCAGGATAGGAAAGCATGGAGGTGGATATTTCCATAGGAAAAAGAATAGACCTTGATCAACATTGGAATTCCTTTTCCAAAGGGAAAGGATAGAAACGAGGTAAACAACAGAAAAGTTGCGCAGAAGAAGATGTAAAGAAGATAGAGGAAAAAAGGAGAACAAAAAGTAATAAGAAAGTGGTGAACATTTGGTGTCCGGGAAAGGAAAAGCTAGGAATGGATATTTTCACTGGGAAGACGAACAGATACTGATCAACATAAAGAGAATCCTTTTTCCAAAGCGAAAGGATGGAAAAGAGGCAAATGAAAGAAAGTATGTGCAAAAATAAATGTAAAGAAGATAAAGGAAAAAATCAGTTTAAAAAGTAATAACAAAGTGGTTAAATTTTATTTGTCCCCCAGGATAGGAAAGGCTAGACGTGGATATTACTACTGGGAAGAAGAATAGCTACTGATCAACACAAACAGAATCCCTTTCCCAAAGGGAATTTATGGGACGGAGGTAGATAAAAGAATGGTTGCGCTGAAAAAGATCTGAAGAAGTTAGAAGTAAAAAGGAGAACAAACAGTAATAATGAAGTGATAAAGAAAAGGAGGTAAATAAAAGAAAGGTTGCGCATAAAAGGATATAAGGGAGACAGAGGAAAAAGGAGAACTAAAAGTAATAATAAAGTGATAAAGGATGGAAAGGATATAAGTAAATGAAAGAATGTCCAGAAAGAGATATAAAGAGATACGTAACAGATTGGATGCGCAGAAAGGGATATAAAGAAGGGAGAGGAAAAAAGAACAAAAAGTAATAAGAGAGTGGTAAAAATTGGGTCTCTAGGATAGGAAAGGATAAAGGTGCATATTACAACTAAGAAGATGAATAGACACTGATCAACATAAAGAGTATTTTTTCCAAAGGAAAACGATGGAAAGATTTTCATAAAAGAGAGGATGCGCAGAAGGGGATATAAAGAAGACAAAGGAAAAAACAAAGCTGAAAATTAATAAGAAAGTGGTGGAAATTTGTTGTCCAGGATAGGAAAAGCTAGACATGGATATTATCACTGGGGAGACGAATAGATATTGATAAACAGTAAGAGAATCCCTTTTTCGAAGGTAAATGATGGAAAGGACGTAAATGAAAGAAATCGGGCGTGGAAATTGATATAAAGAAGATAGAGGAAAGGATGAAAAGGAGGTAAATGAAAGAAAGTATGCGAAAAAAAAGTTATAAAGAAGATAGAGGAAAAAAGCAGATCAACACAAAGAGAATCCTTTTTCCAAAGGGAAATAATAAAGTGATAAAGGAAGGAAAGGAGGTGAATAAAAGAAAGGATGCGCAGAAAAGGATATCAAGGAGATATAGGAAAAAAAGGAGAATGAAAAGTAATAATAAAGTGATAAAGCATGGAAAGGAGATAAGTATAAGGATATTACTAATAAGATAAAAAATAACCACTGATCAACATAAAGAGAATCCCTTTTCTGAAGGGAAAGGGTGGAAAGGAGGTAGATAAAAGAAAAGAATACGGAGAAAGGGATATAAAGCAGATAGAGGAGAAAAGATGAAGGAAAAGTAATAATAAAGTTATGAAGAAAGCAAAGGACGTAAATAAAAGAAAAGATGCGCAGAAAAGTACATACAGGAGATAGAGGAAGAAATGAGAACAAAAAGTAATAATAAAGTGATAAAGGATGGAAAGAAGATAAGTTGAGGAAAAGATGTACAGAAAGAGATATAAAGTAAATAAAGGAAAAAGGAGAACGAAAATTAATGATAAAGTGATAAATGATGGAAAGGGTGGAAGGGACGGCAAGGAGGTCAATAAAAGAAAGGATGCGCAGAAGGAGATGCAAAAAAGATAGAGGAAAAATGGATAACAAAAAGTAATAAGAAAGTGGTGGGACTTTGGTTTGCAGGATAGGAAATGACAGAGGTGGATATTACTATTGGAAAGAAAAAAGACCACTGATGAACATAAAGAGAATCTCTTTTCCAAATGATAAGATGGAAAGGAGGTAAAAAAAAGAAAGTATGCGCAGAAAGGGATCTGAAGAAGGTAGAAGAAAAAAGGAGAACAACAAGTAATAAGTAATTTGTGAAAATTTGGTCTTCAGGATAGGAAAGGCCTACATGAATATTATCACTCGGAAGAAGAATCGACACTGATCAACATTTTCCTTTTCCAGTTCTCTGCCAATTTTTGGTTTGTATTGATGACTTAGAATGAAAGTGTAAGAGTTTAGGTAATATCGCCTAAAAAAGCTATTACGAAGCTAGTCAACTTGGGGCATTGCTCCGCCAGGAAGACGGCCATAATCTGGAATGTCATGCTGGTTTGCTGGAGAATCTCGTGCACCTGAGAATTTCTCAGGAAGGAGAGAGAAGGCTTCAAAGAGGAGCAGGAGAGACGGATAATGGAAGGGCGCGATGATTATTTTCTTACGGCTTCTGAACAGATCTCCCATTTTTTCAAGGTACCGCTGCAACTAAAGATAAAGAGTGCTCCAGCGAACCTTGAAAGTCATGATCGACCAAGCCGGGTGCTTCCTTCCTTTTTCAATCCTTTTTCTCAAAGAGTGTCGCAATAGATAGCGGCAACGATTACAGAATTGATGATAAAGATATAGAAGGCGCTATTTCTAGGGAAAGAGAGAGAGAGAGAGAGATAAAGAGGAAAATCCTTGAACTGGATGATGCTCATGATTCACCTCAAATTGGAAGTGGTCTTATGAGATTGGATCCTATGTCATCGATGACTTATGTTATCAATTGATTTGCCTTCTTGAATTTTAATCTCGCATTTGAGGAGAAAGTCATTTCCAATCGAATGACCAAGTTCAGGGTCAATGAAGTCCAATGCACCTTGCATCAGAACCGTACCGCTAAGCTCTAGCTAAATATTAACTTAGCCAACTGCTAACAACTTTGGCAAATAGGAATCTGCGACTTGGTTGGATATTGGGAACGGAAATCTTTACAAATTCTTTTAGTGGTCATCCTCAAAACAATCGAAAAAATACTACTGTTTGCTATTAGGGATAGGGAGGAAGGGGGGAATCTTCCGTAAAAGAAATTTGTACTAACAAAATTTACTACTATTTTACCTATTTTTAATTGTTAAAAAGACAGTTCTATATATTTGCATATTCAACAAAAATACATGAATTTTGTATCGAAATAGTTGAATTTTTAACTAAAAGATATAAGTTTTCAACCGAAAATGGATCAGTTCTGTTTTCAATTAAAGAAATTAATTGGAAACAACAAAAGGAAATGTTTCAACAAAATAGTTTAATTTTCTTCCGAAGAATTTAAATTTCAACAAAGTAGTTTAACTTTTAACCAAGTAGTCAAATATTAGATCAATATTTTGCAAAAAATTAAATTTTCAATTAGATGGTATTACTTTTTGCCAAAATAGATGAATTTTAAATGAAAGAGTTTAACCAAAAAGGCAAATTTTGAAACAAGTGGATCCCAAACAAGAAGAATAATTTTCCACCAATAAACAGATTTAAAAAAAAATACATGAATTTTAAATTAAATAATTTAATTTTTAAAAGAATAATTTTTATAAAAAAATGGAATCGTTAAATAACAAGGCAATACAATTATATTAAAAACGAGTTTTAAACCAAAAAGACGTTTTAACAAATCATACGAATAGTTGAAGTTTAACTGAAATAGAAATTTTTAACCAAAAATAGTAACGTTAAAATGTTAGCTAAAAAGAATTAATTTTCAACCGAAAAAAATAATTTGAAACAAAATGCTTAAATTTTAAACAAAAAAGAAATTAATTTTTAGTAAAGGAATTGAAGCCTCACCGAATTAGGCGAATTGCAAACCAAAAGTTGTATTTTTAGGTTAAAAATATAAATTTTTAACCAAATTATTTAATTTTTAACCAGAAATATGAATGTTTATCTAATAAAGATAAATTTTTAAATCAAACAGTTCAATTTTCTAACAAAAGGGATCGGGTCTTAACTAAAAATGAAATAATTGCATTTTTAGTTGCAAACTAATGTATATATTAAAAAAATAATTTCTAACAAGACAGTTATATTTTAAAGAACAAAAAATGAATTTCCAGCAAAAAAATTGAAATCGTACTGAAATAGATGAAGCATCAACCAAATAGTTGAATTTTCAAATAAAAAATATGAATTTTTAATCAAATTCTTTTTAATTTTCAACCAAAAAGACAAATTTTTATATACAAAAGATCAATTTTGAAACCAAATAGTTCTATTTTTAACTAAGGACGATCAATTTTTAACAAAACTTTACAACAAACAATCTTTAATAAAAGATATAAAAATTTCAATTTA
Source organism: Belonocnema kinseyi (assembly GCF_010883055.1). Taxonomy (NCBI): domain Eukaryota; kingdom Metazoa; phylum Arthropoda; class Insecta; order Hymenoptera; family Cynipidae; genus Belonocnema; species Belonocnema kinseyi. Next base: position 18,222,225 of record NC_046660.1, read on the forward strand.
AAAAAATTTCTAACCAAATATTTGAATTCTCAACTAAAAAATGTATTCCTCCATAATTAAAATTTTTCGTAGTTACGCAGTCGAGACGATTTCGAGAAAATTCGAGATTTTCGTAAACATGTTTAGGTGAACTAAAAAATTCATGGAGATCGAGAATCACAAGTAAAGTTTCGAGATTCTCGACTTGAAATCTCGAAATTTTTCATTCGAGATTCTCGATATCCAAGAAGTTTCGAGATACTCGACTCGAGATCTCAAATTTTTTTATTTGAGATTCTCGATATCCATAAAGTTTTGAGTTCACCTGAACATGTTTTATGAAAATCTCGAATTTTCTCGAAATCGTCTCCAATGCTTCACTGCTTTTTTGTGAAAAATATCCCTCTTTCCTATGCTTTGATAGAATTTTGGGCTACGATAGTTTGGGGGGGGAGGGCGTGTCCTGCGGGTTTCAAGAAGTTGTTAATGGGGGGGGGGGTAAAATATCCTAAAATTGTTAACCTAGTTCATGGACGACTCCTTGCATAAAAATTTGTGACGGAATTTTGTATTCATATTCATTTTCTATTAGCGTTTAGGAAATACGGAAGTGTTGTTTGAGCATTCAAGATTCCTAAATCTTGCGCTAACCAGAGACTATGAATTTGGAATGCCATTAAAATTGTCGTGAGTGGTCAGCCAAGTTACCGTTAATTCTCACCTGGTGAAGCCTCGCCCTCTAGCCTCGGAATCATATCGGAAACATTCCGCAGATAAGGAAAAATCTCCGTAAAATGTTGAGTTTATGTAGTCAGAAAGGTGGAATGCCGGTAAATTTACGTAATATAAATATTTTTTTAAATTTGATGAATTTCATGTTATCAAAACGGTTTTATAAAGGAATGTTCCCATAACCGTCAATGCATCTTTTATCAGAGGTCCCTCACGCAGCTGAGGGACCTTTAACCTGCTGCCGCCGAATAAAATAAGAAACATAACATTTGCTAATTTTGCAATTAGTATTTTTGAAATATTATATTCGAAAAATACGATTTTTCCGATTCCAATGAAAAAAAGGGGAGATAACTCTCGTAATCCGTAATGGTAATTGCGTGTAAGCCAGGTAATTCGCATGGCAATCCAAGGTATTTCAAGTAATTTGGAACAATCTCGGTAAATTGAAGTAATACGCTTATAATCTATGCTAATCTATTAGTAATCCAAATAATCCGAAATAATTTAGGTAATCCTAGTAATTAAATTGTAATCCAGAGTAATCTGAATAATCCGCCTTGCAATCCGATGTAATTCAAGGTATTCGGAACAATTTCAATAATATGATGTAATGCGAGATAATCCATCGTAATCCATTTGTAATTGAAATAATGCGAAATAATTCAGGTATACCTAGTAATTAAATTGTAATCCAGATTAATCCACCTAATCTGCCCGGAACAATCCCACTGATCTGGAATAATTAGTTTATAATTCTTGAACATCCATTTGTATTCCAAATAATCTAAAATAATAATTTAGGTAACCCTAGTTATCAATTTGTAATCCAGAGTAATCCAGGGAATTCTGACTTTTGAAATCCGATGTAATTCAAGTAGTTCGGAAGAATCACAGTAATCCGTTGAATTCCAATTATAATCCACAATAATTTATTTGTAATCCATACATTTGAAGTTATTCAGTTAATGCAATCCAAATAATTTAGGTATTTCTAGTAGTAATTAATGTGTAATCCAGGCTAATGCACTTATAACCTATAACAATATATTTGTAATCCCGTTTATTTAGAGTAGTTTAGATCCAATTAATTTACTTGCAATCCACCTATAATACGTGGTATTCCACTATAAATCCAAATAATCCAGAATAATTTATATAATCCTTGTAAGTAATTTGTATTCCAGAGTAATTCATATTAATCTATTTGTAATCCAGATAATTTATAGTAGTCTAGGTAATACAATTAATTCAATTGTAATCCACCTAAAGTCCATTATAACCGACTCTTGATCCAAATAATCAATAATAATTTAGATAATCCTACTAATTAATTTGTAATCCAGAGTAATCCGTATAATCCACCTTTCAATGCGATGTAATTCCAGTAATTTGAAACAATTCCAGTAATCCACGTCATTCACTTATAGTGCATAATAATTCATTTGTAATCCATATCATTTCAAGGAATTCAGGTAATTCAATTAATTCACTTGTAATCCACCTATAATCCAAGATAATATACTCTCAATCCAAAGAATTCGAAATAATGTAGGTAATCCTAGTAATTAAGTTGTAATCCAGTGTAATCAGCGTAATCCATCTTGCGATCCGATTTAATTCAAGTAATTCGGAACAATCCCAGTTATCCGCGGGAATACACTTATAAACTATTATAATCCACTTGTAATCTAGATCATGAACAGTAGTTCAGGTAATTAAACAATTTCACTTGTAATCTGCGTATAATCCATAGCAATCTACTCTTAATCTGAATAATCCAAAATAATTGAGGTAATCCTAATGAATTATTTTGTAATCCAAAGTATTCCGATAATTTGAAGTAATTTATCTACATAATCGAAATATTTTAAAAATATTTTGCTAAAATTTAGTTGTTTCTTGGATTCTTCGAAATTTATTTTCTTAACTGAAAATTCAACTACTTAATTTTTTGTCTGATATGGAAACTTCATATTTTTAATAAAAATTTATATTTTTCGGTAGATAATTAATCTTCCTGATTAAAAATGTACGTTTTTGGTTTAAAATTTAACTTTTTGGAGAAACAATAATCCACTTTCAAGAAAACTTAACTATATAGTTCAAAGCTCTTCTTTTTGTCTTGAAGAAAATTAATCATTTTCACTGAAAATTGAGCAATTCCATTTTTAATTGAAAATTGATATTCTTCAGTCACAAATTCAACTTTTTCATTGAAACCTATTTTCTCGATTGAAATTTAATATTTTTCCTCGAAAGCTGAACCATTTTGATGAAAAACTTAACTACTTTGTTAAAAACTAATTTTTCGATGAAAATTAACTTTTTCAATTGGAAAGTTAAGTATTCCATTTTAGGTTAAAAATTTGTTTACTTTAAAATTCAACTATTTGGTTAAACATACATGTATTTTGGTAAAATTTTTGCATTATTAGTATAAAATTAATTTTCTTAGTTGATAATTCATTTTTTTATCAAAATGTAGGTTGAAAGTTAAACTACTTTTTTCTAAATTCATTATATGGTTGAAAATTGTACTATTTTGTTACAAATTAATATTTTTTTTGTGACAACTTAGTTTTTCAAATTGAAAATATAATTATTCAATTTTTGTTTCAATCAGATTTTTTTGTGGTTAAAAACTTACCTTTTTGGTTGAAAATGCATTTCTTTTAAATTTAATTATTTAGTTTAAATTGCAACAAATGATTAAAAAACCTATTTTGCGGGGGCTAAAAATTGAACTTCCTCAAAATGTATGTATTTTGTTGAACATGCAACTTTTGTAATAGACAATTAATCTTCTTGTTTAAAATTAATTTTTTTATTCCAATTACTTGTTTGAAAGTTGAACTACTTTGATAAAAATTTATTTTTTGGTTGGGGATACATAATTTTAGTTTAATTTCATCTCGCTGTTTGAAAATTTAAGTATTTAGTTAAAAAATCGATGTTTTTAAAGTTTTTTTTTCTATTTGAAGATATAACTTTCCCATTTTTTGTTTTGAAAATCTTATAATTTTATTTGAAAGTTTATCTCTTAGAAATAAAAGGTAACTATTTTGTTGAAAATTTGTTGTCGTTTTTTCCGTTAAAACTATTTTTTTAGTTCAAAATTTAACTACTTCTTTCAAAAATCATAGATTTTGTTAAAAAATGTCTTCTTCGGCAGAAAATATTTCTTCTTGGTTCAAATTTCGACTTTTAGGCGAAATAATTCATCATAATCCTATCTATTCTGGTGGTAGAGGCTAGATTAGAAGTCACTCATCTGCGTGATGGGTTAAGCGCACACAATTTTTGCACTTTCAATTTCTAATTAAAAACTCAAATTATAAAAAAATCACTGACACAGCGTGAAGGAGTGATGTTTTTCAACAACAATTTTGTGCATAGAATTGATTTTCCATGAGCAAAAGTTTATTCAGTATTTGATCAAATTTACACTGTCTCCAAAGACGTCTGACAAAAGACCTGGAGCTAAGCGCGCACTGTAGTATTTTCAGGATTGGGACTAAGCGCGCTCCTTTGAATTTATCAAACGAATTTTATTTTATTCAATAAAAATATTTTATTTCTCTCTGAAATTTATATTATAAAATCGCACTTCCTTAAATTTTTTAGCCGTAGGAAACAAGAGGTGATTTTCTGCCCGCCGCGCCTGAACGAAAAATCATAATTTCTAATGCAGATGGGAACAAAAAAATTTTTCAGTCTCGTAGCGCCCAGACGAGGTGCGCGTTTAGCCTCGTGGGAAATTGCGCGCTCAGCCCCCAGCATATTTTTTTTATAGGGCGAGAAAATAATACCTAACATTGACAGATTCGAAAATTCGTAAGTGAAAACTTTTAGTTGACCTTAATGATAATGACTTACCTTATTTTTGAAAACACTCCAAACGTGATCAGTTTCCGAATGAATCGACTGCTGGATTTGTCGACAAATGCAAGAATCTTAAGGCAAAAAATTGTGTCAAAATTGGAATGAAAAATTTTATCTTCATCCTTATTTTTCAAGATCGGATTTTATTTCAACTTTCACTAACTAGTTTTGTTCGACTGACCGAAAAAATGATCTCTTGAAAAAAATTGGTTCATATTAACCCGTCTCAATTATCTGAGAAGTTGAAAAATATTTTCCAAGAAAAAGTAGAGGCCTGCGATGAATACAGGAAGTGATGATAAAGGGAGTTGTTTACTCGATCGAGATTTCTTTCTTTCTAAAACCCACACGATCCCACTAGTTTTTGTTTTCCCTCTTATTTATCCCTGAAGCGCCTTCAGGGCTCTTAGTCCTAGGTACTCAATAAATTTCACTCTTCTTCTTGTTCTCTTTCTCGTGTTTCTTCTGTACCTACTTTGCGGTGCTTATCTGGGATGAGCGTATAAGAACTGAGCAGCTAGCATGATACAAGAAGAAGAGGAGGAAGAAGAGGAGCAGGAGGAGGCGGAGGGTGAAGAGGAAGAGGAGGAGGAGGAGGAAGATGAGGAAGAGGAGGAGGAAGAAGAGGATGAAGAAGAGGAAGAAGAGCAAAAGTGAGGAAAAGTGAGCAAAAGCCTCTAAGTAGGGGCGAGGAGGAACGAAGGAAGGATACAGATGCACGAGTAGAGCTTCTTCTTTCTGCTAAGGTCGCTACCCTTGGAGCGGTAGCAAGGTCAACCGCAAGATTGCTGGATCGCAGAACAGAACGCTCCCGGCCGTCTCTCTTGCTAAGAGCCTCTCCGTCTCAGAGACAACCTGCTGAATCTCCTGAATCGCAGAGGACAAGACTTATTCTGTTTGGCTCCTTCTTAGACACGAGTGAGAGGGTTCAAGAGAGAGAGTGGGAGAGGGAAATCGGCAGTTCAACACGTGCATGTGTCTTTCATCGGCCTCAAACGATTTTCTTCCGCGCGCAGAATCGTTCGCTCGGTTTGGTTTATTATTCATTCGAAGGATCTGAAAGTTGGTTACCCTTGTGCTCGGTTTTTATCGTTTTTTGGATTTGTGATTGGTGCTTAATCCAAAGAGAGCGCCTCATGAGAGCCTAGAAGGAAAACCTGCTTCCGAGATCGAAAAGTGAGTTTCTTTAACATTACAAGGGCTGGCAGATAATAGTTTATTCTGGGTTATGTTTTAGGGATGCCTCCCAGATATTTTGAGCAAAAAAAAATCGGTTGGGCCCTTTTTTAAATACACTACTGTCAGAATATATGCGTCCGCCTTTTTTAAAATAATTAACAGAGTGTCTACTGTCCAGGAATTTAAGATAATCCGGGTATTATCCGAAAATAGAAAAAAAATCCGAAAATGATGATTGATTTTATTTTTGATGCGATAAGTAAATTTAATTTCGATATAATATATCATTTTGCATTCCGTATTACTTACTTAAAATTTTAATTCTTAAGAATGATTTAAAAATTTCTTTTCTAATTAAATTTTAATTATTTTTAATTACAATTGATCTTTCTTAGATACTATTTCGTTCTATTTCGTTCAAAATTCAATTATTTGGTTAAAATGGTATTTTTTGGTAAAAAATTAATTTTTTAAGTGGAAAATTAAACTATACCATATTTTTTTAAAGTTGATTTTTTTTAAGTTCAATATTCCAACTATTTTGTTCAAAGTTTGTATTTTTTAGTTCAAGATACTATTACGTTTAAAATTAATTAATTTTTTATTGAAAATTCGTCAGTTTGGTGAAAAATTAATTTTTATCACTTAAAATTTAACTATTCCATTTTTGGTGGAAAGTCGGTCCTTTTTTTTAGGTATTTTTTATGTATTTCATTTTTATTTTATTTATTATATTTACATTATTTCATATATTATATTTATATTATTTTATTTTCCTCATTATTATTCAACTTATTATTTTATTTTATATTTTATTCCTAATCCCTGTTGCAATCGATTATGAAAATTATGGTTCCGGACTACGAAAGGATGCTTAGTGCTTACACAATACTCTTCTCTTTGTGCCCACTATTCGCCCATCACCGACTTCTGCGATGAATGATTCATTCAGCAATTCTAACAATTAACCCCACAATAAATTAATATTTCATAAAAATATAAGATTAAAAACTTCTATTCTTATGAAATGAGAAGAGAAACAATATAATAAAATTTCTTAAAAATTATTTAGAGGTCAGGCATAAATGAAAAAATTAGACAAAAAGGGAAAGCACCCTATAGACCTACATCAATTTTGGATCCTATCTCAATGTTGGGTTTTTGCCTTATATTAATTTTGAATTCACTGAATATATTGGCCTCCATATCGGTTTCGGACCCTATGTCAACTTTGGGCCCTATGTCATACCTAGGCCCATAATAATTTTGGACCCTATGCTAATTTTGGGCCATATGCATATATTGAGCCCTATATCAGCTTTAGGACATATATTAATTTTGGGCCCTTTGTCTATTTTACGCGCTATCTAAATTTCTTGCCCTTTAATAGTCGTTGTCTTTATGCATATTTTGGGCCGTATATACATTTTGAATCGTACGCTTATTTTGGGCCATTTTCCAATTTCAAACTCTATATCTATTTTGGGCCCTACGTCGATTATGGGTCCTACATAAATTTTGAATCATGTGCCTATTATAGGCCCTTTGTCAATTTTAGACCCTATATCAATTTTGGGCCCTAGATATATATATATTTTGGGCCTTATATCAGTTTTGGACCCGATGTCAATATTGGGCCCTGTGATAATTTTTAGGCCTTGTATAAATTCTGGCCCTATGTATATTTTGGGCCCTATGTCAGTTTCAGGTTGTATATAAATTTTGGGTCCTATGTCAATTTTTGGCATTATATCAATTTTGCGCTTTATGTCTATTTTGAGCCCTGTTCTTATTTTAAACCCTATGTTTATTTTGGGCCCTATATCAATTGTAGACCTATGTTACCGTATGTAGTAACAATTTAAAATTGTAGAATTTACGAATATTTGATATTGGAACATTTAATTTAGTATTCAATCTCCAATTGTCAAATTTAAATTACTGTAAATTAAAAATGATTTCAATTCTTACGTTTAATTCTAAACCACTCACTCTTTAAACTTTCAAAAAGAAATAGAAATTAAAAATACAATGTTTAAAATTCTTATCTGAGTGTTTTAATTGTCCTTTTTATAATTTTAACTTAAAATCACTCAATTTTCATTCCAAAAGACAACATTTGAAACCAATTGAAGCAGGGCCCAAAATTGGAAATGCTTTAAATTGCTTAAGTTTTCATTTATACATTTTTGAACAAAAGATTAGCTTTGCACTTTAAGAGTCAAATTTTCAACAAAATACGTACATTTGCAGTAAAATAGTTAAATTTGAAATAAAAAATATTATTTTTCAATCAAAAAATTATATAGTTAAATCTTAAATTAATAAAAATTAATTATGAAAAAAATTAAACAAAATACTTAAAGTTTTAAGTGTAGAAATAAATTTCTAACTTAAATATTGCATCTTTAACCAAAAAACATGAATTTTAAACAAAGTTCAACTAGAGATATCAAATTTTCACTAACTGGCTTAATCAGTTCAAACAAAAAAGATGAATTCTCAACAAACAAGTTAATAGTTGCTAATCAACAAAACTTTTTTTCATCTTAAAAACGGAATTTATCAAAAAATGGCTCAGTTTCTATAAAATATTTTAATTCTCACCCAATATAGATTAATTTGTAACTGACAGTGGTATTTCTTAACTAAAAATGGCGAAATTTCCACCAAAAAGAGATACATTTTAGAAACGGGAAGACGATTTTTCAACTAAGAAAGTTCCATTTTCTACTCAAACTGGATTAGTTAAATTTTCAGTTGAAAAAATTAATTTTTAATATAAAAATATTTCCATCTCAGATCAACAAGAGTTTAATTAAAAGAAAGAACGCGTATTTAAGACAATTGTTTATTGTTTGAAAAATGGATTTAACTAAAATAATAAATCTTCAACTAGAAAACAATTATTTTTATAAACTAGTAAAACATTAAATCAAGTGGTTGAATTTTCTATTTAAAAAAAGTAAATAGTGCCATTTTTAACCAAAAAAGATAAAATTTCTACCGAAACTGATGAATTTTCAACAAAAGAGTTGATTTTTCAACCAAGAAACATTTTTGCGCCAAGAAAGAAAGAAAACTTCAACCAAATTTTTAAATATTCAACATGAAATTTAATTTTCTATTAAATAGTTAAATTTTTATTCCACTAAGATGAATTTCAAACAAAAAATTTGAACTATCAATCAAAAAGGGTGATTTTTTATCATAATTGTTGCATTTTCTTGAAAATAATTAAATTTTCAACCAAATACTAAGATTTTTATCCTAAAAAGATGAATTCTTAACAAAAAATCTAATTGTACACTATTCAACAAAAAATAGTTCGCTTAACGTAAATTTAAATAAATTTTTCTTTTGTAAATTTTACTAATTTAATTTATGTATGTATTTTGTAAAATATTAGTTTAAAAAAAAATTAAAATGCATATTTCAATAAAAATTCCTCGTATTTTTGGTTATACAGTCAATTGGTTTGTTCAAAATTCGTCTTTTTCATCTAAGATAAACTATTTTGTTAAAAAAAATTTTTTTTAGTTTACGTTTAAAAATTAATTTCTGTACCTGAAAATTTAATTATTTCAATTTTTGTTGATAATATATCTTTTTTAGTTGAACATTCAGCTAGTTTTTAGTTTTGAAAATGTTTTGGTTCATTTAAAATTCTTATCTTTGTTTGAGGATTCCACTATTTTGTTAGAAATTCTTCTTCATTTTAGTTAAAAAATTGATTTTTGTAACTGAAAATTTATTTTTAGATTCTCGATTTAGTAAAAAATGTTGGGTTTCAAATTGAACTATTTTCTTGAAAATTAGTGCTCTTATTAATAATAATTAACTTATTTAAGGGAAAACTTGATTATTTCACTTTTTTGTGAAAATTTGTCTTAGTTTAAATTTCGTGTGTTTTGTTCAAATTTCGTTGTTTTTTGTAGAAAATTAAGATTCTTGCTAGAAAGTTTTTTTTTTTAGTTTTAAAACTGTTTTGTTGAAAACTCAACTATTTAGTTGAAAATTAACATACTTTACTGAAAAGAATCCTTTTTGGTATAAATTTTAACTCCTTTGTTGAAAATTCGTCTACTTGGTAGAGGATTCAACTATTTTGTTAAAAATTGTTTTCTCTTTTTGGTTAAAAAATAATTATGTCTAACCGAAAATTTAATTATTCCGTTTCTTGTTGAAAATTTATTTTTATTGGTTAAAAATTGAACTAGTCGAAATATATTTTCATATTTATCAAACATATTTTCTTGAAAATATATTGTTTTGGGTCGAAATGAATTTTTTAAAGTGAATCACACTTCTAAAAGCCCTGCTGTGTTTAGTTTTAAATTTCGCATATTGTATTGTTCATAAACAATTATTATTGACATAAGAAAATAAAATTAGAATATAAATTGAAAAATCATTCAAGTTTATTAATGAAAACTTAAAAACCAGCAGAAAGCATTACAAAAATGATTAAATATCTTCACTAACATTTTATTTAGTAAAAAAAACAACTAATTTAGCAGTTCGAAAAAATGCTATGGTAAGCATGAGTAAAATTTGTACTAATTCAGGTTTAGAGAATATTAAACAATGGATTTTTAAATTGCTTATATTTTTAACGTTAGGAAACAACATTGCCTGTAAATTATCACTAAACTACCAATAAATCTTAATTACAGAATAATAATTTATAACTTATCCAATGAGTTCTCACCCTTTTGAAAATTCATTACTCCTCATCAGTTAAGGATTTAAAAGTGTCGAAAGCGGATATTGAGTTTGAAGTGCAGAGGGCTATTAAGATAATCCCAGGATGCAACATGTCGATAAACCGAGAGGAAAAATTGCGAGTGAAGAAAATGAAAAAGATAATAGTAAAATAGGTAAAAAATTTAAAAAGGGTAAAAAATTTAAAAAGGGGGAAAAATAAAACCCATTATCCATTCTCCTAGTCTGTATGGTTAATTTTTTTGTTTTTAAACTTTTATGCATTTCCTGAAATACAGTTAAGGCCTGAAATGAGGTTTGTTTTTCCCTGGATAAGAGCTTTGATCCGCTGCAAATCTAATAATACGATCCACAGTTGGCAATTGGAGAGGGATGGTAAAAAAGTGTAATGAGTAACGGTAATAGTTGCAGCTTATTTCTTTATCGCAGAATGCAATGTCTATAAAATAGGTCAAAGTGTCTAGTATTTCAATTTTTAGGATCAGAACTTCTCATTCCATCCCTTCACTTAGATTTTGAAACATTCTAGGAATTCTCATTAAAAGAGATTTATAATTTATAAATGTAGATAAAAATTCAGAGTGTAGAAAATCGGGATTAAGAATCTATTTAAAAGAAATTAATTGCTTCTACTCATATTTTATGGGGCAGCGTTTGCATATTATCGACATAATAAAATTTATTGGTTGCATTTTCAACCAAGTAATTGACTTTTCAAAACAAAAGAGGGATTTTTTAGAATAAATATGAATTTCTGGTTAAAAAATTTATTTTCAGTCAAAACAAGAGACCTTTAAAAAAATAGTCTGATTTTTTATTAAAGAGCTGAATCTTTATCATACAAGGATGAATTTTTAACCAAGAAAATTAATTTTCTAGCCAAAAGACGAATGTTCAACAAATACATGGAATTTTGAACCAAATAGTTGCATTTTTTATTATATGAGATAAGTTTTTAAATAACAATGGAACAGTTATATTTGTAGCAAAAAACCATTTTCAAGAAAAGAAATATGCATTATCAATCAGTTCTAGAATGGACGAATTTTCAACAAAATAATTTAGTTTTTAAGCCGGAAAACAAGAGTTTTCATAAAGAAAAGTAATTTTTTCGAAATAGTTCAATTTTTTACCAAAAATGGATGCGTTAAATTTTCAATTGAAAAATCTAAAAAACTAATTCCAAGTAAGAAATATCAATTTTGCACCAAAAGTAGAGTAGGTAAATTGTAAATTATATAAATTAATATTCAGTAAAAAAGAACAAATTTGTCAATAAAATAGCTAAATTTTTAACCGGAGGTATGAACTTTTAACTAAAATAATTAATCTTAACATTTTTTTTGTAACAAATTAGTTGAATTTTCAACAAGTTTGAGTGAATTATGCGATAAATGTTCTTTTGAATTTAAAGGAATTTAATTGAAAAGATTCAAAAAATATAAGTAAAGTTCAAAAGAATTTAAACGTTTTGTGATTTTTTTTTTAAATTCAATTTATTTCAGCAAAATTGGAGAGAATTTAGAAGAATTCAAAGAATAAAAGAAGAATTGCAAGAAATAAAAAAAGAGAATTTTCAAGAGCTTTAAAAAGCTTTCTAAGATATCATAGGATTTCAAACATTTCAGGTTATTTCAAAAGATTGCAAGGATTTTTTAATAGATTTAGAAGAACTTTATGGTATTTCTAAAACACTTGAAGAATTTTTAAGAGATTTTGAAATTTTCGAAGGATTCAAGTGAATGCAAAACGATTCAACAACATGCACAAATTCAAGAAATTCAGTAATTTTGAAATTAGTTTAAACATTTGAAAAGAATAAAAAATAATTCTTGAAGATTACTTGGAATTTAAAGGGGAAAACGTATAATAATTTAAATCCTTTAAAAGCTCTTGAAAACCCTTACAGCTTTCTTAAAGATCTTAAAAATTCCTTGGAATTTTTAAAAACAACTTAAATTTTTTAATATCCTTAGAAATATCTTGAAACATTTGGAAACCTTTTATATCTTAAATCCTCTATTGAATAATTCTCTTAAAACTTTCAAAATATACTACAAAATTAAAAATCTTTTGAAAATTTCTTGAATGCTTTACAAATACCTCAAATTCTTTCAAATCTATTGAAAAATCCTTGCAATTATTCAAAATACCTTAAAACATTAAAAATCCTTTGAAATCGATTGAAAAATTCTTGTAATCTTTTTAATTGCTCTAAAATATTTGAAATGATTTGAAATACCTTGAATATTTTTAAAGCTATCCTAAATTCCTTCAATGCTTTAAAAATATCATAAAATCTTTTGAAAGCCATTAAAAAATCCTAATAATCTTTTTGAATTTCCTAAGATATTGTAAATACTTTCAAATCTATTGGAAAATGCTTATAATCTTTAAAAAAATTAAATTCTATCAAATAATTCGAAAAATTTTAAACCATTTGAAAATTCCTTGGATGTTTTAAAAATATTCTAAAATCCTTTAAAATCAATTCAAAAACCCTTGTAATTTTTTTTGATTCCCTTAAATATTGTAAATTCATTGAAATCTATTGGAAAATGCTTATAAACTTTTTAAATATTTAAAATGCTATCTAATCCTTCGAAAATTTTGTAGGTATTTGGAAATTCCTTGGCTGTTTTACAAATACCATAAAATACTTTTAAATCTATTAAAAAATACTTTTTATTTTTCAAAATACCCTAAAATATTGAAAATTCTTTAAAATCTATTGAAAAATCCTAGTAATATATGGAAATAATCTAAAATATTTAAAATTCCATAAAATTCCGTGAATCTTCATGAAGATCTTTAAATTGTTTTGGTTGTTTTAAAAATATCTCAAGAATATCTCCTAAAATATTTCATATCCTATGAAATCCCTTGAAGCTTTTTAAAACTTCAAAAAATTATATGGATGTTTCTAACATGCCCGAGAATCTTTTCAAATTCATTGAAAAGTCCTTGTGATATTTCGAAATAAAATAAAATGTTTCAAATCCTATAAAATCTCTTGAAGTTTTTGAAATTTCTTGAAAATTTCTTGGATGCTTTAAGAAGACCATAAAATCCTTTGAAATCGATTGGAAAATCCTTGTAATCTTTTAGAATACCTTAAAATATTATAAAGCCCTTAAGGGCATGTGACACAGCTAAATACCTATATTACCGACCTCACTTTTTCAGTTCCCTGAATGTTTTTTTGAACCTAAGAACTTTTTTTTTAAATAAAATATCAAGCTGAAACTTTGGAAAATGTATTAAAGTAAAATAAAGTACGTTTAGGTACTGCATTTTGGTAGGAACTTCACTGAAAATTATTTTATCTTTTTTCTGAACCTCGACATTTTTTGAACGTTCCAACTTTTTTTATACATAAAATATCGGTCTCAAACTTTGAGAAATGCAAGAGCCGAAAGAAAACTACGTTTAAGTACAAAGCTTAACAATAAAAGATGTAAAAAAATATATTTTAACAATCAATTCTATCGGAATCAGCCGGTAAGGTTGTACACGAAAATACGAACCCTGGCGGCCACTAGACGAGGCTCTAGAGAGTTCGTATTTTCGTGTACAACGTTACCGGCTGATGCCGATGGAATTGATATTTGAAATTTTTTTTTACATCTTTTATTATTAAGATTTGTTCTTAAACGTATTTTCCTTTCGGCTCTTGCATTTCTCAAAGTTTGAGACCGATATTTTATGTATAAAAAAAGTTCGAACGTTCAAAAAATGTCGAGGTTCAGAAAAAAGATGAAATAATTTTCAGTGACGTTCCTACCAAAATGCAGTACCTAAACGTACTTTATTGTACTCTAATACATTTCCCAAAGTTTCAGCTCGATATTTTATTTACAAAAAAAGTTCTTAGGTTCAAAAAAACATTCAGTGAACCGAAAAAGTGAGGTCGGTAATATAGGTATTTAGCTGTGTCACATGCCCTTAAAATTCCTGAAAACTTTTTTAAGCTATCGAAGATTTCTTGGAGGTTTCAGAATACTCTAAAATCTTTTGGTATCGATTGAAAAATACTCGGAATCTTTTAAAATACCTTAAACTATTATAAATCCCTTGAAACCTCTTCAAACTTTTTAAACGCCTTAAAATTTCATAAAATATTTTAAATCCTTTGTAATCTATTAAAAAATCCTTCAAAACTTTTTACAGTTCCTGAAAATTCCTTGAAAATGTTTAAAATACACTAAAATCTTTCAAATACTTTGGAATCACTTCAAATTATTAAAATCTAGTAAAATTCCCTTGGAATCTTTTAAATGATTTGAAATCCCTTTAAAGTATTGAAATCGATTGGAAATCCTTAGAATCTTTAAAATATCTTAAAATCTTAACAATTATTTATAATTTTTAAAAACACTTTGAAAATTCTTTAAAATCCATTAGAATATTATAAAAATATTTTACTAAATATTGTAAAATTGATCAACTGGCAGTTACTCTTAGATACATTTTTTCCTTCGCCTTTCGCTTACTCCTTTTTCCACTTAAAAAAAAAGTTGGTTTGAAGTAAATATTAGGCTTGCTGATTAAAATGATGATATGTGTAAATAGGAAGTGGGTGTCATTGGAGTAGGCTTATCCCGTTGTTATATGCTTTACGGTTCAGGTAAAGAACATATATACATATACAAATCGTCAGAAAGAACATGATCGTTAATATTTCTCTTGCTCATTTAAAATTGCTTGCACCCTCCTTAGAGACTCTAAAGAAGATTCTACAACTAAGAACAGTTACTTACGTTGATCTTGTATGTTTTTCTTCTTCTCCTCGACACACTTATCTTATTACGGTACTTTCGATTTGACCAAATCGTTCAAATTTGGCCCACTTTACAAAGTGGTCGCAGGTCAGGGAAAACCTGGAAATCAGGGAAAAAATTAGACAATTTTTTTGTTTAGGAAAGGTCAGGGAAAGGTCAGAGAAAGGTCAGGGAAAGGTCAGGGAATTTTTATATAACTTTTAAGTAATTAGGGCTTTGACTGAGTCCCTTTAGTAATTTTTTTCTACACTCGATTATTATTCACTTTTTGATCATAAAGTCACTGAAGTCACGTTTTAAAATGAAAATATCACTTAAGTGACTTTTCTTAAAAAGAATTAACTCATGGGTTAACCAATATTGAATTCAGGTCCATACCTATTTCTGAATTTTTTCTTTATTTTTTTTTTTTCAAATCTTTTAGTGTATTTTAATAGATGGCAAGGATTTTTCAATCTATTTCTAAGTATTTTATGATATTTTTAAAGCATCCAAGGAATTCGGAAAGCTTAAAAGGGATTCAATATACTTCAAGGAATTTTAAATATTTTAGGGTATTTAAAAAGATTACAAGGGTTTTCAATCCATTTCAAAGGGTTTTAGGGTATTTTTGAAACATCCAAGGAATTTCCAAGTGCTTTAAAAAGTTTCAAGGGCTTTCATAGAATTTGAAACAATTTAAAAGTTGATATGGATTTTTCAGTCGATTTCAAAGGATTTTAGGGCATTTTTATATCACACAAGGAATTTTCAAGTGCTTTAAAAAGTTTCAAGGGATTTGATAGAATTTGAAATAATTAAAAAAATGATGTAGGTTTTTTAATAGATTACAAAGGAGTTGCAATATTATAGGGTATTTAAAAAGATTACAAGGATTTTCCAATAGATTTTAAAGGATTTTATGGTATCTTTAGAACATCTAAGGAATTTTCAAGTACTTTACAATGTTTCAAGGGATTTGATAAAATTTGAAATAATTAAAAGGATGATATGGATTTTTTAATAGATTTGAAAGGATTTTATAATATTTTCAAGGCATCCAAATAATTTCGGAAAGTTTAAAAAAGATTCACTGTATTTCAAAGAATTTAAAATATTTTAGGGCATTTAAAAAGATTACAATGATTTTTCAATAGATTTGAAAGGATTTTAGGGTATCTTTAAAACATCTAAGGAATTCTCAATAACTTTAAAAAGTTTCAAGGAATTTAATAGGATTTGAAATAATTAAAAAAATGATGTAGGTTTTTTAATAGATTACAAAGGAGTTGCAATATTATAGGGTTTTTAAAAAGATTACAAGGATTTTCCAATAGATTTCAAAGGATTTTAGGGTATCCTTAGAACATCTAAGGAATTTTCAAGTACTTTACAATGTTTCAAGGGATTTGATAAAATTTGAAATAATTAAAAGGATGATATGGATTTTTTAATAGATTTGAAAGGATTTTATAATATTTTCAAGGCATCCAAATAATTTCGGAAAGCTTAAAAAAGATTCACTGTATTTCAAAGAATTTAAAATATTTTAGGGCATTTAAAAAGATTACAATGATTTTTCAATAGATTTGAAAGGATTTTAGGGTATTTTTAAAACATCTGAGGAATTTTCAAGTACTTTACAATGTTTCAAGGGATTTGATAGGATTTGAAATAATTAAAAGGATGATATGGATTTTTTAATAGATTTGAAAGGATTTTATAATATTTTCAAGGCATCCAAATAATTTCGGAAAGCTTAAAAAAGATTCACTGTATTTCAAAGAATTTAAAATATTTTAGGGCATTTAAAAAGATTACAATGATTTTTCAATAGATTTCAAAGGATTTTAGGGTATTCTTAAAACATCTGAGGAATTTTCAAGTACTTTAAAATGTTTTAAGGGATTTGATAGGATTTGAAATAATTAAAAGCATAATATAGATTTTTTAATAAATTTCAAAGAATTTTATAATATTTTCAAAGCATCCAAAGAATTTCGGAAAGCTTCAAAAAGATTTAATGTATTTCAAAAAATTAAAAATATTTTAGGGCATTTTAAAAGATTACAAAGATATTTCAATAGATTTCAAAGGATTTTAGGGTATATTTAAAACATCTAAGGAATTCTTATGTACTTGAAAAAGTTTCAAGGGATTTAATAGGATTTGAAATAATTAAAAAAATGATACAGGTTTTTTTTAAATAGATTTCAAAGGATTTGCAATATTTTAGGATATTTAAAGAGATTACGAGGATTTCTCAATAGATTTCAAAGGATTTTAGGGTATCTATAAAACATCTAAGGAAATTTCAAGTACTATAGAATGTTTCAAGCGATTTGATAGGATTTTAAATAATTGAAAGGATGATATGGATTTTTTAATAGATTTCAAAGGATTTAAAATATTTTAGGGTATTTAAAGAGATTACGAGGACTTTTCAATAGATTTCGAAGGATTTTAGGGTATCTTTAAAACATTTAAGGAATTTTCAAGTACTTTAAAATGTTTCAAGGGATTTGATAGGATTTGAAATAATTAGAAGGATGATATGGATTTTTTAATAGATTTCAAAGGATTTTTATAATATTTTCAAAGCTTCCAAAGAATTTCGGAAAGCTTTAAAAATATTCAATGTATTTCAAAGAATTAAAAATATTTTAGGGTATTTTATAAAGATTACAAGGATTTTCCAATAGATTTCAAAGGATTTTAGGGTATCTTTAAAACATCTAAGGAATTGTCAATAACTTTAAAAAGTTTCAAGGCATTTAATAGGATTTGAAATAATTAAAAAAATGATACAGGTGTTTTAATAGATTACAAAGGAGTTGCAATATTTTAGGGTATTTAAAAAGATTACAAGGATTTTCCAATAGATTTCAAAGAATTTTAGGGAATCCTTAAAACATCTAAGGAATTTTCAAGTACTTTAAAATGTTTCAAGGGATTTGATAGGATTTGAAATAATTAGAAGGATGATATGGATTTTTTAATAGATTTCAAAGGATTTGCAATATTATCGGATAATTAAAAAGATTACAAAGATTTTTTAATAGATTTCAAAGGATTTTATAATATTTTTAAAGCAGTCAAGAAATTTTGGCAGATTTATAAAGATTAATTGTATTTCAAATTACTTGAAATATTTTTAGCCATTTAAAAAGATTACAAGGATTTTTCAATCGACTTCAAAGGATTTTAAGGTATTTTTGAAACACCCAAAGAATTTTCAAATGCTCTCAAAAGCTTCATTGTATTTTATAGAATTTTAAATATTTTAGATTATTTATAAATATCACAAGGATTTTTTAATAGATTTTTGAAAGAATTTGCCATATTTTAGGGTATTTTAAAAGATGCAAGGATCTTTCAATCGATTTCAAAGGGGTTTAGTGTAGTTTTAAAATACCCAAGGAATTTTTAAAAGCTTAAAAAAGTTTCCAGGGATCTTAAGGCATCTTGAAAGATCATTGGGTGTTTTAAAATAATAAAAGGATTCTTTAAGAAATCTCACAGAATTTTAGGGACTTTTCAAAACATTCAAGGAATTTTAAATGGCTTTAAAATATTTCAAGGGATTTTAAGGGATTTAAAATGCTTAATGGGCTTTGAACTGTCGTAGGGTGTCATAAAATATTGAAAGGATTTTGCAATATATTTCACAGAATTTTAGGGTGTTTTTAAAGTATACAAGGAATTTCTAATTGTTTTTAAAAGTTTTTAAGGATTGCATAGGATTTGAAATATTTCAGTGTATTTTAAAAGATTGAAAGGATTTTTCAATAGATTTCAAAGGATTTGCAATATTTTGGGGAATTTTAAAAGATTACGAGAATTTTCCAATAAATGTCAAAGGATTGTAGGGTATTTTCAAATTATCAAAGGGATTTTTATAGCATTAAAGTATTGCAAGGTATTTTAAAGGATTTGAAACAATATAGATTATTTTAAAAGATTACAAGGATTTTAAATCGATTTAAAATTAATCGATTTTAAAGGATTTCACGGTATTTTTAGAAGATTGAAATACCTTCAAGAGAAATTCAAGGATCTTAATTATTTTTATAAGTTTAAAAAAACTTTCATGCTGGTGCAAAGAATGTCATAGAATTAAAAAAGTTCTTAATGTGTTTCAATAAACTTTCTAGGATTTCAGGAAATATCATCAGATTCAATCAAATTTCACAGGATTTTATAATATTTTAATGGATTTAAAAGAATTTAATCAGAGGAAGTAAGGGATTTTATTAGTTTTGAAGGATTTGAAGAGATTTAAAAATATTTCTTTCAATTCATTTACATTGATTTCGATTTACCCCTGAATTCTTTTCAATCCATTTCGAATTCTTTTAAATTATTTTGAATTCTCTTCAATTTACTTGAATTCTTACAAATTTATTCAATTCTACTCAATTCAATGGATTGAAACTTTTTTTAGTTTTTGTTTAATTCATCTTGAAACCTTTTAAACTACCCTAGAATTTTCAGGAATTTCATCAATTTCACCGAGTTTTTATTTTTCTTCAATTCTTTTAAATCCACTCCAATATTTCTGAAATGAATTGAAGATCAGAACTTTGCTCTTTAAATGCCATTGCTGAGGGAAAATTAAAAATTAGTTAGGGCAGAGTCAAGGGATTTTGAGCATTAAGTTTTTCGGACACACTGATTTTAAAAATACAAGATTACCAAGAGAATTCTATAGAAATAAGCGTGGGATGTTTAGGTGCCGAGACGTTTAGGCGCTGGAAAGTTTAGACGTCGGAACTTCAGGCGCGCAACATTGCAAAACTTTCCCTATATTTTTCATCGATACGCAAATAAAAGGAAATGGCTCGGCGCCTAAAAATCCCAATAGTTTATGGGCTGCGCGCCTAAACGACACGGCGGCTAAATGTCCTGGCGCCTAAACATCCAGCGCCTAAACACCCCGCAGCTAAACGTCCTGCGTCTAAATGTCCAGCACCTAAACAGAGCGTCCAAATGGGTGCGCCGAAACGTCCTGCTCATAAATAATCGTCCTGAAAGATTAATTTTAAAAAGGTAATTAGCCCGATGTTAATCATCTTCACTTCTAAATTAATTACTAATCTTATCATCGTTAGTTAATATAATAAACGTTTTCGTGCCTAAACCACCTGTTGGCTAAATGTCCTGGCACCTAAAAATCCCTTTAACGTTTCGCATCTAAATATCCAGCGTCTTAACGGCAGCGTGCAAACAGTGGCGCCTGAACGGCGGCGCCTTAATGTCCTGCTGCCGAAAAAACGCCTTGAAGGATGTATCCCAAAAAGTTATAAAGCTCAAATTCAATCATCTTTACTATTAAATTAATTAGTAATCCTGGTGGATAACTGTCCTAGCGCCTAAACATCCCGCGCCTAAACTTCCTACGTCTAAATGTCTAGTGTCTAAATCTTTCGCTTCTAAATATCCTGGACTGGCGGTTGATTGTCCTGGCGCCTAAATATCCCGCGCTAAAACTTCCCGCGCCTAAACTTCCCGCGCCTAAACTTTCCGCGCCTAAACTTCCCGCGCCTAAACTTTCCGCGCCTAAACTTTCCGCGCCTAAACTTTCCGCGCCTAAACTTCCCGCGCCTAAACTTCCCGCGTCAAAATGTCCTGGTGCCTAAACCTTCCATGCCTAAACCTCGTGAGTCTAAATATCCCGACGGCTAAATTTCCTGGTACCTAAGCCTCCCGCGCTTAAACCTCCTGCGCCTAAACCTCCTGCGCCTAAACGTTCTGACGGCTCAATAACCTGCCGGCTGAGTGACCTGACGTCTAAACGTCCCTCGCCTAAATATCCAGCATCTAAAAGGCAGTGTCCAAATTCTCACGCCTAAGCGTCCTGCTCCCGAAAACCCGTTCTAAATTATGAGTATTAAAAAGATTAAGAGCTCAAAGTCAATCATCTACAATTTAAAATTAATTACTAACCCTAACATCGTTGGCTAATGTAATAAAATTCAGGCTTAATAATAGACTCGATCGCATGTGATAGTTATTATGGGAGATTATTATTTAATTTTCTTATATCAACCCACATTTAATTGCACCCTGTAGACTTAATAAGGTGATGAGAATTCTCACATCATCTCAATTTCCCATTAAATCTGATAAGATCTCACCCGACTCTCCAGCTTCCATCAGTTTATAATGTTAACTTTTATCGCCTCCTTATCTGATAAGATGTCTACAAGATTTACCCAAGATGAAAAAATGGATTTATAATCCGTGTTCAATAAAGTGGAATAATGATTGATTTTCTTGATGCAAGATAATATTTATAAAACTGGAGTAGTAGTTGCGACCTGTTTATAAATAGCCTGCAGGTGTTGTGATTAAACATATCGTTTTATAAATATATTATCGCGAACAGAATGTATTATGGGAAATTGTTATATGGAATATTCGAGATAAGAAATATATATTTTTCATTTTCATTTCGCGTTTGATGGAAATAATTAAATTGGCTGTAATGCTTTTATTTATATAATTCTTATTTCGGTTGAAAATTGATCTATTTTGGTATACATTTTTTAAGACAAAACTTATATAATTATTTGTTTTAAAATTGGTCTGTTTTAATTTAGGATTTAACTATATTGTTGAAACTGCTTTGTGTTTCAACATTATTTCTCTGTTAAAGATTTATTTTTTTTTAAAAAAAATGTAACTATTCCATGTTTGGTTGAAAGTTAATCTTCTGCATGGAAAAATAAAAAAATCTTGCTAAAAATTCCTATTTGGCTGATAATTTGTTTTTTGTAATGGAATATCTGTCTTCTCGATGACTAATTAATCATATTTATTAAAAAGTTTTTTTTTGATAAAATTAGTTTTTTTTATAATTACGCATTTTATTTTGAAAATTAGTCTGTATTGGTGGAGGATTCAACTATCTTGTTGCAAATTCGCCTTTTTTAAATTAAATTCAATTGTTTAAAAAATATTTCTTGTTTGAAATATCAATCATTACATTTTTCGCCTAGAATTCATGTTTTTCTTTGAAATTTCAACTACTACGCTAGAAGTTAAACTACTTTGTTAAAAACTTATTTTTCTATTGGGGTGAAAATTTTATTTTTTTAGTTAAAACTTAATTCAACCTGAAAGTTTAACTATTTCATATTGGCTTAACAACTTATCTTCTTCAGAGGAAAATCCAAATAAAGTGTTGAAGATTTCTATATTTTGTTGAATATTTTGTTGTTAAAATTTAATCCTTTTGGCAAAAACCTTATCTTTTGTTTAAAACTTTATCTTTTCCGTTAAAAATTGATATTTGGTTGAGAATTAATCTTTTTATTAAAAATTAATTTTTTAACTGAAAAATAATATTTTTATCTAAAAATTGAAATATTCTATTATTTGTTCAGAATGTATATTTTTTGATAGAAGTTTTATCTTCCCGATTGAAAAATCATCTGGTTGCTTAAAAATGGGACTACTCTATTTTTGGTTAACAATTTTTCTTTATTAGTTGAATATTCACGTATTTTGTGGAAAATTTGCCTCTTGGTCAAAAATTAATCTTTTTGGTTGAAAATTCAACTATATGGATACAAATTTATTTCTTTGGCTGAAAATTTTATTATTTTGTTGAAAACTCTGTTTTCTTTTAAAACTGCTTTTATAACTGAAAATTTAAGTATTTTGTTTTTGGTTAGAAATTGATCTTTTTCGATAGAAATTTAATTTTCTTTTTTGAAAATTCATTTATTTGTTTAAAAAATGAACTAATTCATCGAAATAGTTTAATTGAAAACAATTTTTTTACTGAAAATTGGTCAATTTTATTATTGGTTAAAAATGTATTTCTATCATTGAAACCTTAACTGTTTTCTTGAAAAGCGTTTTTGTTGTTGTTACATGTTTGCTTTTTTAACTGAAATTTTAACTATACTATTTTTAACTAAAAATTTATATTTTATATTATATTTGAAAATTCATATTTTTTGTTCAAAATTTGGTATAACGTTTGAGGAAACTTTATTTCATTATTAAAAACTTCATTTTATTGGTTAAAAGTTCTTTGCTTTTTGCTAAAAATTTAATTTATTTGGTTGTAAATTAGTTTTTTTAGCTGAACATTTATTTTTCTATCTGAAAAAAGACTCTTCTATTTTTGGCTGAAGATTGATTTTTTCTGTTTTTTTTGGTAAAAAATTCATCTTTTGGGTTGAGAATACAACTATATGGTTAAAAATTCATCTGTTTGTTGTTGAAGATTTATAGTTTTAGAAGAAAATAAATTTTTCAAACAAAAATTTGCCTATTCTATTATTTATAGAAAATTGATATTTTTGGATAGACATGTAATCTTCTTATTTAAAAATTCATCTGTTTGGTTGAACATTTAACTGTTTTTTTTTAATATTACTTTTTTGAATTTCTTAAAATTTAATCTTCTTTGAAATTTGTTCGTTTTGGTTGAACATTTGACTATTTTTTTTATGATATTATTTTTTTGAGTTTTTTAAAAAAGTAAATTGAAATTAAATATAACTTAAAATGTAACTATCCATTTTTGACCCAGAAAATTTATCTCTGTTAGTTGAAAATTAATTTATTTTGTTGAACGCTTCTCTTTTTGGTTGAAAATTCAAAATTTTGAATGACATTCCTTTCCTTTAGTGACTGAAAAATCTTACTTTTTTGCATATTGTTCTTTTTGGTTTAAAATAATAATCGTTTCGACTAAAAATTTAAGTACGACTATTGTCACCGTAAGTTTTTAAATTGAATTTATAAGCAAACATTTTTTGCATTAGCATTATTAATCTCCTAGCTGTAAGTTTATTTTTAAATTTAAAAGAAAAATTGATTATGATCAGGGCAAATGAAAAATTAGGAAAAGTCAGGAAAGGTCAGGAATTTTTAAAATTTGTAATTTTAATCAACCCTGTTGGTTGGAATCCTTAAAAAGAGGTTGCCTAGTTACCTGAAAAAAGGCTTTCGCTGGAGATCAGAGTCTGAATGAAACGGTGTAACGGTATTGGGAACGGTCCAGTCGATGACCAGTATCAGCTGCTCAATTCTTTGAAACTTGATTCTGAAAAATTGAGGCAGCTTTTTTTATTATTCTCTGTTTTTCAACTTTTAGCGAATCAGGATGCACGTGTGACCCCAATTTTATTAAGTTGAAAATAATTCAATAATTTAACACAGGGACTAAAATGTTTCTATTCTCGGAACAAAACTTTGGCATGGGAGCCTTTCACTTACAGAAAAGAAAAAAAAGCATTTTATAAAATAAAACTATTGCGGTGACTGCATTCAAATTTCCAAAAAGATCAGTTTTGCACAAACAATAGCATAGTTGATTTTGCAGTAAAATTATTTAACTTTTAAATAAAAGGACGAATATTCAACCAGAAAAATGAATTTTTAGCCAAAAAGAAAAAGTTTTAAACTAATAAGATTTATTTGTTTCTACCATAAAAGGCAAATTTTTAACAGAAAAAGATATATTTTTAAGGGAAAATAGAATAGTTAAATTTTCAGATAGAAATATAAATAAAAAAAACGCATTTTCTTCAAAATATTTAAATTTTTAGCCAAAGAAATGAATTTTTAGCCAAAAAGACAATATTTTCAACAAATTAGTTTTAGTTTATTTGAAAGAACTTATTTTTCAAGTAAAGTTACGAATCTTTAACCGAAAATATTAATTTTCAATCAATTTGTTGAAATTTCAACACAAATGATTAATTTTCGACCAAAAGAACAATTTTGCAACAAAATAAATGAAAATTCAAACGAAAAAGAGTAATTCCAAAAAAAGTAAAAGTTGATATTTCAACAACAAAATAAATTTAATTTCAAGTAAAAGACAGCTAAATTCAACGAAAAAATACTTGTTATTTACAAACAAAAATAGAAATTTTCAGTTAAAGAATTTTTATATAAAATTATGAATCTTTTATAAAAAAAAATTTTCTAACCAATTAGTTGCATTTTCCACCCTGACGATTTATTTTCTACCAAAAAACATTTTTTTTAACCAAATACATAAATTTTAAACAAAAAAGTTTAATTGTCAAAAAAATGTATAAGTTAATATTAAAAAAACACCACTTCAATTTTAAATTAAAAAATAGCTGAATTTAAGCACTGGAGACGAAATTTCAAAATATTAGTTGAATGTTCAGTTACAGAAGTGAATTTAAAAATAAAATCATGAATCTTCAACGACAACAAATTAATGCTGTAAGAAATTAGTTGAATTTTTAACCTAAAAGAATTATTTTCAACTAAAAGACAAATTTTCAAATAAAAAATATGAATTGTCGACAAAAAATGTAAAATTTGATTTTTCAAAAACAACAAATTTATTTAAAATAAAAAACGGCTAACTTTAAACATAAAACACTATTTTTAACAAATAATTTGAATTTTTACTTAGAAGAACTACTTTTGAACTAAAATTATCATTTTTAAACCAAAAAAAAATTTAACGAATTAGTTGAATTTTCAGACAAAAATATTAATATTCTACCAAAAGACAAATTTTTAAGTAAATAAATAAGATGCAAATAAATTATTGCCTGAATATTTGAATTTTTGACTCCAAATGACGAATTTCCAACAAAACAGTTTAATATTCTGCACGAGAATACGATTTTTGTAAAAAAAAGGAATTGTAAAAAAAATTGAACTAAAAGTAGAATAAATATATTCATAGATATAAAAATACATTTTTAGCCAGACAGTGAATTTTCAACCAAAAAGATAAAGTTCCCACTAATTAAGTTACGTTAAAAAAGACAGGGATTTTTAAAAAAAAATTAGTTGCATTTTTAGTTTAAAAATGAGTTTTTAACTAAAATTAAAAAAACAAGAATATAAATGAATTTGTAACTAACTAGTTTTTAATTTAATTTTTCTTAAAAAGACATGAATTTTCAAACAAAAAAAGATTAATTCTCAGGAAAAGACGGTGAAAGTTGATATTTCAACAAACTAAAAAAAAAAAACACTTTCATTTAAAATAAAATAAGCTGAATATAACCAAAAAAGACTAATTATTCATCATTTTGGTTGGAAATTCATTTCTTTAGTTGAAAATTAATTTGTAAACGAAACATCTAACTATTCGTTTTTGGCTTGGAAATTGATCTTTATTTTAGTAGAAAATTGGTTTATTTTGTTGAAAACTTGTTGTTTTGTTTTAAAAATTCAATATTTTGGAAAATTTTTTTTTCTTTATTGAGTGAAAAGTCTTGCTTGTTTGAATATTCAACTTGTTTTTTAATAATTCCTATTTTTGGTTCGAAAATCAGATTGCTTTGTTGGAGGTTTCAACTAATTTGTGGAAAATTCGTATTCTTTTTGTGGAAATTCAAGTGTTTCTTATTGAAAATTAAAATTTTTGGTGTGTAGAAATATTAGCTATACGTCGGAATACTACAACATGCTAGGCGTTGTTCAATAATAATTAAGTTCTAATCTTTAAACAATGTTAAAAAAATATTTATAGGCAAGTATAAGCTATACATTTTGCCTTTTGGTTGAATATTAAGCATTTTGTTTAAAAAATTAATTTCTTTAACCGAAAATTTAACTATTACACTTTTGTGAAATATTGATCTTTTGGATAGAAATGTAACCTTCTTGGTTAAAAATTTAGCTGTTTTGTTGAAAATTAAACTATTTCGTTGCAATATTATTTTATTTGTTTAAAAACAATTTTTTCACTGGAAATTTATCTATTTTATTTTTGGTTGAAAATTTAACAATTTTTCTCCCTACTTTGATGAAAATTCGTTTTTTTGTTGTTGAACATTTGTGTTTCTATCCGACACTTTATCTATTCTATTTTCGGTTGAAAATTTATCGTTTTTTGTAAATTCATGTCCAAGACATTTTTTTGGTCGATAATGTATTTTTCTATCTAAAAATTTAACTCTTCTATTTTTGATTGCGAATTTTTTTTAATTTTCATAAATTTTATTGATTTTTTTGTGTGGAAAATTAATCTTATGGGTTGAAAATTCAACTATTTTGTCGCAATATTATTTTTTTTTTTAAATAAATCTTAGCCTGAAAATTAACTTATTTTACTTTTGCTTACAAATTTATTTTATTTGTTGAAACTTTATATATGTAAGTAATAGTTTTTTGTGTTGAAAATTTATTTTTCTATCTGAAAATTTAATTATTTTATTTTTGGTTAAAAGTGTATCGTTTTTGTTGTTGTAAATTCATATATTTCGTTTAAAAATTCTCTTTTCGTAAGAATTAATTTAAGACGTTTTCAATAAATAATTTATGGTTTTTAAAAAATGTTGAAAAAATATTTACAAGCAATAAATAGGTAAAATTGACAGACAGGCAGCTAACCAAGAAAGGAAAGGAAAGAAAAAAAAGAAAAGAAAGGAAAGGAAAGGAATTTTGACTAAATTGGATAAATGCAGGCCGAGAGAAGCATTCTATTAGAATCCGCTATACGTATTCAGGTTTCAATGAATGGTGCTAACTGTAATGTAAATTGAACTCGTGCTTCATAATAATTTCGTAAGTGGCTAAGTGCCACATTCTTGTAACAAGTATAATTTCTATGCACTCTAGAAGGATAGAAGCCATCGATAATTATTGTAAAACTTGATTAGCTAGTAGCAGAAATTTTCAGAGTATAACGATCCATGACTCTTCCTTATTACATACATACAGACACATACATACATACATAAACAGATTAAATAGGCACAAAGCAAAGTGTCTCAACATTACCTATTATTTTCGAATTAACTTTAATAATGCTTCACTCATCTCATATTTTAACTCGCGACTAGTCTCGGACCTTTCATTCGTCCCAGAAGCTTGATGAAAAAATATTTTAGGAAAATTACCACTCAGACAATACATCTGAGGCAAACTCTCCGTGGTCACATGCCTGTAACTTGCTGCCTCTAGTGCAGTCCACCGGAAAAATCTGAGGTTCACCGCGGAAAGTTTACCTCAGTTTGGAGTGTTTGCCTCGCATTCACCCCGCTTCACTGATTACCTGCAGCGTTTCCTACCCTCAGG